>NW_022103968.1:22134930-22145898 GCF_000313985.2 Echinops telfairi
CATCTGTTGCTTGAAAGCTATTCTAAAATGTTGACTGCATAATGCCAAAAACATACTGTTCCATGCTGTCAGGGTAAGTTATTATTGTGTGTCTGTGTGTGTGTGTGTGTGTGTGTGTGTGTGTGTGTGTGTGTGTGTGTGTGTGTGTGTGTATCTGGCAATACCCTTATGTGTGCTCGTTGATTAAAAAGGTATTCACCAATCTACTAAAAGTATAATCTTTGGGTGGTAAAACTATGGGTACCTTACATTTTCCCATTCATCATTTTATATATTGAAAATGAATATTCAATCATATGTTTCCTCTTTTTTCTAGTGAGGCTAACACATTTTTATTACACGTTTTAGTACTAAGAAATTCAGTACTCAACGTCGCTTGCATGGGTTTATTCCTAAAGGGATCTTTCTTGTACTCTTTAAAAAATACAGTTTGGTTCCTATCACACAGCTGCATGTTTCACTTTTACAGGGGGTTTTAGAAAGCCCTTCAAAAATATTGATAAGTATATGTCATTTGGCAGCCCCATACTTTTCTTATCAAAGCCTACACAGGTCGTTCCTAATGCCACCATTCAGGGGTAATAGAATAACAACATAGCTTAAATCACCAAAATATATGTTTCTAAAGGTTCCCAACTCCTCTAGCCCACCATGGCTAGACGGCACAGAGCAGCTCCAGCTGATAGCTAGCCACCCGCTTCTACAAGCCAAGCCCCTCCTGCCTTATGCTGTTTGCTCCACGCTCAGCCAGACACCGAGGTTGGAAGACACCAAAAGGAATTTTGGAATTTTGCTGTGCAGTGAAACACACGCTGCTGAGGCTCATTTGCAAGTGAAGGATTAAACCAGTTTGTGATGTTCCAATTGGAAGCCCGAGATCTGGGCATTCCAGCCAGAAGTATTTGAATATTTTGTTAGGCAAGTACCAAGACACAAAATGCTCAAAGAAAAATGTGAAAAATCAGCCACCTGTTTTTTACTGGAGAGAAGGTGAAATGCCAAGTGTCTGGTCCAGGGCTTTGGTTGGTCCATAATCTAGTCTTCCTGGCATCACTGACTTTGTCGGATCTGACATCTCTGAGTAGGAGGGACCATTAAAGCCCGTGCACCTTCCCCCCTCACTGTGCTCACTGACTCGGTCCCTTGTAGAGACGCCTAGGGGTCTGCACATTTGGAGAGCCACCATTGCTTGGGAAATCAGCTCTGAATAGGAGCGAGAAGGAGCTGGCTGTTATCTTCCATGATGCTGGGCTCGGAACCTCTTGGGACTATTGTTCAGAGCACAGTTTTGTAACTGACGAGAAGCTCAGAGAGCATGATCCAGAGCAAACATCTGAGAACCATACTTCCTGCAGAACTATAGAGGCCTCCTGATAGCAGCTCTAAGAAGAGCTACCAGAGAGGATTAAGAACTTGCTTAGCAGCAGAGGATGGGGTATGTGCACTTCCATCTCTCATAGATTGCCATTTCCCTGAACTAGAAGACTTCAGATCACCAACATATAATGGCACTTGCGTCTGTCCACTACAGTTCAAAACTCACTGCCATGGGGTTGATCCCATTCATAGTGACCCTATGGGACAGAGTAGAACTGCCCTTTACTGTAAATCCTTATGGAAGCAGATAGTTTCCTCTTTCTCCTGTGGAGCAGCTGGTAGGGTTGAACTCAACCCTGGGGTTGGTTATCAGCCCCAATGGGACTTTCTTCCAATGCAGTTAATTGGACTGGTTTCTTAGTGCTACTGTACTCTTTGTTCGAAGCCCTGGTGATCTAGTGAGGTACAAGTTGGGCTGCTAACCACAAGGTCAGCAGTTCCAAACAAACCACTTGCTCTTTGGGAGAAAGATGCAGCTTTCTACTCTTGTAAAGAGTTACAATCTTGGAAACCACAGGGGGCATTTTTACTCTGCTTGTAGAGTCCCTAAGAGTCTGAATTCCCTGGCTGGCCCAGTGTTGGGTGATCTTTGTTGTGAGCTTACACCACCAGGGGGCCTCACAAGCACTCTTCATTGCGTCCTTGGTATTAACAGAGCTTGGCTGATTACCCTGGTATCCTCTTACATGGAAACAACAAGCTCCATCTTCATGTTCCTTTAAAAGTTTTTTGTTATTGAAGTTTACAAAGAAGCTCTCTGGTTTCATATAGAAGTGAAGCTGCTCTCTAGCTCCCACTGAGATATGAGCTTAATAGAATAGGTTTTGTGTCTTTTGTGAACCAGTACTAGGACTTAATGTTCAGAAGAGCTTAGTTCAAAATAGGCAAAGTTTAACTTGTCTGTGTCTTTCGGGGTGGAAGAGTAAATGGGATTATATTTTGGAATTTTGCTGTGCAGTGAAACACATGCTGCTGGAGCTTATTGCAAGTGAAGGATTAAACTAGTTTGTGATGTTCCAATTGGAAGCCCGAGATCTGAGCATTCCAGCCAGAAGTATTTGGATATTTTGTTAGGCAAGTACCAAGACACAAAATGCACAAAGACCAGTGTTGACTGCATCATCCATCAAAACAAACCCATCTTTGTTATCTTCTGATTATTTTGTATATGCTTAATTGATGTTTCTGCCTCTTCGGTAAAAGTCAAAACAAGAGTGTTGCTGTGTTTTCCAGTGTCATGTTATGCCTTGGCATGTCCTCTTTTTAAATTTGGTGGCTCCCCCCCTTATCATTTACTGCCTGCCCCTCCTCATTCCACTGACACCTTATCCCACCCTGGAATAATCAACATTAACTGGTGAGGTTATATTTCCTAGCACCTTTCTCTATACCCTTGCAAATGGTCCATGTATAGAGCGCATATGTATAATGTGTAATTCTTTGCTCTTTAGAAGTTTTGAAATAAAAGGACGTCATACTGTATCACTCGTCTGTAATGTACTGCTTGCAGAATGTTCTTTAAAGTGCCTTCGAAGACTATATTTCCATGAGCTCTGAGTCCGGCCCGCTCTCACGCTTGGCTCTGGACCTGGCCTGACATGTGTGCCTGGGTTCCTTCCACAGTGGCTCCACAGGAGCATCTCAGAACCTCATTTTCTGGGCTCCGGCTCTCAGGATTGAGTCACTGTAGCATTTGTGTTCTCATCCTTCTCCAAAGCCACGTCACAGGAGCTGATAGGTCCACACACCTCTCATTCCTCAGGTGAACCGTGGCTTCGTTGTGCTCATTTGATGCGTTTGCTTTTCTGTTACAGGAGTCAGTGAAGATCCCGGAGAATCCCCGTAAAACTTCCTGTCTTTCCCAGGCCCTTCTTTGGAGCTAGGAGTCTCAGTGCTTCTTCTTTATTAGACTAGGTCATTAAAGACCATTTGATCAGTAGAATTGATAGGACAGTCTGGATGCTAGCCAGCCTGGGTTGTTTCAGACTGATGACTTTTATCAGACTGAAGTAACTTTGGATTGTACACGAGGCTTTCCTGACTACAAGTTGTGACTACTTACAGTGTTTCATCATCTCTGGCTTCTTTTCTCACTTACTCATGATTCCGCTTTGCTAGAAAGCAGGCAGAGAAGGGGAGTATGGAGGCCAGGCCAATCTGGCTTCCACTTCTCAGCATAAGTCTTGTCAGAGGGGTAAAGAGAACCCAGCAGGAAAATAAAATGATTTTGCCTTTGCGATCACCCTGGGGTCACTCTGGAAGGAGTCACAGTAGCTTTAAACTAAAGAAGCTCAATCACACATAACAGTGAACCCTTTCTTACTGTAGCCATCCACTTCCATGAAGATGTACAGTCTTGCAGCCTCTGTGGGGTAATCCTACTGTTTTATAAAGTCACTATAACTAAGAATCAACATGATGGCCACGCATTGGTTTGGTTTGGTTTTCCTAGTCAATCTCAACCAGCTCTGACCGTAGGCATGTTATTTATCCTTTCTGGCCTCTCCCAGAAAGAATCCAATAGGAAGCATCTGATTTTCCTAATTCACAGGCCTCTTAAGAGCCAAATAAAGTAATATATGTCTATGAATGTTTAACAAATAATCACAGTTGAAATGTACACTGTTGACAGTTGTTTCCTGCTAATGTATAGTCTGCAGGCATGGGGTTGGGTGTGGCAGATCCAGTCCTGACCGAGGGTCACTTTGCCCCGGTGAGTGGACCCATAAACAAGCTCAGTATCATCCAGCCAGCCATTTTCTACAGATGTGAGTTGATCATGACCGCAGCCATCATGGAACTTTCTGTTGTTGCGTTGTTTTATATTTTATTTATTTGAATTTGTTTCTAATTGGGGGTTAGTATCTATTATTATATCATTCTGTAGTTCAGTCATGTCAAGTAGTCTTGTACAGTTGCTACCACAATCCGTTTCCAAACAGTCTTTACCTTCCTGGGCTCCTTGACATTGTTTGCTTCACGAATCTGCGTGTCATCCTTGCGCATGGGGCCGCGCTATTCTTCTCAGTATCTCATGTTGTAGTCTATGCGCTGCCGAAGGGAGCACAGGGGAACTCTGGTTTGGGTTTGGGCTCCAGGCCACGCACAATGAATGGAGTGCTTCCAGCCCCAGCTTTGTTAATGCAGCATATACATTTGGATTCCGGAAACATTCTGGTGAAGCTCAGCTATCATAGCCAAATGGAATAAGAATATCATTAGTTTGTCTCCACTGAATTCCTATTCAGAGGAATCCAATCACAAGAATAACTAACTTTTAGCAATTTGAAGCAGAGAGCCTCAACTTTTGGCCCAATCTGACATTAGCTATGCGGCTCCTCTCCCTTCTCCCTAAAAGCCGTGATCTAACAGGTGGGTCTTGGGTAGGAGCTGAAGATCCACATTAAAAATAATAATAATTCTCTAAGTGATGTTGATAGACTGGGATTAGCGATTTTACTTTTTACACCAATAAGCTATGGGTGTTAATGTTGGCCTGATCCTAAAGTCAACAGTTTGATGCCGGCTACTCTGCTGTAAAGATGACGGCCTTGGAAACACAGGGGCGGTTCTGCTCCGCCCTCCAGGCTCACGCTGAGTTGGAATCATCTCCAGGGCAGTGGGTCAAGTTCGGTCCACTGCTGAGGTTCCTTCCTTTTGTTCTGCTACCAGATCTCTGTGCATTCGATTCCCTCTGTTACTTCCGCCTGGACTTCCTCATCTCCAACCCACTCATTCATGACCTTTGCCTAGTTAATTCCTACTCTTTATTCAGGTCCTCTCATCTTCCTAAGCCTTCCATGGTGGTCCCAATGAGATCAGATCTACAACTAACCCTGTTCTAGAAGCTTTAAATACTGTACAGCTCTCCTTCTGATCATGCACTCTCATATTTTCTCTTTATGTATCTGTGCAGCTTTGTAATTAAAGTTCAAATATTTCATTAGTAGTCTGGAAACCCATGAATTATTTTTATTTGGCTGATTATTATTTACTTGCCAGGGTATTTGCGGTCAGTGCCTGACACTTTGATAGATACAATAAATACCACCCAATTGGTTGATGGATAGATGGATGGATGGATGAATGAATGAGTGACCAGAGTGTCAGATAAAGTAAGACAAACTCTGTGTGGTGTTATCAAGACAGTTCCGACTCATAGTATCCCTGTGTACAATAAAACGAAATAATATTGCTGAGTTCTGAAACATCTCACAATGGTTGCTATATGTGAGCCCATTGTCACAGCTCGTATGTCAAGCCATCCCATTGGAAGGCTTGCTCATTGTCACTGACCCTGTACTTCGCCAAAAATGATGTTCTTCTCCAGGGATTGGACCCTTCTGAAAATACGTCCAAAGATCATTAGACAAAGTCTCACTCTTCTTACATCTAGGAGCATTCTGTCTATACTTCTTCCAAGACAGATCTGTCCATTCGTCGGACAGTCCATTCTATTGTTAATATTTATCTGCCAACACCATCATTTAAAGGCATTCGTTCTTCATCCTTCTTCATTCGTTATCCAGCTTTTGCCTGAATATAAGGGTATTGAAAATGGCATGATTTGGGCCAGGTGCACCTTAACCCTCAAAATGACATCTTTGCCTTTGTACTGCTTTAAAGGCGTCTTTTGCAGCAGATTTACCCAATTGAACAACACTTAGGTTTTTTCACTGCTGTGTCTCTGGATGTTGATTGCGGTTCCCAGTAAAATGAAATGCTCCCCAACCTCAATAGCTTCTCCATTTATCTTGATGCTGCTTACTGGGCCCATTGTGAGGATTTTCGTTAATTTATGTAGAGGTGTAATCCCTACAGAAGGCTGTAGTCTTTGATCTACATTAGTCAATCCTTCAAGTTCCCTTTACCTTCAGCAAGCAAGGTTGTGCCATCTGCATCCCTTATCAAATGGTGTTTCAGGACAGATGCTCTCTTCCCCATTATCTAGTTCTTATTCTCTGAAACTACCCATTGCCATCGAGTTGATTTCATCTCATCGAGACCCTGTACCAGGAGGCTTTAAATAGTTCATGGAAAATGGGATTAAAGGATAAAAGGTTTGTTTTAAACAGACTTTTTGAAGCCTCCTTGTAGGGCAGAGTGAAGCTGCTCCCTAAAGTTGAGGCTGTAAATCTGTGCAGAAGTAGACTTGCCTCATATTTGTCTCACGGTGCCTGATGCATTTGAACCCCAGACCTCTCAGTTAGCAGTCAACCCACTGTGCCACCAGGGACTCTTTATTCTGTGAAAGGGATTGACATTCCTGGTGCTACCATTGGGAGCTCAAGGAAGCCAGAGGCTGAAGAGGAAACAATTCCAGGATGGTGTGCTTCTAATAATATTAGGTTTACCACACACCAGAAAACCCCTAGGGCAGTGGTTCTCAACCCTCCTCATGCTGCGACTCTTTAATACAGTTCCTCCTGTTGTGGTGACCCCTCAACCATAACATTATTTTCGTTGCTACTTCATCACTGTCATTTTGCTACTGTGATGAATCTGGCGACCCCTGTGAAAGGGTCATTCAACCTGCAAATGGGTCGTAACCCACAGGTTGAGAACTGCTGCCCTAGGGCAAGACTACAGCGAGGAGGAGGTAACTTTTACAATGTCTCCAATGGATTTTTAACTAAAGTCTTAGTGCAAACACGCATTGTTGCTTTCCTTTCACCTGCTAGCCATAGGAGACATTAGCATGAGTGAGAACTGTGTCTCCTTCCGGGGCCCAACTGAGCCCCAGTGGTGAAGGGGTTAAGCTGCTAGGCCAAATGAAAATCCAACTGTTGGTGGGCCAGCTGCTCTGCAGGACAGAAGATGTGGCCATCTGTCTCATAAAGATTTATGGCCTCGGCAACCCGACAGTGTCGTTCTCTGCCACCAGACATGGTTGCTATGAGCTGTCACCACAATTTTCCTTCTCTTGCTCTTTCCTATCCTTGCAACCCCTTCACCCCGCAGCCTTTTATCTAGTTGATAATATACCACGGTTAACCTGCCAGTCCCAACTACGCCTGGTACTTCTCTGTTATGAGCTGGCACTTACTTTAAATGATCTGTGAGTATATTAACAAGTGGCGTCTTCCTCCAGGCCCACACCTAGGGCTGGTTTAATAATAATTCTCTTGGAAAGCTGAGGAACATGGGAGGGAAACCCGACAAAGAACAAAATAGGAAATTGGGGAATTAACTTTGGTCGTCCACATAAAGGAGCAGTCAGCAGGGTTGGTTAACATTGATGAGTGGAAGGGGAGTTCCAGTGAGTGCGCGGTGCTTGCACTGATGGACAAGCTTTATAGTTTTAAACGCAGTTCCCATTTCCCCTGGAAAGGGTTTTTTTTCCGCTCATGTGTTTTCTGAGCATGAGCTGCCGTACGCACCTTGCACAATGCTTGGCTGGGCATAGATCAGAGACGCAGGTCACAGATATTCAGAGAATCTGAACTGCATTTCCTTCTCCTGTGAATTAATCTTTTCAATGTCACCATTTTCAACTTGGCCTTTTCAAAAAATAGGATACCATATGAGCCACAGTTAATAAAAAATATATTTCCAGTACAAAGATCCCTCTCCCCAGAAGATGGGCCTTGCATGAAAACAATGGCTTTTCTCACTTGGGTCTAAAGCACTTTGCTCCTTGAACATCTGAATGGTTGCTCGTGGTCTGGATATTTACGAAGGAAAATGTATATTTTCCTGGGTTGGTGGTTGGAACCCACAGCACTGTGGGAGAAAGGGCTGGAAGCTGTGGCAAAACCCCAATGGAGCACTCGCTGTAACAGGAGGGGCCACGATGAGTCGAAATTGACTCCAGGGCAACACGTTTGGTTATGGTTGTTGGCTACCTTTGGAAAATGTAGACTCATATGACTCCTATCTAGCTTTGGAAGGAAAAGAAGTCTTTTCCCATTGCACTTAGAGTTATTTGCTTTAGTAGTTATCTTAGAGATGACAAGTTCTCTCCTTTCCTTTTATAAGGACTCCTGGACTTAACAAAGGACGACATTTGCATACCCTTTCATAGCCTGGCAATTGAGAATGAAGAGGTAGTGAAGATGTAAAAAAGGTCACCCATTTTCTTCTTGGCCTGCTGGAACTCAAGCCTGGAGGAGCCTTCACAACTTCATACACACACCCCTGCTCCCCCGCATCGGGTTCCACCAGTAATAAGGAAGTGGAAGTCCAGAGAAATGTGTCTGACCCTTAGGATTGCTAACCCAGCTGGGTTAAACTTGACCAAACAGTTCAATCTTCTTTGATTCGGACTTCCTCATCTGTAAAATGGGAAACTACCATTTGTAATTTTTATTTTCTTGACCAAAATGCTATAGAATAAAAGACAAGCTGTTTGATAACATCTTATTAGGTAAAACATGCAGAAAGAGAAATGCTTTACCATTATTGTCTTGAACAATAATAAGGCTGAATTCAAAGTCATGTCAGATGTAAGGGGAGGTGTCCCCCGTCCTCCATCCAACACAAACATGGGGTGATTCAGGGCTCTGGGTGATGGCCTTTTCAGATAGGTTATGCTTTAAAAATTGTGTGTATTACCCTTTTCTTTATATGGGTACCATCTTACTCATACTACTCCAAGTTTTCAGAAGAATTGCCAAATTAATTTCTTTTAGAATGATTAGTACCCAGCTGGCCCTAATGAAGTGGAAGTTAAAGATGTCCAACTTTTCCAAAATACCATCCCAGTGCCCTGTCCCTGATGTCAACCACTACTTCTCCCTTTACTATAGTCCCTCACGTCGCATGGTTCTGCAGTTGGCGGCAACATCTCACAGAACTCGCAAGCTCTCTCTTGAATGGCTCCCGTGGTTGTGGAGGCAGCAAGTCTCAAACCTGAAAATTAGACATCCATCTGGAGAATCTTCCTCTTTCACCCCAAATTGAAGCGTTTACCCACAAGGCTGTGGGTGCTGAGGATCTGGTCAGGCAATAGGCTGCAGGCCCAAGTTCCCCCTCAAAACACAGAGGTCCGGGAGATGCAAGACCCAGAGCAAGAGCGCTCACGTGGCCAAAGTTGCTCACAAAGCTACAGAGACGTGAACTGCCCAAAGGCAAAACCAGGACTCGCTTAGGCAGAGGAGCTCACCGTGTCTTATGCCAACCTGGCTACCCGAGTCCCGCTGCCAGCAGGGCGGTAACTAGTGTTTACGTGGTGCTCCTCTTCAGGTGACTCCGCACTGGTCTTCTGTGTATGCTCAGTCAGGAAGGGGAGCACAAAGATGGCATCTTACTAAGATAGGCAGCTTTGATGGAGACGTGGTTTTTAACCTCCTGATGTCAAAGGGTTAGGTGGAGGACATACCAGGTCTAGGTTCATCCTATTCTGGGACCTCAGCCTCCTGCTTTTCATATTTAACCAGGTAGCTGTCAGTTTGCCTACTAAGGGGACAACTTAAAACAGGAAACTCTTAGGTAACACAGAAATCGAAGATGACAGCTAATTTTCCAGACCACACCTCTAAGGAAACTAAGCAGTGACTTCAGTCACACCCTCTAGTAAGGAGGGGACATGAGATATCCCTCACCTTAACCCTGCCTCAATAGCAAATCCAGTAACTCATTCCAAAATAGGAGTATAACCATAGGTGTAGAGGCTAGAATTTAGAATATATCACAAAATGGGGGACCATGGCTAGAAGGGCTATTTTAAGTAATTAACCATGCCACGAGAACTGGTAGTCAAGCTCTGTTCATTTTTAAAACCTTAAAACTTTTGGTTGGCAGTGCCCTTCAAATTTGGAGAGCATCTGTCTTAGCAGTCATTCCTGGCTGCCAAGGGATGTCACGGGAATTCTGTCAAATCTAGACAGATGCTCCCAGGTGGAGGTGGGTGCCAAGGTGGTTGTTTATCCCTGAGCCAGGATCCAGGACAAGCCCCAGCCCCTGCACACCTAGAGCAGAAGCTGCCAGGCGCTCTGATATCTTCTTCCTTTCTCTGATGCTGGGCTGTGTTTTTCAGGGTGATGTCCAGAGGACACTCATCCAAGTGGACTTTGGTGATGGCATCACGGTGTCTTACGTCAACCTCAGCTCCATGGAAGATGGGATCAAGCACGTCTATCAGAACGTGGGCATTTTCCGAGTGACCGTGCAAGTGGACAACAGTCTGGGGTCTGACAGCGCCGTCCTGTACTTACATGTAACTTGTATGTTATTACTGTTGTTGGTTTATGACATATTGCAATTACTGTGTTCTTGAAATCAACCCCAAATGCCATACGTGGACAGAACTCACAGTTAACAAAAGAGAGAAGGGGGTGTGAGACTAAGAGAAAAGTGGGAAGGAAGTCAGAAGAGGAGAGGGTGAGGGATATGGAAACGATGTGGGTCTCTCACTGCTGTAGATTGCTTCTGTCACCCAGTGCCCTCTTCAGAGGCTTCCAAGTGGTCCTGGGTCTGGAGACTGAGCCTGGGAGAGCCACAGAACTGCTGGTTGAATTTATCTTTAGAGCGGAGGTGTAGGGGCCAGAAATACTTGCCACCATTGCACATTTCTGACTCTATGTCAGAATTAACCTACATAAGTGGACTTCTCCTCCATTTACTTATATTTCTCTCCCCTCATTATTATTA
>NW_022103968.1:22146596-22148443 GCF_000313985.2 Echinops telfairi
CAGAGTCTGAAGCAGATAGTGCTCCGTGCCTCTCCCCAGCACTTTGCTCACCTGATCCAACCAAGCAGGAAAAGCAACAAGTGAACTATTCTTTTAAAAAGCTACCATGGTGGTGGCAATGGGAGGGCAGGGCGTTAAGGACTCCCACTGTGTCAGTGATTCTGGACCTCTTATCTCCTGTGTCGCTCACGACAGAGGTGTTTCAAAGGAACACAAAAGTCGATCGGGTGTAAATAAGATTCGCACAGGACTTTCAGTGTGTCAGCACCAACTCGTCCTTGCAGCTAAAATTGGTGAAGCCGAGATTATGTTCCAGGCTGAACAACCCCGTGAAGTCAGTAGGACTAGAAAGCCTACTTTACATGAGACGTGGGACAGAGAGCTTAGGTCACCCATGTGAAGATGCACAGCCAGGTTTCAGCCTCAGGTCTACCCATCTCCAGATTCCCGTCTCTCAATCATTAAGGAGACTTACAGCCTTTCTATCTCTGAGGATCCTCTCCAATGGTCCTTTCAGAAGCAGTGTGTTTGCTGTCCACCAGCACACATTCAAAGCACACTTCCTAGGCCTTTTAAAGATGACCCGCAACCCCCACTCCCATGGAGTTGGGTGGCACTAGGACACCATAAAAGCTGGTGGGAGCAGGTTGATTCCAAGTAGGTGTTAGGTGCCATTGAGCCGGTGATGCCTCCTCTACAGCAGAATGAACCCCAGCTGCGCTTGCACCACCCTCGCCATCCTTGTCCTGTGTGAACCCCTGCAGCCCGTAGCCACCCTCGAAGGAGCCAGGGGGGTGCCGTGCATAAAAGCCAGCTCCAGTGGAGTCCAACGGTCCTCCCAGGGGAGCAAGATGTGGCAGTCTGCTTCAGTACAGAGTTAACAACTTTGGAAACACTATGGGCAGCGCTGCATTGCCCTATGAGGGTTCCTTGAAGATTTAATACCACCCTACATATCAGTTTCCAGGGGAGTGCATGTCCTGATAACACATAAAAAGTCTAAAATGCATAAGTTTTGATTATGAGTACTGAGAATGATTGCAACACAAAAGACGCTGCATTGGCTGAGAATGGTCCTCCACACAGCAAGCACTTTCCACCCGTGCTTGCTCTATAAGGGGAGGTTTTCAGGAATGTGATTCCTTAAGAATTAAAAGAATTGTATTCCACAGCCCAAAGGTTTTCTAAACTCCAACCATGGGTAAAAACTGACTTAAAATCCTGCAGCCCCTTTTGTCTAAATTGCTCAGGATCTCCCACGAAGTCTTCTAAAACTTGCTCTCTGGCCTGTGCCCTGTTCTCTTTCTCGTCCCTCAGCATACTCATATTGCTTCAATATCCCTGCAGACACCCCCCAGTTATACCAGACCTTGGGAAGGAAAGCAACTTAGCACTTCCCTGTGCTCAAGATCAAGGGCTTATTACTGAGTTCAATGCTTTAATGACTTTCGAATAGTGGAGTGGGTAAATGATGTGACCTTACCCACACTGGAAGAAAATTTGCATATGATGTTTATAATGATACCGTTTATGTTCTGATTTTAATTTTGTAGATTTGTCTTAGGTTAAAGGGTTGGATAAACAGGTCTCAAGCAATGGGACCCCCTTCTTGCCAGGTCTTGAGGACAAGATTTAATTTTTTGAACTATCCGCATTCAAGCAAGATTAGGTTTTTAAGATGCCTGCTGATTTACGCACACCCAACGCTCACTCCAGAAACGGCAGCCTTCCTCTCAGTTGGAGAAAACAAAGATGAAGCAAGTACTATGACTTTGACCTCTTTTTATACTAATTGGGAATTAGATCAAGGGCCATTTGAAACCTGAGAAGTGTGGAGAGCAGCTTTC
>NW_022103968.1:22149697-22163210 GCF_000313985.2 Echinops telfairi
CAAGTGCAGCTGACCAAGGCTGTCCTCTGTACCTCCCTCCTGCCCGCCCTCCCCACAGCTGTGCACCTTCCCTGAGCTCTCCAAAAGCCTTCAGCCTGACTTACACCCACTCCCTCCTCTCTCCCATGCAGCAAGGTGATTTGATTCCAAATCAGGTTTTTTAATACGGGTTTGCAAAGGTCATCAGCCAGAAGTGGAGACAGTGTTTGAGCTGCAAGCTCTCCAGGAAGGGTTGGCCACGCTGCTGGGTCATCTGTTGTAGTCTGACAGGCAGAACTCCCTTGGGGAAAGCATGCACACAGGGCGCTGCTACTTTGCAAACTAATGAGACCCTGCGTGCAACCAGTGCTGCCTTCAGCTGGACGGGGAGGAGTGGGGAAGCATGCAGATTTCTGTGCCCAAAGCTGCCCTGCCTCCTTCGATCCTGCAGGAAAAAATAAAATACCCCTGAAGGTTGTGCATCCTTGCAGAATGGGAAGTGGGGAAAAGGGTGAGGTGGGAATGCCAGCCCTTCCTGAGTCCTCTTCTCAGGGGACACAGTGGACCCTAAGCATCCATGCGTGCTCTGCAGTGACTCCCGCATCATGATGTTGGGCAGTACCGGTCCATCCATTTGTTCTAGTTACCCACCTGCCTCATATGCTTTGCCATGATGAACGGACAGTGCCCAGGCCACCCCAGTCCAGACCCACAGAGACAGAATGTCTGCATGGGGGTCCAGGGTCTGCTTTTAACAGATTAATTATGGAGGATGCCTGTTCTTGGTTCTAATCTCTGATACACTTTGATTTGTGCATTGTATTTCTTCTACTGGACTTACATATTTTTTCATTTGTATTAAATATTTAGACCAACAGTTATATGATACCTAAGAAGTCAGAGGAAGAATCTAGGTTGTAAATGCTAGAGAGGAGAGGAGTTAGAGAGAGAGAGAGAAAGACAGAGAGAGAGAGAGAGAGGCAGACAGACAGACAGATATAGGAAGAACAAAACAAGGCAGGAGAGGGAAACCCAATTTGCACAATTCCCAGTCTCTCCAAGGCCCAGAAAGATTCATATGAAGTGATTCAGCGCCATCTACTGCTCCTTTTGTGTGTCGCAGACACCTGTATGATGGTGCTGTGAGGCACAGCATGATTGGCTTTCTCAGTGCAGCCCGTCAGCTCTGTTAGGGCCAACTGCACCCTCTGTACACGGTAGAAAAGTGTCAAAGAAAGACTGTGGGAAGCAGGAATCAGCTGTATCAAATGTCTCAGAATTAATGGAAAGCAAGGATCTGTGGAACTCCCCGAAGCCAATCCCACACGCCCACTGTGCGGATGCCTCCTGCCAATGCTCGGCCCCTGGCGCTGCAGTGCTTGGCATGAGGCTCTCAATGGAAAGGGTGGTGACTTGGATCCCCTCCGTAGAGGTCATTTATTGGATACCTACTACCATGCGAGTACTGCCATTGAGAAACACGTGGGCTCACTGTGAGTCAGAATGGAGCCCGTGGCAGTGGAGTTTATATTTATATTTATAAATATATACAAGAATGAAGCCACGCCCACACTCATGTACATCCTCCAGAGCCTGTAAGGCTGACCTGCAGTGGTGACGACCTCTAAGATTGTGTTAGCTTCTAACCACCCCTCCTTCTCTCTCTTGTAGCCATTTGACTGGCTTGGTGTGTCTCACATGTGGTAAACACATACCCTTCTTGTCCCCTCACCCAGAACCCCAAGGGCATCCTTGGCACATGACTTCACCCCATTCGGCCAAATGCTGTTTTCCCAAAGAGGCTTTCTTAGGCACCATTCTCTCTCACCTCCCCCCCTCCCCCAAATAATTAGGCTCCACCAAGCCCCAGGTATCCTGAGCACCGAAAACGATGACTGCCAGATGGTAGCACTGAAGAGGCACTAAATGAATGAATGGCCAGGTGTCGTTAACATTATTCTGGTTTCGAATTTATCAAGCACCTAGTCATTTTCCTGGCTTTAGTGGACTGGGTTTTTTAAATGTTGCAGTTGCCCTGTGTGTGAGAGAGAGACAGAAGAAAACCAACCCCCTTGGTTTCAAAAGAGCAATTTTACTGAGCTCCCCCAGTTCCTGCATTCCACGTGATTCACTTTAGCGACTCAGGCCTGGGAGTGAGGAAGAGCATTTTGGAGGGTCGCTGGGACTGAGATTGAAGATTGACAGGGGCATGAGAAAAGGATGGAAGCAAAGGCCCCGTGGTGGCCAGGGCATGGCCTCCTGGCACAGAAGAGAGCCAGGCAATAAAGTAGAGCTTATTCCGGATGCTTCCTCAGTGCCCAGAAACTGCTGATCAGTGAGTGTTGCCTCACGAGGGACCTCTCGCTAAAACAAGACTGACAAGGTCTTGTGCATTTGCCTACTGGCGAGCACGTGGGCTCCGCACTCCCGCCACTGGGGCTCCGCACCTGGAATGGATGTTTCTCATCTGTGAGGCCTAAGCCAGCACCTGTTCTTTTATCTTTCTCTTTTTAAAATCTCTTAAGTAGGACTGGTAGCGCCTACTTCATAAGGTTGTGGAGAGGATCAAAGGAGACAAAATACACCAAAGAGTCCTCGCAGTATATGTACCATCTAATTATCACTCTGTAAAAGCGATCCTGGTGGCCATTAGTATTGTGTCAAACTGTGCGCTGACTTACAAATAAGGACCTTCTCGCGTATGGTTTATGAGCCAGAGATGCTGTGCTATCCTCACGCTCATCACCAGGCCTCTTATTCGCTAGAGATGGCAGGAGCAGGGAAATGCAGCATTTCTGCATCTACCCAATTCACCCTTACATGTCAGCGGTGTGCCTGAAACGCGACAGCGTGTGTGTCGCACCCTCACTGCCTTTGAGCCGATGCTGACTCATAGTGACCCTCGGGCCAGGGTAGGACCACCCGTCCTGTGGGTTTCTGACACTCTTCCCTCTTTATGGGAGTGGGAAAGCCCGCCTTTGGATAAAGAGGTAAATGGGCAGCATTCTTACCAGAAAGAATTGGAGGCCTCTGACCCATGTTCCAGAAATGTTACATGAGTCTGTGGTGGCTATCACTCTCCTAATGAATCCCTGAGGATCTTCATTTTGAAACAGTGGATGCCACGATGACCTTGGCTTTCTTGACAGGCCAGTCCCTTTCATAATGGTTTGGAGGATGCATGAGAGAGGCGAGAGGAAGGAAAATCAGCACAGGAGTTGTAATGGACGGAGAAAGAGGAGTTCTTCGAGAAGGAGCCTGGACGCTGAATGGGGGAGGGTAAAAAGGAGCTCTCATGAAGAGAGATGAAGGGCTTCGGGGAGTTCGTGTGGGTGGCAGCAAGCAAAAACTCTGCCTGATTTACCACTTCTAGAACCAGCCCCGGATGAGCGTGGGTAGTGTGTACCATCAGGAGGATTGGGTCTGGAGCCCCAAGGGTGACTTTGAAGCCCTTGACATCATCTCCTCTTTGATACTCAGAGTGCAGGAGATACTGCCCCCAAGAAGATGTTAGCGATCGGGAGAAAGAGGCAAGGATAGGCCCCTGCTAAACACATTCAAGGGTAAGCAGAAGAAGAGTAGTATTAATTCCAGGAAGGGAGGCCAGAGATACGGGACTCTACCAACCTCTGGGAAATGCTGCTGATGTCAGACTTGTATCATGTCCACCTCAAATGCAGCCACAGTTTTCGAGGAGAGAGGGACCCAAAGAGCGGATATGTTGTTGTAGTGAACGCCCTTATGACTCACAGCAGAAAAAAAACAAAACAACAAAAACATTCTCAGCACCAAGAGTGACTCCATAGGACAGAGTAGAAGTGCCCCTGAGGGGTCGGAGCTATAGATCTTTGCCAGAGTCGCGAGCCTCGTCTTTCTCCCGATGGTTTCTGATCGCCCACCTTGTAGGGATCAGCCCAATGGGTAACCCACTCCACCATCGAGCTCACTGCCCAATGGGTAACCCACTCCACCATCGGGCTCGCTGCTCACTCAAAAGGGAGCATTTATATCCTTGTGCAGTTTAGACCTTTGGTTAAGATTTGTGGTTAATGTGAGCCCTCAAGGGTGGAAGCTGAGCTGCAGCTCGCTCTTCCCATTCTTGTACACCTTCGTCCAGGATAAGCTTCACCCAATATCAGAGTTTATTTCTTGCTTACTCCGTTGAATGGCTTTCTACACACTCACACAAGAAAACAACTTGCACTCACTCTCACACACATTTACACATACACACACACACACTCACACACACACACACACAAGGTAGTCAAGAATAACCATCTATAGAGTCAACTGATTTATTTTCTCTTTGAACATGGATTCTCTGGGCTTTTCACCATCCTGGTTTACCACCTGTGAATTCTAAGATTATGCCTGTCCAATCAAGGGCTTCATCAATTACTTCTAAATGTTAAACACGAGTAACTCAAGTTTTTTGACAGGTAGAAAGATCAGTAGATAGAAAATGCTGAGATACAATTGTTCACAATATAGTCTTTCCTTCTAAACAGGGGAAACACGGAACAGGTGATACAAGCCTTGGAGGCTTCAAGGGTGAATATGTTGTTTCCTTCAGAACAGAGAAGTGAATCAAAAAAGCTCTTCCTTTCCTATGGTCCCCATTTCTCTTGTGCCTCAGGTCCCTTGGAACACGTGCACCTGTCTCTTCCCTTCGTCACCACAAAGAACAAAGAGGTCAACGCAACTGCAGTGCTGTGGCCCAGCCAAGTGGGCACCCTCACTTATGTGTGGTGGAAAGGAAACAATACGGAGGTGGGTCACCTTTCTGGGTGTGGTCTAGTAACCAAAGCTCAACTCAAATCTGCTGCAGCAGAAACAAGAATGAGTTGGCTCACATGCCTCTGGAGTTTAGGGCTAATTCTAACGTCAGGGACAGCAAGAACTCAGTACTCACATTATTTCATCAGTCTGTGCAATCAACCAATCTCTCTTCCTCTCACTCTCTGCCTCCGCCTCCACCTCCACCTGACTTCTACCATCCTCTGTCTACATTGGCTTTCTTCAAGTGCAGACTTTTTGGCTGTGAGCCTTAGCAACCTAACCTTCAAAGCTCAGGGGAAAAGAAGAACCCCCTCTCTGAAAAATTCTAAAAGAATTATGTACTAGTGGTCCGGCAGAGGGGGTATAGAAGTAGTCTTCCTGACAGCCACACGGACAAGGAGTAAGTGAGAAGGGGTTACCAAAGGAAGAGCTGGATGGATGCTTGTCAGGCAAAAGAAACAGGTCCCCAATGGAAACCCACCCACAGAAATTCATTAATAGACAGCAGGCATGATAAAACTGGTAGAAAATGTTAACCTTCTCTATGATGTCTGCATTATGCAAATGAGAATAAGGAGATAAGGGTGGTGAAGTAGTTCACTCCAAGCTCCACCAGCCGACTCACACTGAGGCCAAGGCCAAGGCCTTCTGATGCCTCCACTGATGGCTCTTTCCACCACACCAGGCTGTCGTCTCTGTTTGGTCAGAACACACCCCCTTCTCAGAAATCAAAATGCTTGCACTCGTACGTTAGGCAATGGTTCCTAGGCCCCAAAGTGTCCTTTCCCAAAGGGCACACGAATGAGTTGCTCGGGATCAGACTGGGAAGTCTGATTCTCTTCAAGCAAAGTTGCTTCTTTCACTTGATGGCTTTGCTTTTTTCAAGGCCACACATCTTATATTAATAAATCTTCTCTACCCCAGAGCTGAATTTTGACTCTTGCTGGAATCATAACTTTGCCAAGACCCACATCCATGGAATCTCGATTTGTTCCCAGCCTGATTGTGGAAGGACTTATTCATCTCTACTGCTAATGTGACTAAACTTAAAAGAAGCCTGCTCCCCTCCTCCCCTGCCCATTTCCATTCCTTCTTAAAGTAGGCATGCCCACTTTATGGCTTCAGTTGGGCCCATTGCCCACAGCTGAAAAAGACAGAATCTATGTGATTAACCTGCTAGCACAGGCTGGAAGGTGAAAATACTAAACAACTTTTTTCTGTATCTTCCTTTTATTGCATTTTTTCTTTGAAAAGAAAACCAGATTCTCAGCTGACTCAATTGAGTAAACTTCTACTGCAATCATACAGGGAGTTAAATGAATTTTGATTTTACAATTAATTAAGAGAAGATGGGAAAGAAAAGCTTGTCTGGAGCGAGTCAAGGGAGGGCAGGAGGCTAATCACCTTTTCCTCCCGGACTCGGGCGTCCGTTTGTAGCATAGGCACCACTCCAACTCCTTTTTTTTTTTTCCACCCCCGAGTCCCTAAACCACTATCCAATTAATACTTGTTTCCCTAGCAGCTACTTCCAGGAAACTGCTGATAGAGCTTTGCAGAGGAAACTAAGGAATGCAAGGTCACCACGGTCTAACCATGTAGCTGTGTTCCATTCTCATACTGTTTATATCCACAGTACATTCCAGAAGTGAACAATGGCAGTTTATAGATTTTCAGTGACAACGACTTCTTGGGGACTAAAATGAACTCCCTATTCTGGTTTGATCTTACAATGTCTTTGCATTCATAGATCTGTGTGGTAGGTACAAGACAGCTGTACAGACAGACACGTTCTCCCACAGCCAGGGAAATCTAGCCATATATCCCATCTCCCGAGCACAGAATCAGGATGCTCTTGGCAAAGAGCATTCAATTCACAGAGAAGAGGCAGATTCCCTTGAGCGTACTGCTCCAATGACTTCCCAGGGGAGGCATGGATGGAGTCAGTTCCGCTGTGGTACCCAGGAAGAGTTCCCGATGAGTTCAATTGCTTGCTGGTGGGTCAGGGTTGGAGCTGTCTCACCAGTCCCAAAACAACTTTAACTTCTCCCTGCGCCCTGTTTGTTCTAGCCCTTGATCACCTTGGAAGGAAGCATATCAGTTAAGTTTCTTTCTGAAGGGATGAACACCATCACAGTGCAGGTATCCGCTGGGAATGCCATCCTGCAGGACACCAAGACCATTGCGGTGTATGGTAAGTGCCCGCCGTCATTGATTGAGCAGCGCCCTTATGCTCACCGGAGGCTCTCAAAACCAGGTGCTGGTCTTTCCAGCCTAGCACCTGTACCGAGAGCAGAGTAGGCCCAACGAAGGCTCTTCTCCTTTCATGAAGATGTGGACCCCAGGCAGCACAGTCTTTCTGCCATGGACATAAGACGCCCGGGGTACTGATTGTTTTAGACCCTTACGTTGACTCTGTTGCATGTAGAACTTGTGGCTCATTCATCCTAGGAGGGTCTGGAGGGTTTTACCCAGTGTCAGGCTCACTATGTTCATTCAGAGTTTGAGTTGTCCTTGAACGGCTAAAATCTATGATGACAGGAAACAGTGAATGGAGACTTTTTTCTAATTCAACTTTAGAATTCCTGATTATCAAGAGGAAACTACAAATAGCTAAACACTCTTAAAATCTCTTCTGCAAATGAATATTATTAAAAATTAACTTTGCTGAATGAAAAGCAATTGATGGGTCCGAATAATCAGAGACGAGGCCTACTCATAGATCTGATATTGGTAGCAGGGAATAGCTGTCCTGAACAATTTGGGGATCAATTGGGAGGAAAATGGAAGATTGAAAAACCGTTTATACAAATTGACCTTGTTTTTTTATGCATAGAGACGATTCAGATGAGATGCACTCAGTGTGACTGGGGGATGATTAAAAAGTTAACTTTTATTATTAATACAGAAAGAGTATGCATAGATGATGAAAGATTAAAATTTGACAAATCGGATAAGAATTTCTAAGTGAAGGAAATACTATGGCGAGAGAAAGACAGAGAGAGACAGACAAACTAGTTTGTGGCCCAAATTATATTGAAGGCCTCCGTTCCAGAATTAATGGATCCCAATGAGATTATTTTAGACTGTTTGTCTGGGTGAAACCCCGCCGTTTTTCATTTCTCACCTTGTTGGCTTGACTTTCACATTCAGAAAGTAAGCAAAGAGGGATGTGGGTGAGTATTCAATGGCCTTAACACAATTCTCCCACGATTGGGTGTTAGATTCACAATATGTTCCTTCTCCCTCCCAGAGAGGCTTTCTGGCACCAAGTGGTGTTTGGAAGTAAATGGGGTTGGGGGCAACCTAGGATCCCACACAGTTACTGTGTATAATGGGAGAGAGCTTTTACTGCACCTTCTCTCCCTTTCATGTGCCAGAAATGCACTTAATCCTCTATGATCCCAAGGATGTAGTACTGGAAACTATCCCCATCATGTGTACATAAAACAAAACAAAAACGTACCCCATTGTGGAGCTGGGCTTCCAACCCAGCCATCCAGCCCCAGAGCCCAGACTCTGAAATTACTGCTTAATTGTCTCTTTCTGGTGCCTTCTTTCCTTCCCATCCCCGTCGACCTCATCAGCAGTACGGATGAGCACTGACCCATGACCCCATAGACTTCCTCTTCATTAGGGATATTATCAATGGCCTTCATTAGAATTCCAGAGGAACCTTAGACTTACCTGTGCCAGCCCCATTTTATATAAGTGAATCTGTGGTGCAGACATATAAATTCCTGGCTTTCAATCATTCTGCTGTTTAAGGGCAGATGTAAGAATAATCAGGGTGGTGGTGGTGGTAGTGGTGGTAGTTATGAACATTAAAGCAGCCCTTTTCTAAGCATTTTATATTAAGGCCCTTAAACCATTTGTGGGAAAATTCCATTATCTTTTCATTTCATTTCCTATGGAGTTTTTGAAGTCTCCTATATGGTCTGTTTCATTAAATTCCCTAAACAGCATGATGAGAAATATTCCATAATTATCCCTATTTTACAGATGAGAAAGTACAAAGTAAATCTATTAAACAAACAGATCTTAAGAATGTTAGATCAGAGGGGCTTTTCCGTATCACCTTTCCCCCTCCTACCATCTCTAAATGGCTACTCAAGGATGCGTTCCCCCTTCCTCTGACAGGCTCTCACCCTTTGCTTACTTTCTGAATGTGAAAGTCAAGCCATTCAGAGCTTCCCTAAGAAGTCAAACCTCCGATGCCCCACCCCAACTAAACTGCTCAACCACCCACCATCCTCCACGTGCCCTTTCCGATGAGCTGTCTGGAGTTCCGTGTATGCGATTAAAACCCAAACCGGTTGCCTTTGAGGCAACTCTGAGTCATGGCACTGACATGTATATCAGAGTAGAATTGTGTGCCATAGGCTCCGGTCATTTCCAATGGTGGTTTTTGTTAGTTTTTTATTTCCAGGCCTTTCTTTCAAGATGCCTCTTGAGCAGCTCCACCACCGAGCTTTTGGTTAGCCACTGAAAGTGTTAACTGTTTATACTATTCAGGTTCTCCAGGCCTGTGAGACCATGCTTGAATGATGGATGTGAATGCGGGACATTGTATATAGTGACGTTGACGGAGGAAGGGCTGTCTACCCAAAGCCGCACAGAAGATGGCAGGGAACACAATTTACTCTCCGCTTCCCTGATTTGCTCTGGGGCATAGACTTGCCTTCAACTACTTAATAAAAAGAGTGTGGATGTTAGCATTCATCTCTTTAAGCTGCTGCAAAAACAAAAAAGGAAAACAACTATTTTCTTGATGTTTAGCCTTTTCAGCCCTCCCGATGTGTTGAAGAAACTCAGTCCAGCGTTCCTCTGCCATCCTCCCGGCTGCCTTGCTGTGGACATGCTGAGTAATCATGGGGAGAGTGGCATCATTCTCCCCATCTGTGTCTTTTTGCTGAGACAGACATCTTCCCTTAGTTGTAGAACAGAGTCTCAGCTATTGGATGAAGCCCTGTGCGGAATATGATAAGGACAACAGCCCCCATCTGCAAAGCACACAGTAAGAGCCCAGTGCTTGGCTCCATTTACTGTGGGTACTTATTAATATGCATTTCGTTATTCTCCATCACAGCAGAAGCAGTGATATTCACATAGGAGGCCAGTGACTCATAGAATAGTCAAGCTTTGAAAAATACTTCCTTGGAATATGGCAACTGCTTCAAACAAAACGGTGTGATATAAAAATCCTCAGAGCACGTGTTTGGGAACACGTCAGCATTGTTAGGAAATGCACAAGTGGGCTTTTCTGTGTCCAGAATGTCTAATGGGCAGCACCGATGCCACATAGTCCCTTTCGAAACACAAGGACATGCTTTCTACTGTGGGTTTGAAAATAAAGAATATGTATTTGTGGAATAAGTACAGGCATGAGTTCCAGAGTCTCCAGGCAATTTATACAGGTATTTATTCAGTAAACATGCATTCATCAAGTACATCATAGATTCGGTGAATGTCTATTATGTGTTACATGCTGCCTCAAGTGTCAGGACTATAGCATCCCTGCCCATGAGGACTTATCATTTGTTATATTTCCGGCAAATGCAGAAATCACGTAATTAAAAACTGGGAGATGCAATAAACAGCATATCTGACCTTCTCTGCCTTCCCTGTTACCAAGAGGCAGAGGTCGGGCATGCCCACATCTCCATCCCCCTTTCCCTACTACACTGACACTCGGCACACTACTTCTCTGCTGGCTGCGATCACTTGTTGCAATGGCTACAAAGAACTCATAGATCATACTCACAATTCTAGGGCTGTATTGGGGAAGTTAAAAGATCACCACAAGTCAGAATCAACCATGGGTCCATAGCAACACCTCTCCTCAGTCCAAAACCAAGTCTCTCTCTGGTCTTCAGCCTCCTAGCCATGTGGTCCTTTGGTCTCTGGCTTCCTGGACCAGGAGACCTGCCAGTTGCTCTGTCTCACAGATCCATAGCCCCAAGACTAGGCCCTGCTCCTCGTGCTTTGTCCTGGAGCATTCATGGCCATCTCTTGTCCTCTGGTCTTGGTCTCCACCCCTTCAGATAGAGATCAGAAATGCGCTGTTCCATGCTCTTCCGAAGGACCTAGGGTAGTGGTTCTCAACCTGTGGGTCACTACCCCTTTTGGGGTTGAACAACCCTTTCAGAGGGGTCGCCCGATTCATAACAGTGACAAAATGACAGTGATGAAGTAGCAACGAAAATAATTTTATGGTTGGGGGGGTTACCACCATATGAGGAACTGTATTAAAGGGTCAAGGCATTAGGAAGGTTGAGAATCACTGGCCTAGGACTTCCATTTGCTGCTGCAACTTCAGAGATGGCTCATCCTTCTAATCAAAGGCGTCGTCATGAAAACTGACCAATGCCCTCTGCGAGCATTACTCCACTCTCACTGTGACTCTTTTGATAGGGGAGAACAGCACTTCCCGCTCTGTGTTTCCTAGACTACCTCTTTATGGGAGCGTTGAACTGCTTCCCCTTGCAGTTAGCAGCCTCACAGAGAACCACTACACCGCCTGGGCCCATGCCATGCCCTATTTGCATAGTCTCAATCATTTGGTGGGCGTCACAGAGACTTGGGTAGAAGAGCCATATTAAGAAATTTTATTCTACCACAAGAGATAATTACAAACAATTACAGAAGGCCATATAATGAAAGATGCTTGGCGGGGGGTAGGGAGGGGGAGCTACCTGAGGTTAGTCACTGAGAAGGCCTCTCTGTGGAAAGACCGAATGATGAGAATGGAATGAACAGAAGAAGAAGCCCCGTGGGCTGCTGTGAGGCGGACTTACACAGGATAGGAATGAGCACCATCGGATAGGGGTGTGGGAAGGACAGGGTCCCTGGGCAGAGAGAACACAGGGAGGAAGGTAATGAAGAGTGGAGACCCAGCTCAACCTCGTTGTCTTGAAAGAAACATCTGTGAATCTACTTCGGAAAACTCAGCCATTGAAAACTCTAGGGGACACAGGTTTACTTTGCCATACCGGGGGGCGGGGGTGGGGCACCATGAGCGAGGCTTAGCAGAATAGCAACTAGTCTTTGAGGTTCAACTCCAGAAAGCATAATTGACCAAGGTGGGTTCTGAGAAGCCCTCACCGACTCGGCATCAAGGCCATGTGTTCCACTGCCTGTTTCCAGCCATTTGCGGCAGTGATTTGAATATAGGCCCATTCCTGTAGAACAAAGGACTAACTTTCAGATAGGCCCATTCCTGTAGAACAAAGGACTGATTCAAAGTCAAAGGGTTTGGGTCTGGAAAGAGGAGGCTCTTGAAACAATGGAGGCAAGGTGTTCTAAAAACCTTGAGAAGACTACAAATGGGAGAGACCCTTTTGCAGGGCTTTGTATATGATACAAATCCACATCAGCTTTTTGGAAGAACATTTTCAGTGGTGCTAATTCCCCTGCTGTTGTGTCCCCAGAGGAATTCCAGTCCCTGCGACTCTCCTTTTCTCCAAACCTGGACGACTACAACCCAGACATCCCTGAGTGGAGGCGGGACATCAGCCGAGTCATCAAGAAAGCTCTGGTGGAAGTGAGTGCAAACAGTTCCTATTCTGCCCATGCACGTTTCCCCTCTGTCCTCGGAGAGGGACCCTGTGGCAAAGGAATGACAAGAAAGAACTGAAGCCCATGGATGGCCATAGCTATCCTGAGAGCTTCAGTCTGATATCCATTGTGGAGCCTCATAGATGCAGACTCAGCACTGGCGCCGCGGTGGATATGCACCATGTCACCGGTCCCCGTGCCTTGTCCTCTGTGATGCTCATTCTGCCCGGAGAGTAAGGGAAAACAATAGATATTTATGACACTTTTATAGGAAAATCTATAAAAATCCGGGCATTAGTAAAGTCAGGGGTAGCATATACTAATGAAGGGTAAAGGTATTCGGGGCTGAGTATAAGTCGTAAGAGCATCGCTGACGGCCAGCTTCACAAAGTGTGCAGCTACCACAGAGAACCCTCGGGGATGTCATCGGCCATATTTCCATTTGCCAGGTCTGTTCAGAACGCCTCTCTCCTATGAGCTTCAAAGGGGAAGCTCATTCTCCTCATCTAATAAAGCAGCTAAGAAGTGGAACATCTATAATTTTTAAATCCAAGTCCAAATTTCATACACAAAACATGGTAGGAGAAAACAAAGGAGGCGTGGCCTATCCTTCTCAGAGAAATGCTCACCGACAATTTGAGAAGGCCCTTTCTTTTAAGCAAGTCTTAAATGTATATTGATTCATACTCCATTTCCATGAACAAGCAATGGGTTAGGGCAACCACCCCTGGGCATTCCCAGGTTTATTACTCCAAAGAAAAGAAATGATAGAAAACTACATCTCCCAAGGTATATATATTTTTTTAATCCAGAAGGAAATTTAGAGTTTTCAGTACAATCTCTTCCCCTGGAGGCACCCAGTGGATGATACCACATGGCCCAAGAGCTGAGGAAATGCAGGTACGTAGATAATTATTGCTCCAAAAATAGGTTCTCAGCTTAGTCTCTTAGCAAAAGGCTGTTGTCCACCTCTTCAGAACTGTTGCATTACCTGTTGTGTTAGTCCGGGTAGACTAGAGAAACAAACTCATAGAGACACTCATATGTGTATAAGGAATAGGTTTATATACAAGAGCAATTGAATATTGAGAAAACATCCCAGCCCAGTCCAGATCAAGTCCATAAGTCCAATATTAATCCATATGTCTGATGCCAATGTATAAAGTTCTTTTCAGACTCACAAAACACATGCAATGAC
>NW_022103968.1:22163310-22166101 GCF_000313985.2 Echinops telfairi
TTGAGGTTCAACTCCAGAAAGCATAATTGACCAAGGTGTGTTCTGAGAAGCCCTCACCGACTCGGCATCAAGGCAATGTGTTCCA
Organism: Echinops telfairi; assembly: GCF_000313985.2. NCBI lineage: Eukaryota > Metazoa > Chordata > Mammalia > Afrosoricida > Tenrecidae > Echinops > Echinops telfairi. Next base: position 22,163,396 of record NW_022103968.1, read on the forward strand.
CTGCCTGTTTCCAGCCATTTGCTGCAGTGATTTGAATATAGGCCCATTCCTATGGTACAAAGGACTGACTTTCAGATAGGCCCATTCCTGTAGAACAGAGGACTGATTCTTCTGCCAGGGACTTGGGCTCAAGGACTCCCTGACCGTCTCTCTGAACCTTCCTGAGATTGCATGGTGGTGAAGAACCCTGCTACTCCACCTCCCTTCCCTCTGTCACTTCAGGTCATTTATAGAGCTATCAGGATCCAAGGGAACTTCCTGTGACCTCCTCGTCTTTCCCCCTCACAGCCAGTTCCCCCATAGCACTCTTGTTCATTCAATCCTATCAGGGAGACTGCTTGTCAGAGGACAGAGATGAGCTCAGGGACTACAGAGTCAACTAGTGAAATCCTCAACTAAGTAGCTTAGAGTCCATTCTAGGAAACGTCCCTGCAAACAAACAAGCAATCGAACAAGTACACTAATAATTATTGCATAATCACATAATTATTACACCATCATCTAATAAAAATAAGGGGATGTGCAAAATACTCAAAGGAAATAAAACAAAACAAAACGCATTGCCTTCAAGTTGATGCTGACTTACTCTGACCATATAGAACAGGGTAGAACTGCAACCTGTGGGTTTTGGAAACTAACTCTTAATGGGAATAGAAAGTTCTGTCTTTCTCCCATGCAAGAGCTGGTGGTTTTGAACTGCTGACCTTCTGGATTGCAGGCCAACGCGTAACCATTATGCCACCAGGGCTCCTGTGCAAAATACAGTGATATCACAAAAGAGAAAATTGAAATATGGGGTAGGTGGTCACCCAGTAAAGGCTTGAACTAGAATTGAACAATTTTGTGAACTGATTGTAGAGAAAAGGAGCTTTCTAGGTGGGGGATCATCGTGCACAAAGGCCCAGAGTCATAGACCTGCCAGAGATTTTGGGCAGTCCAGATCCCTAAAAGCCAAGGTTATAGAGGTAAGTGTGGGCCAGCAGAATAGCAACTAGTCTTTGAGGTTCAACTCCAGAAAGCATAATTGACCAAGGTGTGTTCTGAGAAGCCCTCGCCGACTTAGCATCAAGGCAATGTGTTCCACTGCCTGTTTCCAGCCATTTGCTGCAGTGATTTGAATATAGGCCCATTCCTGTAGTATGAAGGACTGACTTTCAGATAGGCCCATTCCTGTAGAACAAAGGACTGATTCAAAGTCAAAGGGTTTGGGTCTGGAAAGAGGAGGCTCTTGAAACAATGGAGGCAAGGTGTTCTAAAAACCTTGAGAAGACTACAAATGGGAGAGACCCTTTTGCAGGGCTTTGTATATGATACAAATCCACATCAGCTTTTTGGAAGAACATTTTCAGTGGTGCTAATTCCCCTGCTGTTGTGTCCCCAGAGGAATTCCAGTCCCTGCGACTCTCCTTTTCTCCAAACCTGGACGACTACAACCCAGACATCCCTGAGTGGAGGCGGGACATCAGCCGAGTCATCAAGAAAGCTCTGGTGGAAGTGAGTGCAAACAGTTCCTATTCTGCCCATGCACGTTTCCCCTCTGTCCTCGGAGAGGGACCCTGTGGCAAAGGAATGACAAGAAAGAACTGAAGCCCATGGATGGCCATAGCTATCCTGAGAGCTTCAGTCTGATATCCATTGTGGAGCCTCATAGATGCAGACTCAGCACTGGCGCCGCGGTGGATATGCACCATGTCACCGGTCCCCGTGCCTTGTCTTCTGTGATGCTCATTCTGCCTGGAGAGTAAGGGAAAACAATAGATATTTATGACACTTTTATAGGAAAATCTATAAAAATCCGGGCATTAGTAAAGTCAGGGGTAGCATATACTAATGAAGGGTAAAGGTATTCGGGGCTGAGTATAAGTCGTAAGAGCATCGCTGACGGCCAGCTTCACAAAGTGTGCAGCTACCACAGAGAACCCTCGGGGATGTCATCGGCCATATTTCCATTTGCCAGGTCTGTTCAGAACGCCTCTCTCCTATGAGCTTCAAAGGGGAAGCTCATTCTCCTCATCTAATAAAGCAGCTAAGAAGTGGAACATCTATAATTTTTAAATCCAAGTCCAAATTTTATACACAAAACATGGTAGGAGAAAACAAAGGAGGCGTGGCCTATCCTTCTCAGAGAAATGCTCACCGACAATTTGAGAAGGCCCTTTCTTTTAAGCAAGTCTTAAATGTATATTGATTCATACTCCATTTCCATGAACAAGCAATGGGTTAGGGCAACCACCCCTGGGCATTCCCAGGTTTATTACTCCAAAGAAAAGAAATGATAGAAAACTACATCTCCCAAGGTATATATATTTTTTTAATCCAGAAGGAAATTTAGAGTTTTCAGTACAATCTCTTCCCCTGGAGGCACCCAGTGGATGATACCACATGGCCCAAGAGCTGAGGAAATGCAGGTACGTAGATAATTATTGCTCCAAAAATAGGTTCTCAGCTTAGTCTCTTAGCAAAAGGCTGTTGTCCACCTCTTCAGAACTGTTGCATTACCTGTTGTGTTAGTCCGGGTAGACTAGAGAAACAAACTCATAGAGACACTCATATGTGTATAAGGAATAGGTTTATATACAAGAGCAATTGAATATTGAGAAAACATCCCAGCCCAGTCCAGATCAAGTCCATAAGTCCAATATTAATCCATATGTCTGATGCCAATGTATAAAGTTCTTTTCAGACTCACAAAACACATGCAATGAC
>NW_022103968.1:22166201-22167864 GCF_000313985.2 Echinops telfairi
CAGGGTAGACTCCACTCCTACACTCTTAATCCTCAAATCGACACCAAATTATGTAACTACCACACCTGTATTGGCTTGAATTTAGAATTTACAGTGTTCCAGGCATTCTGCTCAGTGATTTGAATTTTTCATACCTTTACTCTCCAATATATGCTTATAAAGTTGATGTCCATTCCATAGGCAAGGAATTTGAACATAGAGACATTAAGTTGCATGCCCAAAGCCATACAGTGAACAAGCAGGCTCTGAACTCTGACCATCTCGGTGGAAATCTTGACTCTGCTTTCTAAACCACTCCACTCTGTGACCATCTTTTCTCAGTGTCACAAGGAATAACAGGGACAGATGGAGTAACACTGGGGCTGAAGAACATTTCACATGCTATGGGGTAACTGACATCTCCCCATCTCCATGCCTCTCTCAGCATCCTTGTCATGACCAGTGACTAAACACTGACCACCAGGGAGGCATAGCTGCTAGAATATTGGTCCAAATGGAATAAGACCTCCTGTCCTTGGAGCTGTTTATCTCCTCTGCTGTCTAAGAGAGATGACTTATACCTTCATTGAACCCATTGTCAACCTCCTTCAGTGTGCAGCATTCTGGAGATTTACATCCCTGTAGATCTCCCAGGTGGTGGTCCAACTCTCCCAGGTGATCTATCAACCAGGCACCAGCTCAGCAATAACTAGGTTTCCAAGCTGATTTTCCTCCACACTTTTTATCCAGGGATCCGATGCTCTGAGTCTTCACCTTTTCACCAGCTGTGCAGTAGGCTGGAAATTATCAATGTTTGTAGGCTGATGCATAGCAAACACAGCACAGTGTAGAGTAAATGACCCTTCATGACAGGGCAATGAGAGTGGTTACATGAATGCCCTCTACTGTCCATGGCTCCCCGATTTCAAAATCCCAAGAGGCAACTGACCCAGCCCTTAGTTCCCAGCGGCGTGTTGTGTCCTCGAAATCAGTAACTATTTGAGGGTTCAATGCATTGCCACTCCCTTAAACCCTGTGGTCCCGCATGGTCAAGAGTACCCTAGTAATCCCATAAAAGGTACAACTTGGAGTTAGCTTATTTCTAATTTTCTTCCTACCCCTTTGCTTCGAACAAATTTAGTTCAGAATAGTTTGGCAGTTATATAATGATGCAATTTGGTAGTTATCCATGATGTAACCATCCTTTATGACGTTCTCTAATGACTTTTGGGATATGACTTAATACTTTCTCTGAACTGACACTAATTCCTATAGATCCAAAATGTCAAGGTAGCCCACCAGTCAGAGTGGGGTGTATGGAGGTCAGCTACTAGATTCATAACTCAAGTGTGTCTCAAATTGATCTGGTACATCCTAGAACTCATCCTGCTGTGATCTTTCTTCTGCAGAATTCATACTTGGGACAAATATACACAACAACTGGTAGAACACACATGGGATCTTTGATAAGTGGAGTAAAGGCGATTAAGGTTGGAAAAGCCAAGAGGAAGCCATTAGACCTACTCCATCTAGGAAAATGGCAAACTGAAAGCAATACTGCATTCTTACAGGCATTGTAGAGATTAGTGCCACCATGGAGAACTTGCAGAATACAGGAGTAATGATCCCCACCATATTCCCATGTTAGCTTTCCTACGGTCCTGCCTGTGCAAAAAGAAACATC
>NW_022103968.1:22167964-22170152 GCF_000313985.2 Echinops telfairi
AATATCTCTATGTTCCTGATATGCAGCTGTTGATCTGGCCAATGCCTTGTTTTGGGGTTCCAGTTTCTAAGGATAACTAGAAGAATTTTTCTGTCAGCTGGTAAGACCAGAAATGCACCTCTCTATCACCTTGGTGGCATAGTGGTTACACATTTGGCTGCTAACTGAAAGGTCAGCAGTTTGAAACCACTAGCTGATCCTCAGGAGATAGATGAGGCTTTCTACTCCCATGAAGTTGTTACAATCTCAGAAACCATTGGGATGGTTCTACCCTGACCAAGAGGGTCTCTATGAGTTGAAAACAACTTATAGTTTGTTTTTTGTATTAAGTATGGGTGTATCAACTCTTCAACTCTATATCATAATTTAATCTGAAGGGACCTTGATCTACCTTAGACTTCCACCCTTGTCCATTATATTGATGGCATTATGCTGATTGGACCTAGTATGTAAAATCTATCAATGACTATAGATTTTGGGGGGTAAGATATTTGCATGTCTTTGGTATTGTTAGGTAAATCTCATCAAGTTGGCTTTGGCTCATAATGACCATGTGTGTAAGGCCAGTTGACTGGAAAAAGAAATCCAGAGACAATCATATATGTACAAGAAAGAGCTTTAGATCAAAAAGTAATTGTATATTAAAACATCCCAGCCCGGTCCAGATCAAGTTCATAAGTCTGATATTAACTCATAAGTCCAATACTAGTCCATAAATTGCTCTTCACACTCACACCGCACATGCAATGATACAAAATGCAGGAAGATTACAGGCCAGTGGGTGCGAGGTCTTGTGGATCCAGTGGTGGTGGAAGCATCTCCAGGGCTCTCGAATGTCTCAGTGTGGCTCCACATGCTTGTAAACAGGAAAGTGAAGCAGAGACACAGTGTGGGGTCCTCTTTCAGGTAGAAAGAAAAGAAATTCCCAGAATCCTAATGAGAAGGCCTCACCCACAAGGAGGCATCATCAGGCTGTGACCTGATTGACAGGCTAGTCTCCACCCCTTCCCTCTTAATATCCTCAAATTGACGTATGATTACATAACTACCACACCATGTGTGCAAATAAAGGCCTTAGCCTGTGCCTTCCTTCCAATGTTTGCGCTCGCTGGTGCAGCCCCAACTCCGCCCATCTTGTGGATGACCTTCTTCTTTAGCAACCATGAGGTTCATCTCTAGGGGCAGTGCCTCTTGATAACCTTGACCAAAGCAGGTATAACATGAGATCGTGCCGTCCTGGCTTCCAAGGGACATTCTGGCTGCATATTTTCCTAGGAAGAAGTATTGGAGCTTCAGACAGTCCTTTGTATATTGACTATTTGCCCAATACCTGAGTTCAAATATCTCAATTCTTCTTCAATCTTCTCTTTTCATTTTCTAACTTTCACATACATGTGAGATCATTAAAAGGACCATGGTGAGAGTGAATGAGTGCTTCTGCATTCTCCCTAGAACTCAAGTCTAGCACTCGCTCTCAATTGTGATACCCTCCATTCCTGGAGCTTTGTTTTTCAACAAAGCCATCAGGGCAGCTTCGATATAAGCCATTCTTGGTGATGTGCTGTCTTCCAAAGTGGATGAATATCAACTATTTATTTCTGGCACAGTGACTCTGTGTATTACTAGCATTTTTTAATGTTTTCAACTTAGCTCAATAATTTGCTCATAGAATCCTTTAATATTGCTACTTGAGACTTAAATTATTTTTCAGTTCTTTCGGCTTGAGAAATGCTGAGCATCTTTTGCTATTCCAAATTTTTTCACACACACACAATTTCTTACACATTTCATTATAGCACTTTGTTTTCTCAAGCTAGCCTTTGAAATATTCTGTTTGGCTCTGTTATTATATTATTTCTTGCATTTGCTTTAGCTACTCTTATGTTCAAGAGCAATCTCCTGTTAACTTGCAAATGGGTAGAGTCTAGCCTGTCAATCAGACCATAGTCAGTGAGGCCTCTGTGTGGGCATGGCCTTCTCCTAAAGACTCTGGGAACACCTGTCTTCCTCCCTGGAGGTGGGACATACACACTCTCTCTGCTTGGTATTCCTGTTGACAAGCCACGTGGAGCTATGCTGATAGTAGTCAGAGTCTTAGAGCTGGAGGAGCCAAGTGGAGACCCAAGCGAACACTAAGATACTTCCACTGCCATTGGATCCATAATACTTTCCACCCACTGGCCTGTGA
>NW_022103968.1:22170422-22172439 GCF_000313985.2 Echinops telfairi
ACCTTTTGCTTGCTTGCTTGCGTCATGAATAATGATGTCATCCCTCAACTGATATGGTCTTTGGTCATTGATGTTCAAAGCATCAAATATATTATTGAGACGGTCTGGAATGTAGGTAGGATATACTCAAGGTTGTACTTTGGCTCTTGGGGACCTGTTTTGGTTTTATTCAGCTTCAACTTGAACGTCAATATGAGCAGTGATGTTCTGGTCCCTGGTCTTGTTCTAACGGATTGTATTGAGCTTTTGCATCATCCTTTTCCACAGATGTAGTTAATTTGATTTTCCATATTCCATTTTATGCTGTCCATGTGTGTAGTCACAATTTATATTATTGAAAAATAGTATTTGCAATGAGTGAGTCATTGGTCTTGAGAAAAACTCAATCGTGATGATCAGCCTTATTTCTGTCATTAGGTCTGTGTTTTCTGATCCTTTTTATTAATTTCCAACTTCGCATTACAGTCACCAGTAATTCTCAATGTTTCTTGATTTTATGTTTGCTCAACTTCTAACTGAAGAAGTAAAAGTCTTAAATTCTTTTATCTCAGGCATTAGTGATTTGGATATTAACTAGCCTTTTTTGGAATAGGGATATGGATAGGATCCTATTGTTGACAGCATTGTACTTCCAGTTAGATATGGAAATGTTCTTTTTGATGGTGAACATGACACCAATGGGCCATATGCTTGTTCAATTCAAAGTGGCCAAGGCCATTCAATTTAAACTCACCATTGCCGAGGATGTCAATCTTTATGCATTTCATTTGTGACAAACTCCCGGTTGTCTTAGATTCATACTTTATACATTCCCCATTCCAATCACAGATGGACATTTACAGCTGTTTCTGCAGGCTAAAGGGTAGGAAATTAATTCAAGAACAACAAAAAACCCAGTGCTTTCATCTCTGTGAAATTTCCAGGGCTCTCGTGGTGTGGGTAGGGTCATGTTGACATAATTGTCTTTTAGTAAATGTTTCTTAAACCTTTTCTGAATAATGAAGATGATTCAGACTGTCACCAAATTTAAAATTCGTAGGTGCATAAGCCCATATGATATTATCTGTAATAGGAGCTGGTGTATGATAAGTATCAGAAGAAAGAAGTAGATAAAGGGCTTGATAGTCAGACCATGGTTTCAAACTCAGCCTCACTACCCAAATGGTCCACTGATTACCTTCTTACTTCTATGTGTCCTGTGGTGGGAACAGATTCCTATTCAGGTGGGCCTTGTCCCGGCTACTGGGAGTGATGTTTTAAGGGCAGAGGTTTCAGTCATAGTTCCTTCATGAGTTGTCTTAACTGAGGTGAATCACCTTGTTCCACGTGAGAACCTCTTTCTAAGGGCACCCATGCCCAGTACTGGCCTGAAGCAGTTTTACAAAGGTTTAACCATCTCATCTCAACTTCAGTGGGCTCAGGAGCTCCCCAAGGGCACTCTCCAGGCTTTCATTGGTAACTTCTCTTCTCCCTCTCCTTACTGGTCCTTACTCTTGCGCCTATAGGTGATTTCAGGAGCACTCCGTAAGAGACCTGCTTATTCTAAGTACAGGGTCAGCGTCCCGAAGACCCTAACTTCTGCAGTGTCTTCACTGGCGTGCTAGACAGCACAATATCTGTTTTCAAAGGATTTTGTGGGGGTTGCATGAAAGAGTGTTGCAGAGTTGCCTAGCACAAAGCCTGGCATATGGTAAAGGCCCAGCCCATGAAATTTCTTGCCACTGTTTACTGCTAAAATGTGCAAGTGTGGAGTTCTGAGACAAATACCTAGATGAGAAATCATGAAAAATGTACTGAAATAAGGACACGTTAAGAAGACTCTTTAGGTATCAGTAGGGTTCTGTCAGCAAATAGAAACACAAAGTGTTCTGGGTAGAGATGGTATACATGAAAACATTTGCAGGAAAAGACTGGACTATTGAGAAATTGTGCATTATTCCATTCAGCTGCCATAGCGGTTGCCTATGTGAATTATGTGTGATTTGGCTAGAGAGACTGGGGCATTATATTGCAGAAG
>NW_022103968.1:22173635-22175524 GCF_000313985.2 Echinops telfairi
TGCCTTGTAGTTCTTTCCTCTATTTCCTTTTACTTTCCTCTTGTCCTACTATCATGCTCAGCCTTCATTTGGGTTTCAGTAATTCCTCTCAGTTATATTACCCTTGATCAAGCCCTACCAGGCCTCCTACACCCTCCTCACCACCGATTTGGATCACTTGTTCCCTTGTCCCTGGGTTGGTTAACACCACTTCCTTTCCCCCCACCTCCTCCTCTCCCCAGTCCTCCCGGAACCATTGGTCCCGTTGTTTTCTCCTCCAGATTGTTTATCCCCTGGCAAGAATTTTAAACAGAGACACGGGATCTGTGTTGGTCTCTAAGAAGACAAATCTGGAAGGAGTAGCAGATCTCTTGAAAATGAAAAGATTATTGTAAATCTTCAGGGAAGAAAGGGTCATAACAGAATCGGGATCATCGCAGTGGATATTTAAACAAGACCTAATAGAACGATTAATGTGGGTGCCAACTCATGAAGCGACTACAAACCGATGATAAATGATAAAGGAGAGAAGGCTTCAAGCCAGGTCTAGGAAAGGACAGCGTCTCTCACCTAACTCAAGAAGGAAGATGTGGGGGGTCAAAAGAAGAACCCTTTTGGTTTGCTTTTTGACTTGTTTGTTGGAAGGTCTCATGTTGGGGGAGCTGGTAATTGACTTCCGAGTCTGCCTCCAGAGCCTCCCTCTAGATGACTACTTCCAGCAGGGCCTTTCCGCCTTCAACCTCTCCCAGCTGTCTTCCTTGCAGCTCCTGGCCCCGTGACGAACACCCAGGCCCTTCTCATTATGCCTTTAGGATTTACTTGAGCCTCTGTCTCGTCCCCAGGCCACAGGAGTCCCAGGCCAGCACATCTTGGTGGCAGTGCTTCCCGGGCTGCCCACTGCTGCCGAGCTCTTTGTCTTACCCTCTCAAGACCCGGCGGGAGAGGGCAAAAGCTCAGCTGAGCATCTGGAGCAGGTGAGTCCCCTGCAGCTGGCAAGGGTTTCTACGAGACCTGGGTTGAAACGGAGGAAGGGGGAGGTAGCGGTTTCTTAGTCTCTGACCTACAGCTCCTTAAGTTCTTGTTTGTAAACTGGTGACCTAACTACAGCCTCACACAGAAACATGTACAAGAGAATTTATTATAGGGAACGCAAAGTCGTCATTTGTATTCTCTCCTTGATCTCTCGGTATGAATCCATTTCAGTGGCTACACAGACCTCACCGACCAAATCCACAATTAAGAGGCTTCTTAAGGAAGTTTACAAGTGGTAAAGTTCGTGAGAAATGCTCAGGGTTGAGCGGTCTATCAGGCCACATGACAAAGTTCCATCTAGCCTGCTGACAAATGCCCAACAGGCGTGTCACTCTGCTTAAAGCCTCACCCTGGAGGCATTCGGCTTAAACTCGGGGTCAGCAAACCCAGATGCTGAAGTGCCCAGAGGCACCTCCTCCAGTAAGCCTCGGCCCAAGGGTGCTCTCTCTAAGTCTGAGTAGCAAGCCAACTCCCTGAAGTCAGAGCCTAGATGCGCCCAATTCAGCCAGCCAGCCTCCTGCACAAAGCCCTCAGCATTGCTTGCTCTGTGGGGTGGGAAGTCCTGCCGCTGCTCCTCTGGTGATATCTTGTCCTCTGGACCCAGGAGGTTCGCTGCACAGAGGATGCGCTCAACTCTTGGATTTGGTAATTAGATGCCTCCTGCTGCTTCTCAGGTGGCTGGTTTTATCCACAGCAGGTGGGCATGCCAGGGAATCTATCACCAATTACAGATGAATCCTATCAGTATCTCCCTCAACCTTCTTACCAGACCCATGTAAGGAAAGGTCATTTGGTAAGAGTTACGGACTTTGGTTAGAAGAGCCGTATTAAATAATTCACTGCTGCAACTAAATTAATCGGTGTGTTTAGACCAGTGG
>NW_022103968.1:22176251-22178600 GCF_000313985.2 Echinops telfairi
GAGCCCAGTTGCCCTGGTGGAGACATCATAATTCAAGTTTCTGAATTCTTTCAGACAAATAAGTCAAAAATAGGATTCTTCTCAGCTGCTCAATCAATATTGGCATTTCCCCCTCTAGAACTGGGAACTTTTCGATTTCCTTTCAGTAAACCCATAATCTCTTCCTGTGATCCTTAGCCTTCCAAGATGGCATTAGAGCCTCCTATAAAAGTCTTATTAACAACAACCCCAAAGCACCCCATGACCCACCTCCTAGCACACACACCTTCTTTCAGCTGCTGCTTTCTCACCTGGCAGTGGACTCGCCTCCATCATTTTCTCCATGTGCAAATCATGAAGAACAGAGCCACCAAGGAATGCCCTATTGAACCCCATTTCCTAGTGAACTGCAATTGAAGGGCAGGTAGCAGGTTCTCAGCCCTGAACTCAACTTCCTATTATTGTCTACAAATTATTATCTACGCCTGCAATTTGTCCCGAGAAAAATGGGTTATATCTTCTCACAGCCCTGCTGAGCGCCCAAGGAGAAGGAAACCCTTATACCAGACCTTTGGTTATGCACATTTACAATTACCCTTCCTCTGAAAATCTTATTGATTTTCCCCCTGAAATCCACCTTATAATTTTTTCATGTGTGGATGAGAATTCAAATGTTGGACAGGTTTCTTTCCTAGGCATTAAATCATATGTGCATTTTTATTTAGCACACTTTTTGGTTTTTCCTTGAGAAGACAGGTAGAAAAGAAGACCAGTGTTCTAAGAAGTTTTGATTGATTGTGAAGGGCTAGCTCTTGCTTTTGACTATTGTTTTCCATGGATATATTGTCCTTTCTTCTCTCTCCCAAGTGCCTCTTTCAAAGAAGTGCTCGGCTGAGGATTATCCTTGAGCCAGCTTGGCATCAGTCATTGATAAACCATTTCATCCGAGATCTGAAGGCAGCTGGCTTTCTTGAGCACTGTGTGGCTTAGCATCTGGCATATATAAAGGGAATCAAGCCATTTCAGTAGGAAGCACACTGGTTTGGAGAAATATACTCCGGGTTTCAGCCCTGTTATCCGTTGATTCTTTTGAGAAAGGAGGAAAGTGAGGACCAGAAAAGTTGAGTAATTTATCAAAGCCTTCCAATCTATAATGCCATTCAGAAGGACACTTGGGAAGTGTAAAGAAATGATACAGCAAAGCCCTGGACTTTAGGACATTCCCCATAGAGGGTCACTAGATGGTAGTGATGGTGACACTTATACTCTGTTAATGGTGGGAAAATGTGGGGAAAATGCACACGCACAAATTTGTATTTCTTAGACAGGCGGTGATGCTCAAGGGCATTATTGACACAGAATATTAGGGGTAAAAAATGTTAATATGAAAAAGAAAGGACATACATGAATGACCCTGTCCTGGAGGAAGGATGTAAGGCCTTAGAGCAGTGGTCCTCAATCTTCCTCATGCCGCGACCCCTTAACACACATCCTCATGTGGTGGTGCCTCCCAACCATAAAATTATTTTCGTTGCTCCTTCGTAACTAATTTTGCTACTGTTATGAATTGGAATGTAGATATCTAATTTGCAGGATGTATTTTCATTGTTACAAATTGAACATAATTAAAGCATAGTGATTAACCACAAAATAATATGTAATTATATATTCTGAAATATTTATGTTTTCCAATAGTCTTAGGTGGCGACCCCTGTGAAAGGATCGTTCAACCCCCAAAGGGGTCACGACCCACAGGTTGAGAATCGCTGCCTGAGAGCCTGTACCATTGAGGCACAACAAAATAACCAAACTAGATCATAACTGCTAAAGGAAATTGCATTTACTAGCCTATTCCAGGATCCAAATCAAAGTAAACATGAAAACCAAACAGAAGCTCAGCCTACTGCATAAGAAAATAGTACTTCCTTGCTTAAAAAGCGCAGTCATGAAATCAACTGATGACAACCAAGCCACAAGAAAAGATCTGATGAAATAAGAACTTCCCCTTGGAAGCGAGTGGTGTTCCACCCACTAGGAGCCCTTCTATCCCACTCCCTGGCCGAGTCTACATCAAGTGAGCATATTCAGGCCACAGTGTGGAGAAGCAACCTGCCTGGGCTCGTGCAACTCTTTAGAAGGATCCAGTTCTTGTTCTGTTTGTGCCCCTAATCTCAAGTCTAATGTTGCCAAATACCAGTTCGACACCACTTCACTTCCTTGGGTCTGAAAATACCAGGTGATAGCATGAAAGGTTTTGTTTTGTGCTGAGGTGTTTGGTGTGTGTTATATTGTTTTTCAATATATACGAAAATTCCCAGATACCCAGTTCAACTGCATTTTAAAAGACAAAGAGAGAAGTAAATTTTCAGG
>NW_022103968.1:22178700-22179879 GCF_000313985.2 Echinops telfairi
TATGCACAAATGTGCTTGATACAAGGGATGGATAACACTCCAAATGCCTCTCCCTTTCAGTTTGTGAATTGAATAAAGGAATATATATTTGTTGGGAATACTGTATGGTTATGAAGGAAAGCTGAAGTCTCGGCTCAGTTATTCAAATATTAACTGGATAAACATAGGCATGTCCTCGAAGCCCCATGTTTTCTTCCATGGAGGTATCAACACTAACATCTAGAAATGTGCGTTGTTAATAGGAAGGCATAAGTAACTTTACCAATATAAAGCGTTTAGTGCATAGGTAATGTGCTTACAAATATATGTAACAACTCATAATCTGATGAATTGTCAAGCTCTGTCAACAGTATCTCATATTCATGTATTTGAGTAGAGAAGTACTTGGGTCTAATTGGGATTAATTTTGTATGCAATGTAAATTTGCTGTAGTTTTATTTCTTGCATGATCTTTAAGGTAAGTGCAGAGCAAAACCAAACCACAGAAAGAGCCCTTCCCTTGAAGGTTCTAATCTTTGATGGAGGCTTGGAAGGGCGGGCCTTATCTCTTCCCTTAATAGTTTGGCCCATTTCTTGTATAGATAAAGCACAGACTCCCTGCTGCGGAATGCCAGGGCGAAGCCCTCCCAGGGGGTCTTGGCTTTCCTCTTAACGTCCTCAGATAGCCTTTCCAGGGGAGCAGGGATGCTGGCTTCAGTGGAGCTCCCTTGTCTGTGAAATAAATGGAAAATTCCTCTCAGTGAGAAGTATTTGACCTTGTTATCAGATGGCGCAGGCTGGGTTAATCAAGCGACCCCCTTCTGGAAGGGTTCCACCCGTCTTCCTTTCAGTTCTCTGGCCAGTGGGAAAGGCCCACTGGCCCTTCACTGGCCTCATCAGAGAGAGTGCCTCCCTTGAGGCCAGCTGCTCAAGGGTGGGGCAGCCCTTTCCCTTGACCACCGTTATTCCCTAACTTCGCTCTGAATCTGCTGTGGTGAGCAGATTTGTCCCTGGCTCTCTTGGAGGAAGGAAAAGACAACATGCTCCATCTTCTGACTAAGGTGTTGGATGTTGTGCTGGGGAGATAGGGAGCAAACACGTTGCCTTTCAGAATCCTCAGAGGGCATGGCATGTAAAGTGGGCCGTAGGGAAAGGTCGCCCACACAGACCCACAAAATGATCTCCGACAATTTCCTCCTC
>NW_022103968.1:22180340-22181579 GCF_000313985.2 Echinops telfairi
CTCTATGGACTATCCAGTGACTTAATCTAGGGGTTGGCTTGAATGAATTTGGAATGTTCACCTCCTGTGATCAGATAAAAAGGAAGATGAGACATACTATCGACTGTTTGAAGGGATCCCAAGACTGTAACAGGATTAAGATTGATCATGGTCATTTCAGGCAGGGCTCTCTCTAAAGAGGGCACCATCATGCCTTTACTCTGTAGTGCTTATGTTCTGCCTCTCAACCTCAAAGACAAGCATTTACATTTTGGTCTAGAGAAGCTACATTTGTTGAAATGCATTTGTGATATGTATTTTCAACCTGCATCACCCTTTGGGTTGTGTGTTCCATAAACTTACTAACGGCTCTACTGTCCTTAAACTCCTTTCTCCTCCTGTTTCATGGCCTGACACTTCCATTCCAATAAACTGGAGGTACATTTTCCCCTACTGATGTCATTAAAACAAGCTTAGCTGTTGAATGTGTGCCTTGCACATCATTGCTGCTACACATCTTAAGCCTCTTCTTCTTGGGGTACGGTAGGGTTGCACCCCATAAACCTTTTCTGGTGGAATGGAACCAGGTGGCCAACAATGGCCAGTGAGTTGTAAGAAGAATCAAACCACTTACCTGGTGTACATAAATGCCACTTGAAGAAATGTATAAGATACCTTCTCCTTCAATGGCGCCATGAATGGAAATGTTTGAGACATTGGCTGTGCCCCCGGCCCGTGGTCTCGGGTGCCTATGAAGAGCTCTATTGTCTATCTGCAATGGATAGAAAATGTACACAAGAAATCGAGTTTTGTTGTTTTGATCCCCTGGGATTTTAATATTGTTACCTCAAGATAACCATAATCTCTTCTTATTTTTGCTCTTGATAATAGAGAAGATGAGGGAAAGGCCATTTCCTCCATAGTAGGTGCCATATTCCATGTATTTTTTTAGGATCTGTTTTCTAGTTCACCACCCTCACTTACTTTATTTATTTATTTATTATTACTGAAATGTGGTTACATTTGAATCAGAGGAATATTCCAGCAAATTGGCCAATACCTAGAACAATCTGTTATTTCTTTGGTCCCGATTATTTAGCTAACCCATTGCCACTGAGTTGCTTTCCACTCATAATGACCCTCTGGGAACAGTTGGAACAGCCCTATAGGATTTCCAAGGCTGTCATATGTGTAGAAGCTGCCACATCTTTCTCATGTGGAGTGGCTGGTGGATTTAGACCACCTCTGTGCCACCAGGGC
>NW_022103968.1:22181679-22183930 GCF_000313985.2 Echinops telfairi
CTGAAGTGCATTCATCTTGGGGGAGGGAGGGTGTCCATGTAATTGGTTTTGGGGTCGACCCATAGACCTCTCTCTTGGTTCCCTGCTTCATGCTGGTATGTTGCATTCACGTCTTGACGCACCAGGGTTTTTTTGTTCTTTGATAGTCCATAGTACGTTCAATATTCTTTGCTAGTACCATAATTATTCTTCAGTCTTCTGAATACAATGTAAAAAAATTCACATGCATATTCAATCAGTATTTCACACATAAACTTTTATTCAACAAAGGGTCAATATATGAAGCTCTATATGTCCTCCATCTAAGTTAATACAATTCTGAAGTTAGTATTTCCTCCCCCCCAAATTCTTCATTTTTACATCTGTACCACATCAAAATGACAGTTTCAGCATTCTCAAGGGACTCAAGTGTGGCTACTTTGAAATAGTCTTAGAGCTTTAGTAAGAAAAATAATTTGGAAGGAGACAATCAGGCCTGTAAGTTGATGGGTAAGGTTTAAGAATGTCATTGAAGAATGAGCAGATCATTTGAAAATGATGGCAACCTATGCACAAATGTGCTTGATACAAGGGATGGATATATGGATTGTGATGAGAGCTGTAAGAGCCACCAATAAAATGATTATTTTAAAAAGAATGAGCAAATGATTCTTACTCCTTTCCTGCCATCAAGTCGACGGTGACTCCCAGTGACTCTACGGGACGGGTAAACTGCCCCTGTGGGCTCCTGAGACTGTAAGCTTTACAGGAATAGCAAGGCCTGCCTTTCTTCCATGGATCCACTGGCGGTTTCGACCCGCTGACCTGTGGTTAGCAGCCCAACACATAACCACAGGGTTTATCAAGATGACACACAAATGCCAGCGTACAACATTCCTGGCCTTTTTCTCACCAACGTCATTTTCAATTTCCTTGAAATTTCTTCATGATAAGCTTTCATTATTTCCTTCTGCTGTTTGAGGAAATCAATCAAAATAAAGCCATTGGAATGCCCCCCAAATAGTTGTGATAACCTATGACCGGACCTCTCTGCCTTGAACTTCGTTGGCCCAGTAGATCCTCTTAGAAATCACTGTTTTGATTGAACACCTTTTTGGGGGGGAAGAGACCCTAATATGACTAAGCCATAATTTATCTGTAGCCATCCACTGAATCCAGGGATATGTTTGAACATATTTTGTTCAGAATATCTGTGTGTATGAACGAGAAGTGGCAATGCTATGTGACTTACCCTTGGATACTTATGGCGCGGACTATAATACTCTCTTTTTCAGATATCAGAACTACTGATCCACAAGCTCAACCAAAACGCCGTGCACTTCGAACTGAAGCCCGGGGTCCAAGTCCTCGTCCATGCAGCTCACTTAACAGCAGGTCAGTGTCCGTGTGTCCGGGTTCTGCTTGAGTCTCTGGGAAAGCGAGATCCAAGTTTGTGCTTCCGTTCACCTTAGCAAGGAGAGATGGTGCCACTGCCAATCAGAAGCCGGGCAGCTGTTCTTTGTAACCCCTTGCTTGGTTGGCATCTCTCCCTTAATGAGAATCCACTTAGAAGACAGGGTACAGTGACATGTCTCACTTTATTTTTGGTAAAAACCATCAGGGAATTGTCTAAATTTGCACCACTCAATTCACCCGATAACTTTTTTGTTGCTTCATCTTAACAGAAATATTGAAAATTAAGTTAACTTTATCAATAACTTTCTCTGCTCTTTCTACAAAATTCTATCTTCAAATCATTCGTGTTACTAGGCGTTGTTTCACGTTTCAAGATACCATTGTGCAGTGGAAATAGAAGGTACTTCAGAGTGACACAGGGTTACAGCCAGGCGTTGCTCTTTGCCCTGCAGTTTCTTAATCTCGCTGAGCTTCTGTCTCTTACCTATAAGTTAAAAGTTGGGTAAAAATCTTCCTTCTAAGTTGATGCTGAAGTTTCATGATAATGCAAGTAAACTCACGCACCTGAGATTAATTATTATTGTGCTAACAATAATAATTTAGCAATAAATATTTATTACGTTTTGTGTGCAACATATGGTACAAAAAGTACAAAGGATGGAGTACAAGGGCCACTGGGAAAGAGTCTTTATCCTCAAAGAATTGAATACAGTTGTATTGTTTATCAGTAGCACAGTTGTGACTGTGTCGTGTTGTGTTTAGGGAGGGGAAATGGAAATGAGGGAGTGACTCAGGCCATCAGTAACAAGCATAAACCTAGTGAAGGAGGTAATTAGTACTTAAAGCCTTAGATCTC
>NW_022103968.1:22184456-22200346 GCF_000313985.2 Echinops telfairi
AGAGAGATGCCAGCCATACCTAGAAGCAGAATCCTTGATGTGGTGGAGAACATGTGCAATTGCTCCTGCAAATTAGTAAGCACAAGTAAGCTGTGCTTACCGTGATTACTTGGTAATTCAACGTGGGGCTGGTGGATTGCGTTTAGATAAAGCCCTTGATTAGTGTTTGGGAACCAAGTAGACTATTATTTTTCTTTTTATTAGTAAACATTAAAGATCTACAGGAAATGCACAGCGGAGAGAATGTGGCTATCACGTAAAAATGGCATGGCAAGACTGCATGGAGGAGGTAGTCATTGGAACAGGCTTCAAAAGATAGGCACGGGGGAGCTCACGATGTTGTTCCAAACCCCCACGCAGAACTGGGAACCAGCCAGGGCTCTGGGAAAGGTGACTTCGTGGGGACAATGAGCCTGAGTCTTTGATTCTACTTCCGGAAGGCGGGACATCCTGGAGGGGGCCATTCTTTAAGACCCAATAGGCCAGTTGATGGCCTCTGTTCTGTTTGCACTTTATCTTTTTACTTTATGGGGATTTTATAGATGCAGTTCACAAAGGTCCCACTGCCGTAGAGAAATACATGTTTTGAATGCTGTTTTGAACATCGGATAGGAAGGGAAGTATGGGGAAATGTCAGACTGATGGGTTAGTCAACTACCTTAGTGATCTCTGGGAAGCCATCCAGAATGTTGAGCAGAGGTATGATTGATTCAAGGAGTTCTAAGGGCTCAGCAGTTAGCACTTGACGGCTAACCCAAAGGTTCCTGGTTCAAATCCAGCAGCCACTGGGCAGGAGTAGGGTGTGGCAATCTGCTTCTGTAAAGACGACAGACAGCCTTGCAAACCTGAGGGGACAGTTTTGCTTGGTCCTAAAAGGGCCATTATGAGTCATTCTCATATTGTCATTAGTGGGTGTCGGGAGTTCTGTACCGAGTCGTCCTTGAAAAGATGACGCTCAAGACCTGGTAGGACAGAGTACACCCGATTCGCTTATCCCACTCAGAAGTTCTAATTCGTCTATTGAACATATTTATTGAGGGCCTGCCGAGTCTGGGCCAAGAAATGTTTTTCCCGCACCGAAGATCGGATCCCTATTCTATAAAGCTTCTGTCACTAAGTCTGAAGCAATTTAACAAACACCACTTTCAAAATCGTATTGCTGATGAAAGTGAGAGGAAGGAAATGAGGAAGTGCAAGAGCACATAGAGGGATTGCTCAGATACTGACAAACACTTTAGCACTGGGACTACTTCAGCAAGGACCCAAACCATGGGACTTAAGCTGAAACTGCTCCGGCCAGTGGCTCTCTGGGAAAAAATAACCTAAGAAGGCTGTCTGGGCATCCCTAGTCCCATGTGAAGAGTAACACGCATCCCGATTCACTTTAAAGGGTAACTCCACAGTGTAAACTCCAGAAGGCAAGGGCTACTCCTCAGTCAGGAAGACCTTACAAGTCTCCTTGGTGGGTGCTCATCGTATAGCTGAACAGTTGGGCAGCAGGCCTCAGATCCATGGGGAGAAGGGCAAGCAAAGGCATTTAGATTGCTGGGAACCCAGACAAGCAGGCTGAGATTCAGAGGAGAGGCGTACAATATAAAATCATGAATAAGTCCGAAAGCATTACTCCAAAATCATAGCACTCGTTATGAAACAAAGATAACCTAATGGGAAGTTATGGCTTCTCAAAAGTTCCTCCATCCACGTCAGTACACTTGTGAAGGTGGGGTTTCCAGCCCTTCGCCCAAAGAACTCTGAGTGCTTCAGTTGAGCATCCTTGCATGATTCAAACCATGTTCCTTTTACATGTGCTTTGGGTTGCAGGAACCAAACGAAGGACAAAGGCCAAGGTCCTGCTGTAGGTTGGATAGGTTCAAGTTTCCCAAGCAATTCTGCTAGGACAGCCCTTGCTAATTTGAAAGAGGAGTGAGTGAATTGGTGTGAGGGGAAGAGATTCCTCAGGGCAACTTTCCCAGGCTTTGTTATCTCGAACCCATGCAGTGTTTTGCTTTCTTGAAACATTTTCATAACGCGCCCAGATCCTCAGGTGTCCTTCAAGAAGATCTTATCAAGGTTACCCTCTGGGAATCTCAGCAAAATAGTTGCCTTAACCTTTTCAGCTGATAGCGCTGCCTGGACTCTTCAGGGCCTTCTCAACCTTCTGTGAACACTGGATCCATTTAAACACGTGTTGTCCGTGGGGCAGCATCCCCATACATAACGTTGCAAGCACCGGTGATTTGGAAAGATGCCACTTGAGTTTTGTTAAGAATTTAATAGGAGACTGCCCTCAACATTGCTTCCTCCCAGGGCAGAAAAAGTAGCCCTTCTCTGAAGATAGCCCAGTAAGACGAAGACAGTGTACACATTAGAGACTTGTCTGCAGCCATCCAGTGACTCAAGAGACAGGTTTACATGTATTCGGACTGGCAAAAGACAGGCGTGTGTGAGCTGCAACCCTGGTAACAGTACTTTTTGACTTACCCTCCTCGGTGTAGAAGACAACAACATGAAAAGCCAGACAGAAGTCTCATCGGCGACTGAGCCAAGATGGGGAAAGCGAGAGGAAGCTTTGGCTTCAAACCTTTGTGTCCTTTCAGGCAGCTTCCCTGTTAAATCTTAGGAGAGTACTTTACAAAGTTCATAGAGAACTGGAATTAAGTTATGGACTTTGGCCCTGAACTTTTGAGACCGCTCTATGAGTAGAACATTTTGTTATTATCCTTCTAACCCTAATCAGCTGGCAAAGCATATGGAGTAAACAGAGTTAGATATGAAAAGTCGACTCCAGTGGGAACATGAGAGAACAGAACAGCCAGGCTCATGATACAGCTGAATGAATGATTGAATGAATGAGTGAGAACAATTGTGAAGATGTCGCAGGACCAGGCGATGTTTCATTCTGTTGTACAGAATCATTCTGAGTCGGATGGCACCCAACCTCCACCGCCACCACCACCACCACACCACTGAGTCTTGGAAACTATTGCTTCTCAGCTCCTCTCTGGATGGCAAGGTTTTAGAGGCAACCCCTACTGGCTCTCCATTGCTATGTAAATTGACCCTCCTTTGAAAACAATTGAATGACAGGCTTGGCTCGCACAACAAACTCAGCAGCACCATTACCTTCACTTGCTTACTAGTGGTGAAGGCTGCCTTTTCTGGCAGTACTCTAAAGGAACAACCAAAAACCTCACTGCCATCAAGTGGATTCCAATTCATAGGAGTCCTTTAAGACAGAGTATGACCGCCCAGTTTCACAACTGTAACTCTGTGGCAGTCCGAATCATAGCCACCTGTTCCAACTTGCCTTCAAATTCAGTGTAAAGACAGACCTGAAGATGGGATCTTGTTTGTAGCCTGAAAGGACCTGCACTGAGCTTGGTCGTGTTTGGCACAACGAAGGTACAACCGGCCGGGTGCGCAGAGCAGAGTCACGCTGGACCAGACTGACTTGCAGATACAAAAGACAAGACTGGCAGACACCAATGGTTCTGATGTGGAAGTTAAAATGTGTGTGCATGTTATATATGCTATGCATATTGATTTATATTCATATGGGGTCAGTTCCTCCATTAGCGCTATCTGATATGGATTTTCACATATGATTGGAGCGGGGTGGAAGACAGACTTGTCTACTGAAGGCAGTGGAGGGAGTACGCCTTTCCCATTGAGAAAACTTGACGCTTTCGGTGGGGAATAGATGGATTTACACCTGAGGCCACATGCCTGGCCTGGAAGAGGGGAGACCCCTTGGGGTGGGGGAATCCTCACTGTGGAAGAGACAGTAATGCAGAGTTTATCCCTCAAGGCCCTTCCATTTCCTCCCATCCACCGGGAGCAGGAGCCCCGAATCAAAAACAAAGACTAACCGAAGGACTTCCGTTTGCAACATTTCATGTCTCATCAGCAGGGTTGCTGATACCGTCCCAGGGACCATTACAGCGCTGCTGCCTTCCATTAATTGCTCACCAGATGTTGAGCAGCCTTCTTTTAAAAAAATGTTCGAGCCCGAGTGTGTTGCTGGCGAGAGGCAATGCATAATTTGGTTTGTCTCCGAGGGAGTAAAACTGTCTCCTTTCAGGAATGTACTAGTCTTAGTTTGGTTTTCAAATTCCATGCCCCGTTTGCTTTCATGAGACCACAAGGTAAGCATTTCTAGACACCTAGAAGTCACTGGAGACCGGATTTCCTGTGTTTCCCCCCACTTGTTTGGGAATTCATCAACTTAAATATCTAAGCTGAGCTAAACTTTGACCTTCGTCCTTTTTTTTGTTCTTAGCCATCCATGTGCTTCTTGGTTTCTGTGCAAATTAATTCTTCTTGAGGCCCTAATGCTTCTGACCACGATCATTTCAAAATTCTCTTTGTGGAGGGAAGAGACTTCAAATAGTATTTCGGTAGAGAGAGGCTGAAATCCTGGTATCAAGAATGGGGAAGGGGGCTTCCTTTGGCTTTTAGGACCTGGTTCGGTCTCCTCAAAGCACACAGACTTTGCGGTTGCCAAGCGACTCAGAGACCTGGAAAGGGCAGTTTCCTGGCCCTGGGACTGGGAAGACTATAGTTCTAACTGAAGTGACCCTTTGCTCACACTACCCCTGGAGGGGTTATTTCTCCCCTCTTCTCTACCTCTCTCCATCTCCCAAGTCTATCTGGGCTTTAATTTTTGGCTTGTGACCATCATCCAGACAAACCCTTTCCAGAGACCCTTGTCTTGGTCTATGGTCTTGCTCCAGTGTGAAGGCTCACAGATTTTAAAACTTTGTCCAATGTTGGTGAGAATCATCATCATTTCTCTGATTGAACTTCTTAATGGCAGAGTGAATCATAGTTTAATGTGGTCATCACTGCTGCCCCTAGCCTGGCTTTCACATATATTGGATGATCAATAAACATTGCTTTTGTAGCTTATTAAGTACATAACCACTTTTGAACATGCATAGATATATTCAAAGCCTCATACCTTCTGTTCATCTGCAGCTCTGGTTTATGCAGTTGGGAACCTATCTTCAGGACATGATACAAGTTACTTATCACCAGGTGGTGAATAGAAATTTTCATTCTTACACTCATTTACCCATAAAGCACCTCCCAAATGAACCTATCTCCATACCTTAGTATAGCAGGCATCCTTTCTTCTTTAAGGTGTATGATCACTGATTATACCCATGCGAAGAAAAAGTGATTTAAAGAAACATTGTACCTACCCTTTCTGGAGTTCTGGGCCCCGGAGCATAAGCTTCAAGATAGTATCAGGAAGGTCTGCAAAGGGAGCTGTTATCCAAGTAGCCTGAAGAAGGGATCACTCATTCGGCAGTATCTTCCTCTTCTGCTCACTTTCAGGAGTATTTTCAAAATCAGAGATCAGCCTCCCTGCTGGTGGAGTGCAGGGTCACACACCTCAGGGTGCACCATCCTCATCTTAGCAAACTAGCCAGACCTTTTTCATAGCTTTTCTGACATCCACCAGAGGATCTGTCTTCCCTTGCCCTCCCTCTCATCCACATTTTCTCCCTGGCCTTTAGTCTTGGATATTTTTAGAGCTTTGATAATCATTTTAGGGGAGAGTTCTCACAGCAAAGCCTACAGGAAGGCTCGGAATTTAATGGAGGCCATTTTATCTCTATGGATAATTAGAGAAGAACAGGCATAAGCTGTTGAGAAAATATCTCTAAAATGCCAATGATTTTCCCCGGCCACCTGGAATTTACTGAAGGGCAAGGACCATTTCCGATTTATCTTCTTACTGCTCGCTTGACTCGGTGCCTCATTCTGCAATTATTTGTTTAAAACTGTGGCTCATCAAGTGGAAGGAGATGAATTAGGACCCTTCCTCACTCTGCCCAGCCTAGTTTGGAGGTGCAAATGCCAGCTGCATGACTCGTTGCTAATTCTATATGAAAAAAGTAAAATAATTCGTGCTGGAAGTTTAATAAAAGGTAAGCTTTAATGTTCAGTAGGAAAGAATTCACCACAAAGTGAGAATTATGCTTGCTAGATTGAGGGCTTGTGTCAAGCAAAGTCAGGGAGGCCTTGATGGTGCAGTGGGCCTGTTAACATTGGCCAGTTAACCGAGAGGTTGGTAGTTCAAACTCACCAGCCACTCTTTGGGAGAAAGATGAGGCTGTCAGCTCCCATCAAGATCTACAGTCTCAGAAACCTTATGGAGCAACTGGACTCTGCCCTGTAGGGTGGTTATGTGTGGGAATTAACAAGATGGCACTGAGTGGGCCAAGCCAGGGTGCAGCAACAGGGGGACATTGTCTGATATAAATGCAAAGTGACATGGCTTCGAACATCTTGAGTGAGTGTGCCCCCAAATATTCCTATCTTGATATACTCCCCGAATATAAAATTACGAACGGAGGAATGGATAAAGTCCAGAGACTGCAAACATGCTAGTGTATTAGGAACTTTGCTCTCGACCATCCATGCATGCTAGTGAGGAAGCGCTTATTAGCGGCGATCTGTGATTTGAAAGTATAATACATATGAGATAGGGACAAAGAGGCTGAGGAAAATGACTTTTATATGACAGGTTTGGGGAACCATCAGTAAACCTTTCTAATTTTTTATCAGTGCATTTGCAATGAGACCTCGGAGTGTGGGTCTCTCGGTTGCCAGAAATGATCACTTTTGTGTCTCCCGCTGAGTTTTAGGTCTCAGAACATAGAAGGAAAATTCCCTCTCCAAGTTGATAGGGGCTTGAGCACGGGTGAGGAGACCAAGACCAGAGGCGACAGTAAACTGGGACGTCCTCCTCGGCGCGGGGCTGACCGCAGGAGCTGGGACAGAGGGGGGATAGCTCCCAGGGAAGGGCAGAGAGAGAGAGCCTGGGGGACGGCAGAACGAGAGGGCCAGGGATCCAGCCAGCAGGTGGTAAATGAAAACCCTAATTGATGCCACAAGTCTCTCCATCTCCACTGGACTCTGTATTTTTGACATGAGGACCCATCGTCATAAATTCAGTTGGCATATGTGGGGTGAGTTAGCTCTAAATCTTGCTGTGTCTATGGTAGACTAGATCAGGAACTATACAAGAATAGAGATTACAGATTGAGAAAGTAGGAGACAGCACTGGCTTTTTTTTTTTACTGCAGAAGTAGTTTTTTTTTTTTAATCAGTTCATTGGGAGCTCTTACAGATAACATAACGTTTCATAGTTCAATCACATCAAGCAGTATTGTACAATTGCTACCCAAATCCGTTTCAAAACATTTTCTTTCTTGTTGAACTCTTTAATATCTGCTACCCTTTATCCCCTTCGTCCCACACCCCCAGGAACCCTAATTCTTTCTTTTTTTTCTTATAATAGTTTTTTTTCTTTTTTCTGGTACCTTCCACAATCCAATATATCCATTCACATACAATTTTGTTGTTTGATCCCATTGAGTGGGGTTATAAAGTCATCAATGCTATCAGCTCCCTATCCCCCCGGTCCCTCTCTTCCCATACCCTCCGGGAACCATTACTCCTCTTACTGTTTCTGAGGGGTTATCTAGGCTTTCATGTACCAAATGATTTTAAATATACAAATGAACAGACGCAAATGTAACATGATTAATGAGGTAAAACAAAGAAAAACCAAAATATTAAGGGGAGAAAATATTAAAGAACTGGAGGATAGTTATGGGGTCCATCAGAACACTGGCATTTTATTTGAGCGCATACACGCCTAACCAGATTAATATGTAAGCAGGTGGCTGGTGAGTTCGTTCTGATTCCTGGCAGCCTTGCATGCGAGAGACTAGGAGAAGTGCCCTCTATTGAGTTTTCAGTGCTTGAATGTGGGCACACGGATCACCAGGCCCTTCTTTGACAGTACCTCTGGGTAGACGAGGAACTGCCAACGTTTCAGTCAGCAACCTATAGCATGTGAGCCATTCGCACCATCCAGAGTAACCCATAGTGTGTTGTTCCAAACCATCCTTTGGAGGTTATTTGCACTATGTAGGAGTTATTTACTGAATCAATAAATTCAAAAATGTGAGGTAGGACATGGACACCAGTGGACTAGAAGACTAGAGTTTGGATGGCTTCGTCAAACCCCTGGGGGCAAGTAAATCCCTTCTCTGTGTTTGAAAAGCCCTTCCCAATTCAGTAGAAAAGATGCTTGCTATGAGGCCTCTCAGGAGCCCTGGCGGCACAGTGAGCCGCTAACCACAAAGTCAGTGTTTGAACCCACCAGCCACCTCATGAGAAAAAGATGAGGCTTTCTGTCTCTATGAAGATGTACTATCTCAGAAACGGAAAGGGTTCATTCTACCCTGCCCTATAAGGTCACTTTGAGTCAGAATCAACTCAGTTGAGATGAGTTTGCTTTTGATTGTGGTGAAGCAGGTATTCATCAACTCAAACTCGGTTACAGTGAACTTAGGAATGTTATTAAAGTACAGATTTTAAGTCCCCACGACATGCGTCCTAGTTTTAAGTCTCCAGGGGTGATGCTCAAGAACCTGTGATTCTAACAAGTTATTTGAATGATGCTAAGCACCTAGCCGCTTCTGTCACATCAGCCAGTGTTGTAAAGCCATCCATCTGATTCACAACTCAGGACATCCACGGAAACAGAGGCAGGAATCCAATCAGGAGGGCCTGTGATATTAAGTGTAGGAGTAATTAGTAATGAACATTAAAATCTAATTTCTGGGCACATTTGGAACTAACATAATTGATAGGATGGGTAAAGGGGTGTAGGAGAAAGGGGGGTGGGTATATGAAGCATGCCTCTGAGTTCAGGATATATGAGGGGGCCTTTCCACATCCGTGGAAAAACGGAATTACAAGATAATGGCATTTTCCCATGGCCTTTTTGAAGCCCCCTCATACTATCACCATCATCTAGAGGAATGGTAAAGGTCAGCCAAGAGTTGAGGTCAAGAAGCAGTTGGAAATATATTATTCAAGGGTGAACTGGAATCCTAGGGGCAGATATAATTGAATAGCCATGAATTTTGTAGACGTTAAACACGTGATATTTACTAGATGCCATTCATGTGCTAATCTGAGCAAAGAATGATACTTACATGTCTCACTGCATTTCTGCACATAGGAGACAACAAAACCCAAACCTGCCATCAGTTCAATTCCGATTCCTAGTGACTCTGTATGGGGTTCTGCAGCTGTAAATCTTGCGATAGGCTCACTTTCCTGCTACAGAGCATTTGAGTAGCAAACCAGCCCCTATATGCCACTGTCACCAGGGCTCCTTATTCAGCTATTTAATAATCAAAAAGCTGTTCTTCTCACTTGGCAACTGGATCATTGCTCTTTTGGAATTTTTGGAGATACAAGATGAAAAATCGAGCCCTTGGGTGACACTAACAATGAAGAACTGGACCTCTAGCTGAAAGATTGGTGGAGCCAACCTATTTCAAGGCGCCCGGTGTTAAGAGAGGACTGGCTGCCCGCTTCTGAAAAGTCACTGCCTTGGCAACTCTATGGACCACCTTTGTTCTCCAGAGCTGTTGGCCCCGTGAGTCCAATTTCACTCAACAGAAGCAACAGGAATGGGTGGTAAAAACATGGATAAAGTTATTGTTTCTCAAAGGAAATGTACACAGTCTCAGGTTAAGCCAAACTCAGTACATAGATTTCACAAGCGCCCTCCTTCCGCCCTTCCCTGTCTGTCTAACAGGTGTCTTGTTTACATTGATATATTTAAGAAAATCGGTCTTTGTCAAATAAGCTCTGATAAGAAAGTGGATTAAGTACTGAACTGCTAAGTTCAAGATGAGGGGTTCAAATCAGCCTGCTGCTTCCCAAAAGAAAGATGAGGCTGTCTTCTCCAATAAAGATGCAGTCTTGGAAACCCTGAGGGTAGTTCTGTTATGTCCCGTAGAGTCACTATGCGTGGAGTCAGCTCAAAGTTCATGGATGGGCAGGCGTTTTGGGTCCAGGCTATGTGTGAGTTTTTAAGGAAACTACTAGCTCTCTTGTTCTCCTGGTCTCTATGGTTACTGCTGACTCCTCCTTCCATTTCATTTGCAGGTATATTATCTCAGAGGTATTAGAATTCATCTTCCCAGGCTCAAGTTGAATTTGGTCTGAGTGAGCATAGAAAGGCGTAAGGGGCTTAGAATTCAGCCTAAGTCATAAATATGCCATGGCTTTTATCTTACCATTTTGTGATGAGGAAGACACTGTCCACTGGAAGGCAGAATTAGCAGTAGCCAAGAAGCTTTAGAAAATACAATATAATCTAAGCTATCCCTTACAAATGCAGATGCAGATACCAACCAGGAGCTGTGGAGCGCTGCACTGTAAAGTGAAATAAATCGTTGCAATAACATTTTCCATTTAGGGATGAAATTAGTACTAGTGAAATTCTTCCACAGCCAATAAATTTATCTGTCTCTTTAGTCTCTGGTTGCCTCATTATCCACACAGCTTTCGTTTACAAGTCTTTTGTGAGTAAAGCCATGCTGGAGGTATTTTTCCCCACAATAAATATTCATTTTCTCCCCTCTGCAAGTAATTCGGTTAGTTCACAGATTCACGGACCTTTGACAATTACGAAATCATGATGGTGTTATGAAAAGTGCCATGAGATCTAAGCATATCCCTCCTCACCATGTGATGACAAGAACGGGCACCCCCATAAATCTACCAGAGGCCAGCAATGAGGCGGCTCTACGGTGTCTCACAGATCCTTTCTGCACCACTTTATGTACAAGTCCCTGCTCTCATCAGAGGGGCCAAGAGGGGAGGGTGGTGGTGGTGGTGTGTGTGTGTGTGTGTGTGTGTGTCTTTTATTAGTCTTGTTTTGCTTTGCTCATTCTGAGAAATATTTTTCATAATAGGCAGGACCCTTCTTGTTTGTAACTTAAATAAACCAAAAGCATCCTTTTCCTCCTCTGATCTGCTAGACACGGTGATGGAGTGTCGCCTGTATGCTATTCATTATTGTCGCTACTCGGCAGCACACCACATGCAATGCTTTGTGGCTGGGTGTTGCCTAAGATTCATCGCCAGGTTAAACCCAGCAGAAGGGCTGAATGGCAGTCACCAGAGCCTTCGCTGGGCCTTCCCAGCCAGCCTGGTCTTTGAGAGCCTGCTTTTATCGCAGTCGGTAAAGAGGCTCCTTGGGACTCCCATGATTGAGTCTAGATTTGCAGCAAAGGGGTCAATTGTTGGCCAGGGGAGAGTGCTCTATAAATGGAAATCTTTCAGCCAACTTGCTCTTTCTGCACTTTAGATCAGCTTTCTCTGTTAGTCCCATATCACCTGACTCTAACAAACAATTTCAGACCACATGGGCTTTGTGATACTCCGGGCCTATATGAAAAACTTCTCTTAGGCCAGTTTGGGGGATCAGGAGAGGCAAAATCAAATCCAAATACCGTGATCTGCTTTCTGCAACTTCCTGCTGGCCGTAAGTTTGGCATTAGAAATGTAGGACAGAGAGATCAAGTTTCAGAGTCACAGTGCAGCCAGAAGTTCTGGAAGAGAGACCCTTCAATGGAATTCAGAGTAAAGATAAGACAGCAATAGGGGCTTTTTTTCTGCAGGTGATGCTATCAGGTAATTGATTGAAAACTTGGAAAGAGACCAAGCACAGAGCAAAACTGCAGGCGCTTGTTGTTCCAAGAGAACCCTTTGCTCTTGGAAATGGTGATGTGGGTCATCGTTCTGCAGAGGACCTGTGTTCAGAGAAGTGTGTGAGACCCTGTGGTCCAATGCCATTCTTTCCCTGAAGAACGTCCGTGAACCTGGGCTGAGAAATTCCAAGACAGGTGCATGGTGCTGCTTATGCGGTTTCCCACAATTATTTGACCATGGAACTAATTTTGTCATCTTTTAGCACTCGCTTTCAGAAATATGGCAGCAATCATACTGACTCCTGAATTCATTGGGTGTGAATTATGTGGCAGGCCCGGTACACCCACACCTTTCAGACTCCATCTCATTTCACTCTCACACCTTCCTGTGCACCCACCTTGTCTCCGTTTTGGAGATGAGGAAATGGACCCTCACCTGGCCCTTGAATGACCCCGTCAGGATCTGATTCTGAGCTGCGACCATACTTAACCTCAAGTAGAAATTTTAAAGCTGCGCATCTACGCGCTCGTTGTTCGGTGTCATCAAATCAGCTCAAATTCCCGGCAGCCTTGGGTTAAGGAACATGTTGTTGGCATTCCGTGTCCATTGCTGTGGCTGTTGTGTCGGGTCCGCTCACTGAGTGTATTTCCTTTGTTGGTCCACAACTTGACCAAACAGGATGTCCTTTTCCAGCGATTGGTCTTTCTTGATGATGTGCAAGTGGAGGTCTGGCCCTCCTCACCTCTAAGAAGCCTTCTGATGGTACTTTTCCAAAGACTGATGTGTTCACTCTATTGACAGCCTATGACATAGCCAGTATCCCTGGTCAGCACCACATGTGGACGGCATATCCCCCTCCTCCTCCTCCTCCTCCTCCTCCTCCTCGTTGTCAGCTTTCACAGGCATATGAGGTCGTTGAAAAGACAGTGTGTTCCTTGGCTGTTTAGCGAGCACTGACTCCATAAGGAGCCCAGGTGGTGTAGTGGTTATGTGTTGGGCTGCTGACCGTAAGGTCAGCAGTTTGAAACCACCAGCCACTCACTGCTCGGGAGAAAGATGAGACTTTCTACTCTGTACAAAGTTACAGGATTGGAAACCCATAGGGCAGTTCTACCTGTCCCTTAGGGTCATTGTGAGTCAGCACAAACCTGATGGCAGTGAGTTTGATGGCGTCGCTCTGAGTTGGCATCGATTAGACAGCAGTGAGTCGATGACTCCAAGGGGTCCAGTTGGCACAGTGAGACACTTGTTGGGCTGCCAACCACGAGGTAGGCAGGTTAGCAGTTTGAGTCCATCAGCTGCTCCGCTGGAGGAGAAGAGGCCGGGCACCGAACTTAGTTAAGATGCACCTAACCCAAACCGAGGTTTGCTCCTCTAAATACTTACAGCCTCAGAAACCCTAGGAAGCAATTCTGCTCTATCCTATGAGTCACAATAGTGAGATGACTCCAGGACAGGGACCAACAACATGTCAGGCATCATAAGCAGACTGGTGCTGTAGTGGTTATAAGTTGGGTTATGAGCTGCATGGTTGGCAGTTCAAAACCAGCAGCTTCTTGGGAGAAAGACTGGGCTTTCTACTCCAGAAACAGTTACAGTCTCGGAAACCCGCAGGGCAGTCGCTCTGAGCCAGCATCAATTCAATGGCAGTGACCTTGGGCAGTCTTACTGTAAACATTGCTATTTTAAAATCAGTATTATTACACAAGAGCAGCATGTAATAATAATATACATTTCTGAGTTTCTCCTAAGACTTTGTAAACTTGGTGTGCCAGTTCCCAAGACAAGAAATGTTGAATTACTTGAAGTACTGCTTATATTCTTGTTTTCCTCTGAGCATAAGGAATGGCCAGTCGACTGTTCAGCACGTTTCCCCACACACCTACTTTCATTTAGGGTGAAATTGGAGAGGGATTAATTTATGTCAATTCCACCCAACAAGCAAAAGCCCATTTATCACAAGTTTCCATTCCTCAGCAAAACACACACAAGTACACCTGAGTGTGGGGAAAATTAAGATATGCAGCTGCTGTAGTGCAGCCTAATCATAGACCCATTTATATTCAGGCATAGAGCAGAAGCCGACGGCACCCAAGGGACACACACAGAGGGCAGTGGGTCTCCTGGGTCCCAGTCTCCTGCCTTCACCCCTTCTGGCCGTCTTGCCTGGCTGGTGAGGGGAACCGCTAGTGCACATTTGAAACTAGAGGTACAAAAGCTGCTTTTTTCAAGTGATTTTATGCTAAGTACTTAGCAATGTTGCTTGGTGGGCAGGATGGCTTGAGGGTGCGTGAATTAGAATGGGAAGGCGAGCTTCCCTTGTGATGGAGAAAGAGAGAGAAGAGAGGAGAGGGGAAAAAGAAGGAAAAAACACCCCACTGTGTGTGAGAGAGATCCAGAGATAGTGTACGGGGGTGGCTGCTTTCTGTATTACAGGGGTGAGAGAGATCCAGAGATAGTGTACAGGGTGGCTGCTTTCTGTGTTACAGGGAACCTGGCCATTGCCATCACCCTCTGTTTAGATTTTCCACTTATTTCTAATGCCAGTCCTTTCCAGCAAGCTCCGTGTCCTTACTTTCTCTGAAGCATTGGTCTCCTGAATGAATGCTTGGTAGGTTGGCAGTATCGTTATTGCAGTCTCTGACGAGACTTCATGGGGCCTCATTTGGCTCCCCATCAATTTCAGGGTTTACGTGGAAAAATGGCCTTGAAAATATGTGTTATTATTCATTTGGGTGTGCTAATAGTATTCAGTAACGTTAAAAAAGGGATAACTTGCCTGTTAGAGTTAGAGATGAATTGATAGGATTTATAATATTTGCTTCAAAATTGAGTGGGAGCAGAGTTCAGGAAAACTGGCGCTATGCTGATGGCTGTTGAAGTGGAGTGATTGATCCACGAGTGCTCATTTCTCGCGTCTGTCACCACTGTATGTGGCATGTATGTGTGTGTGGATGCACACATGCCCACATGCCCATGCACACACATACAAGGGGAGTTTCAGAGAGTTGGTGGAGCAGTAGAATGAAAAGATAATGGAATGTTCCCATGAACTTTTGAAGCCCCCTAGTACATGTGTGTGTACATGTATGTTTGTTTGTATGCATACAATCCAAGGTTAAGAGTTCTGATTCTAACTGTGCCTTTGAAAACTTGATCCTTATTTTAAGTTCTTTTACTTTGCTTTCTTGTGCTATAATGTTAGTTCTAATCCACATTATTAAAAATAATTTGGGGGATTTGCTAATGTCCCCAAAGAATTATCCCAGGGTAAAGTCTATAGAAAATGACTGTCTCTGAGAGAGAGAGAGAGAGAGAGAGAGAGAGATGACTCAGGCCAAGGTCTTAGCTCTTCTGCTTCACCCATTAGAACATCAGTAAGTGCTCAAAGCGCCAGCGTTTGTATCGACCCCATAGGGTGCATTGCCCCCGCCTTCCATTTGTGAAAATGAACTGCAGTAGCCCAAACAAAGAGCCCCCAAATCCAAACTTACTGCTCTCGAGTTAATTTTGATGCATGAGGTCAAAATTAGTGTCCTAATTTAGAACAGGGTCAAACTGCCCCTGTGGGATTCCAAGACTGTAACTCTTTTTTGTGAATAGAAAGCCTCATCCTTCCCAAGCAGCGCAACTGGTGGTTTCAAACTGCTGGCCTTGGGGTTCATAGCCTAATGTGTAACCCACTATACCACCAGGAATCTCCTCCCAGGGCAGTAGGAATGTGTTGTGACTGGACTCCTACGTAGTCGAAAGAAACTTTTCTTGTCTTTTTTTTTTTAATACTTTTACTGGGGGCTCTTACATCTCTTATCACAATCCATACAATCATCCATTGTATCAAGCACATTTGTACATATGCTGCCATCAGCATTTTCAAAGCATTTTCTTTCTACTTGAGCCCTTTATATCAGCTGCTCATTTTTCCTCCTTCCCCCTCCCGCCCGTACTCATGAAGCCTTGATATAAGTTATAGATTATTATTTTCATATCTTAAATTGTCCTCTGTTACCCTTCACCCACTTTTCTGTTATTCATCCTCCTGGGAGGGGGCTTATATGTTGATCCTTGTGATGGATTTCCCCTGTCTCCCCCCACCTTCCCCTAATCCTCCTGGTATCTCTATTCTCATTGTTGGCCCAGAGGGGTTTATCTATCCTGGATTCCCTGTGTTGTGGACTCTTCTTATATGTGGCAGTGTGCATGCTCTGGTCTAATCCGATTTGTAAGGTAGAATTGGGGTCATGATGGTGGGGAGAAGGAAGCATTAAGGAACTAGAGGAATGTTGTGTGTTTCATCAGTGCTATACTGCACCCTGACTGACTCATCTCTTCCTTGTGACCCTTCTGTGAGG
>NW_022103968.1:22201113-22211032 GCF_000313985.2 Echinops telfairi
GCACTCCCCCCATCATTCACTATGGTAAGATTTTTTGTTCTGATGATGCCTTATACCTGATCCCTTCGACACCTGTGGTTGCATAGGCTGGTGTGCTTCTTCCATGTGGGCTTTGTTGCTTCCGAACTTGATGGTCAAGGTGAAACTTTTATTTTGTAACTTTGACTGAGAGCAAATTTGCCTTGGGTACCACCCTGCCATGGAGCCACGTGCTCTTCCCACCCCACGTGCACTTCAGTGCTCATGCAGTGCTTGACTTCCAGGGCAGAGAGGAAAGCAAGAGGTCGTGCGTTGCAGCGCCTTCCGAAAGTCAGTCCAACCCAACTGCCTCAGTCTGTTTCCTGAGAAAGAAGGGTGGATTTTGTTTTCGCTGGAAGCATACACGTGGTTGGAAAGGATTGGTTTTCCAGTGGTGGAATGCCATCTCTGAGGAGCAGCTGCCGGAGTCCATTGCTATTCTAGTCACTTCCTCTTGAACTTTTGTGCCTCAGTAACCAGAACATGGACCTCTCAGCTCTCAGCAAAGAAAAGCCCCAGAAATGGTGTGTAAAGGTCACCCCATCTCTGGGTATCAGGCTTTGCTTAAACTGATGGAAGGTAAAGGTCAGCATCCAGGCTTCCACAGGGTCCACGTGGTTGGTCTTTTATGCTTGAGCAATGCTGTCTTTGCAAAATGTCAGTTTTCAAGAGGGTGGAGAGTAATTGCAAA
Organism: Echinops telfairi; assembly: GCF_000313985.2. Classification (NCBI taxonomy): domain Eukaryota; kingdom Metazoa; phylum Chordata; class Mammalia; order Afrosoricida; family Tenrecidae; genus Echinops; species Echinops telfairi. The sequence continues at coordinate 22,201,823 of NW_022103968.1, forward strand.
CAAAATCATTGCAAGTACAATGGGCTTGACCCAGGTATCGGGGAAGGTGTGGAGGTGGGGGAGCCATTTTTCAGAGAGCTGCACTCCGAGGGGAAGGTCAGAGAGGGAGACTCTGGGGTGATCACCACCGCTGCTTTCTCGGAGGAGAACCCACTGCATATGGGAGGTCAGAGGCCAGGGCATGTTGGCAGGGGCTCCCTGCACTTTGGGAGAACAGAGACAATAAAGTTACACGCAGCCCTCCAACAACAGAGCCTCATCAGATATCCAAGTAGCCATCAGTTTTCTGCATATAAATATAAACAAGTTCTTTTTACGGATTATCTACAGTGCGTAGTGGGAAACATTTGTCCTCAGAGTATGGAAACTTTTAATAAGTAGCATTGTTAAAAATTAACATGAACAAATCTAAGTATTATTAAAGATTACATTTATCAACACACGTGTTATATATACTATTACTAAAAAATATATTGCAAATGTTCATTGATAATAATAATAGAAGCAATAGCCATAAAAGCTAACACAAACCCATTGCCATCAAGTGAATTCCAACTCATAGCGACCCTATAGGACAGGCCAGAGCCCCCCAATGGTGTTTCAAAATTGGAAAATTTTAACAGAAGCATATAGCCTCAGCTTTCTCTAGTAGAGCAGATGGTGAGTTTGAACTACAAACCTTCTGGTTAGCAGGTGAGTATGGTTCTCATGGCTTCTCATCTATTGGCTTATTTAGTCCCTTTAACAATCCACTGGGGTAAATAAGTCAATATAGATACATCGGGGGCTTCAAAGTGCCTGTGGAAGAATGGACTTAAAAGACAATAGAATTTCTGCACGAATGTTCTGAAGCCCCCTCTTACTATTATCCTTCTCCTTGTGCCACGCGCCGGCAAACTATGGTAAAACAAGGAGATCCCGTGGCACGGTGGTTAAGCAGTGGGCTTACCAACTGAAAGGGCAATCTTGGGACCCACCGACCAGGAAATGTTTTGGTTTCTGTAAAGATTGACAGCCTTGGAGACCTTCCGGGGCAGTTCTCCTCTGTGTTTAAGGCTTGTTACGAGTTGGTAGGAATTGGAAGGCAATGGCTTATGGTCAAGTGACATGTCCAGGGCCCCAGAGCCAGCACATAGCAGAGCAAGACTGGAATCCATGCAGTCTGGCTCCGAGGTCTGTGCCTCCATGTTCCACTGTATTGCTTGAATGGTTGGCTGGAGCATACCAGGGACTGGGATGAGCTTGGGTGAATCCCCACATCCCCTGTGTGACATGGTCTTGCTTGTCCATCCCAGGAACTGCCTGGGGACTCCCAGTGCCTGTGTGTGAGAAGTGCGGGCCCCTCCCAACATCCCACTGCCAGCCTCTCTGCTGATGACCTTGCATTGTTTTCTCCCCTAGCCCCTCTGGTGGACCTCACCCCAACCCACAGTGGATCAGCCATGCTGATGCTGCTCTCAGTGGTGTTTGTGGGGCTGGCCGTGTTCGTCATCTACAAGTTCAAAAGGTGCGTGCCCAGCCCTGTCCCCCAGCTCCCCCCAACAGGTGCAGAAGCCCCCAGTGATGCGTCTGTCCCCAGCACCACAGTGACAGTCTCTGTTGATGTTTTAGGAAGATCCCGGGCATTAATGTGTATGCCCAGATGCAGAATGAGAAAGAACAAGAGATGACCAGTCCCGTCAGTCACCCTGAAAGCAGGCCCAATAGCCCTCAGAGTGAACTAAGGCGGCCTGGCCAGCTCTTAGATGAGAAGGTGGAAGCCCGGCTCCTAGGTAAATGCCTCCCAGTAGCGGCCTCCAGCTGTTCAGCCAGTCGTCTCTGACTGAGCCTCGCTCTAACCCCTCTCTGGCTTCACGTTAACCACTTTCTTCTGCTCTGTCGCCCCTGAGAGAAACCGCTGTGATTCCTCCTTCCCTGCTTCTTTCCACTGGTTAGGAGAAAAACAAATCTTGTTGACTCTTTATCTCCTTAGTTTATTCTCCCTTGGGTAAAATTGCTTGCTCCAAACCTGGGCTTCAACTATTCACAGGCTAAGAGCCAAGCATTTGCTCTAATAGGTTGCACGAAAGAGAGACCTCCTAGGCTGGAAATGGTGGACTGGAAGGTCGGGCAGGGAGTCAGGGGAAGGTCCAGAAGGATCAGAAATGAGCCATGGCGGCCATAACTTGACCCAGAGCTGCATTGCTCCGGGGCCCAGCCGAGCAGGGATAGCCCGAGAGTGGCTAGCCTGAGCACCTTCAAACTGTGTTGTCTAAACCCAGCAGCAGTCTACTGCTACCCATTCCATGAAGATGAATCCTGAGAATTTGAGCACAAGAGGCTTAATATTTGCAGAACACGCGGGGCGTAGGACCCCCAGAGAGGGACTGGCCTCTGGAAAATCAGCCCATAACAGAGCTAACTGGCCAACATTGCCTTCCTTTTTTCCCCATCCTGTGTCAGAAGTCTCGAAAGAGTCTTCATATTTCAATAGCACTCACTCACTCTCCCCCGGTGAAGGAGGCACCGGGTGCCCAACAGCTAGATTTGGAGAGCCTGAGCTTAATGGCTGGATCCTCCTCCTATTTATTACAAAGGACAATTCCCAGGAGGTTACAGAACTCCGTGGGACCGCCATTGCGGAGTGGTTTCACCCCCCGGTTTCTCCTGTCTGTCCGAGTCGGAGCTGAAGCTCTGACTGTTTCCATCTGGACCCTGCTTTCCCGGCTACCGTGGCAGATTGATGTCTAACGATCTATGTGTGCTTCACTCGAACGAGGTCATGGCACCCACTAGATGGCCTTACCTAAAATTTCTCATGTTACTCGAGGGGCTGGGCAATGATAGGCCTGTCTTCAAATGGCCCCCGGGAAGGTCTGTGGCTGTGTCGAAGGGGAAATTTAAATGCAACAACTGACTCATATTGTGGGTAATAATAACAGCTGCAGCCACATGTGGGGTCCAATTTCTGCAGTCCACTTTCTTGTATTGGGGGCGACAGTCAGCAATGTGTAATGGCTCTGGGTTAAAAAGAAAGAAGAAAGGCTTTTCTGTCTTTGAGTCCAGAGATGGTTACCCACCCCTTTCTTTACTTCTAAAGCTTCTAAGGGCATCTTTTTGGGTCACTGGTTTCTCAATGCCATTGCCATGGGTATCAAGTGCAGCTGTTCTTGACCTGATTAATGTAGCCGTCCCTCGGTCACCAGGCGTGCCACCTGCCAGCACGTTGCAAAGTCTCTGAAACCTTTCCATGTCCATGTCATTCAATGAGTAAAGTGTTACACGTTTTCTCTTAGGAGAGTAGCTTTACCCTCCCCTCCCTCCCCTTCTACGCAACCGGGGGACTCATCTCTCCGATTGCAAAGAGCAAGACACGCCACTCCACCTTCAACGCCAAAGCGGGGAGCTGCTGGGCCACACTTTGCAATTTAAGGAAAGCCCCCAGAGGCTACAAGCAACCTGCTGATCAGGAGAGAAGTTCGCGCTGGTCAAGTGCATCATCCTTCATGATGACTAACTTTGTTCTTGTTTTTGTTTTTCCCCCCCTTTCTTTCCTTTGTTATTCTGTTTCCTATTTTGCCAGGAAGTATTTCCATAGTTGCTGAGAATCAAAGCACAAACGAAATCCCTACCTATGTAAATGTTTGAATGGAGGACGCCAGTAAAAACAAAGCAAACACAATAAAATAAAATAAAAACAAAATCCAAAACCAAACAAGCAAACACTCACTGCATCGGGACTTTTTAATTCTTCAGACCCAGACGACAAGGGGTTTTAGCTTTACGCCTGTGCATGTGGACAAGACCGTGAGACCATGTTGGGAGGGGCAGTGTACATACAGGTGCTCTATTTTATCGGAAAACACTCCCCTCCCCGTTTCTCCTTCTTCTCTTTTTCTGATCAGTCGTGTTTGTAGAAACTTCATAACATATATAGGCCAAGGAAATCTGCATGTGTTTTTGAAAGGATTCTTGGCTCTAGATTAAACAGCTCTTTTAGCACTACCGGCTCCTGGATGGATTAGCCACCCAGACCATTCCATGAGACACACACAGACATGCACAGGAGTTTGAAACCCGGGGCTGTTTCTCTGGTCCAACTTCCTTCTTGCCATTTCCCCTCTGAGTTGACCTTGGGAGCTCTGTGGGTCAGGAGTGGCCACTGGCTACTTTCTCCATGATGTGTGACCCCGAGGACAGGGAAGAAATTCATGTCTGCAGGGAGACAGGCGTGTCAGACGTGGACATGCTTGATACCTGCTCATCTCTTCCCACCTTGGCTGCTTCTCCTTGCTGCTTTCCCTGTTCCTGCCCGGTTTATGTGGCAAAATAGAATCTCATGTCTCTTCATCTTGCCCTTCCATTTGTTTGCCATCCACGTTAGGTCGTGACCTGTTGATGTTTCTGAAGCTCTTTCTCCCATTCCCCCAATTAATTATCTAACTGCTCCTTTTTTTTCCTTCCCCAAACATGTGGCTAATATTTGGATATCAATTTTGACATTTCCTAAATACTGGCCTAACCTCCTCCATCCCTGCCCCTTCTTCCTCCCAAGTTCGCCGTCTTCTGGTCAGCTTTATACACTTGCAAGCATGCCAGCTGCCATGCACCCTGACCACGCTGCGACCTTCCCAGTGGGGGTCAGCTCCATGCATCCTTTGTCTCCGCCTTTAGAAACTGCCTCATTCAACTATCCCTGCCTTTTCCCTCCTGGAAACATATCAAATGTGTGAAAGCGTTGATATATGCAAAGAAATTCGAATCTGGCCATGAACATTGGAAAAGAAAGCATGCAAACGAATAGTGGTGCTCTCAACACCTTACAAAAATATCTCATGCATTCAAATTCCAGAAGATTCTTCCAGTGACAATTTCCGCCTATAATGGTTGCTGGAACCCAATATTTCCTCTCTCATAGTCGAGTGAAAATATTTGTGGGATACAATGGATTTTAATTAGAAGGAGAAGCAAGCTAATGGATTTAATAACTAAGAATGTCAACGACTTTGAAAGAGACTGTGGAGATCTTGGTCCTTAGGAAGATCCTAGTTATTTGGCATGTATCCTGTCTGACCCTTGAATATCAGTGAAGAAAAGATAAGGATAAATAAATTTATGAAGGGAAGCTCATTGATTATAGCAAAGTGATTGGCTTCAAAGCATGAGGAAACCCCTCAGCTTTCTGAGGGTGATCATCTAGCAGAATGCCTTTTAATATTATAAATTGGACACAATCAGAACCCATTGTGAAATACAAGTGAACGTAGTTCCCTCCCGCAAAAATACATGAAGAGCTAAGCTATCTCCTTGGCTGTATTTGCAAGCCAAAATAGTGTCTAACAGGACCTGGCATTAATATGGGTATCCCAAATATCTGGATGAACCTTGTCCTTATGTAGCTCAGGCTCGGGAAGGGTCGCCAAGCTGCTGTCAGAAGTTAATCAAGCAGGTTTTTTTGGTTGAGGGTGCCCAGGATGAATCTGGGAAAGGATCGTGCCTGGAGCAGCCAGCCACCTGTAGAACGCAGTTGATCCCCCATCTACCAGGCTTCCTGTCCCAATAGGAAACGTTGCCATCGAGTCTCTTCAGCTGAAGCATCCCAAATGTAATCTGCAAAGCAAATGCTGCTATCCAAAATAATACAGGGAGTTTTCAGAATTGCAGTTCAAATAATCATCCTTTGAAGTGATGAAATTCAGAATAATAATGTAGCACAGTGCCTTCCTTAATAGAGTTTGTGGGAGAGATAATGAGTGACTATGGTAAGCGGGTGGAGAGAAGAACGGACTTCTAGGTCCTTAATGACTATGGAGGTGAACAAGAGATGCTTGATACTTGGAAAGTGACCCCAAAGGGACACCTGTCAGTTCTGTATTTACTGCTTCCTTCTGTGCCGCCCCTCAAAGCTCTATCTCACCTGTAGGAGATTGACGAGGCAGGGTACTTCCCAAAGGGCACCTCATTTTTCATTTGACCCAAACCAGTGGTTCTCAAAGTGTGGGGACCTAGACTAGCAGTATTAGCATCATCTGTTGACATGTCAGAAAGTCTTGGTCCTCATTCAGATCTACTGCATCAGAACCTCGGGGTGAAAACCAGCATTCTAATTTAACCTGCCCTCCAGATGACTCAAATGTTCACTAACCTTTGAGAACCACAGGTTCAGGGCATTCGAGCTCAGTCCAAAAGAGGAGACAGCAATGTGAGCCTACAAATGGGAGGGACCCAAGTGCCTACCTACTCCCTAACAGCAGGTGCAAACACAGGAATTTGGTGGGCTTAGGGCTGAAGTGATTGGTGAGGAAGGATAGATGTGGAAGGTAAGATTCAGGGCAAGCTAAAAATCTGATATTGCAAGGTTTTCCCAAATCTCAGAAGGCAAACTGCATGTTCGACCCTGAACTGTCCAACCAGCACTTTCTCCCTTGCTTATTTCTAATTGGATTCACTGTCCAAAAGGCAGAGGTTTGCTTTTCTTTCTTCCCGAAGTTACAAACAGCAACTTTAAGAGCAGTGGGGTGCTTGGCAGCTGTTCTGTGTTTTCCAGGATTCCAACTGAGCATTGAACTCCCTCATTTGCCAACTTATTTTTATAGGAAGCCAATTTAAAAAACAAAAAAAATAAAGTTTTCTTATAGTATTGGAACTACTTCTAATTTTAAAATGACTTTTTTGATGTATTTTTTGTTAAATACTACGTAGTGTAATGTATAATTGCTCTTGTTTATTGCTTTTACAATCATATTTATTAAACAGATAATGTCTCTAAAACTTCTGCCTCAGTATTTCTTTTTTTATCGTTTTATTAGGGGCCCATACAACTCTTATCACAACCCATACATACATCAATTGTGTAAAGCACATTTGTACATTCATTGCCCTCATCATTCTCAAAACATTTGCTCTCCACTTAAGCCCCTGGCAGCAGCTCCTCATTTTTCCCCTCCCTTCCCACTCCCCCCTTCCTCATGAAACTTTGATAATTTATAAATTATTATTTTGTCATATCTTGCCCTGTCCGACATCTCCCTGCACCCACTTTTCTGTTGTCCTTCCCCCCAAGGAAGAGGTCACATGTCGATCCTTGTAATCGGTTCCCCAACCTCGGTATTTCTTTTACCCAAACCTTGGTGTACAGTGTATACACGGAAATGATATATTTCTTAAGATTTCTTCATAGCTAATTGCATGAAAAATCCAGCAAACAACACAGGTTCAAGGTTTTCCTGGAAAAATAGAATATATCCCATTACTTGAATTCTACCTGCATTTCAGTTAGCTATAAAACAATTCTTTACTAAAGTAGTTTACTCTATTTAACGATCACTCCAGGGTGTTTGCTCTGGCATGAATGACACGCAGATTCTTTGTCCAGGTTTTGAAATGTTGAGCGGGCAACGTACCTAAATCTCTTCACAGTCCTGTGGCCACTAAAGGACTAAGGCGATCCCCGATGATCTGAAACCGGAAGGCTGGAGGCTGGATGAAGGGTAAAACCAACTTTGCACCTGGATTGAGGAACTTAAGAGTTCTCCAAATTCCAGCTATGCCAACTGTTTGATCTTGAGCAAATGACTTTAATAAAAAGCCTGTGTCCTCATCCATAAAATTTGGAAGAAGATGCCTTTTGGCTCTCCTACTGAAGGATGAGCCTCTCCCCCGAGCCCCACATGGCTGATTTCAAGTTGATAGGAAATAAACGCATGGCCTGGATCCGAATCCTTTAGGCTGGATCTAAATCTTATGTATCCTCCATAAGTGGCATCTCACGTTGGGCACCACTTTGTCATTGTAGTTGAGTAAAACATTTGTGTGCGCAGCCAACCGAAAAGCTAGAAGTGCAAATCTTCCCAGAGGCACTTTGGTGATGTACTTCCAGAGAAAAAGGAAAACAAAACAAAACAAAAACCCCAGAAGCCATTGAAAACACTGCAGAGGCCAGTGCTCCTCTGACATGCACGGAATTCACCGGAGTCCGAGTCAACTCCAGGGCAATTCATTGGTTGGTCGGTAGAGTAATGGAAGAGGTAAGATGTGAGATGAGCGCCAACAGGAAGCTCTACCTCCCCTCGGTTGGAGTGACCAGGTTGAAACTGAAGTAGAGGTGATGTCTGTCAGGAGCAGGTGCTGTGGAGGGGACATGGCCCAGTGCAAGTGACGCTGTCCAAGCAAAGGAGAGCGGCAGAGTAGCATGGTTCTTCCCTTGCTCCTGTCTCCCTAGGTCCTGCCAGTGCTTGCCCTTGACCAAGCCCAGCCACAGGTAGGCAGTCAAGCCCGGGAAACCTGCTGTTCTGACATTCAGAGCCAAGCAGGGAAGTGTTGGAAGTGATTTAGAGCATCCTGAGGCTGATGGTTGGCACCGTACCCCTCCAGGTCAACAAATCTCCCGCAACTCCAAGGCATGAAATAATTAATAGGTACAACTTGTTTGTGTCGTTTTACATATAATTCCCTCTTAACACTTACTTACATCTCGGCATTATGCCTCCGTGGTATGCTTCATGCCTTCCTCTGTCAGGTCCACACTCAGCTAAAGGAAGACCTGTGTTTATTTCCTTCCTTACATCTAGTGTTGAACATTACCATTAGGGGGCACTAGATAAATGTTTGCTGAAACTCAACCCCTGATTTTTCAGCTCAGTGTTGTGAGCAGGTCCATTTTATTTAGCAAGGATCTCTGAGGTGGCTTCTTGGTCCGATGTCTCCTTCCCCAGCTTGCACCTCTAATTACATTTTCAATTGGTGTTTGTCAAGAATCAACACATCCTTGCCCTTCCTCTCTGTTACCACTTAAGATGCTATATTCAGGGAGCTATTCCTACACATTGATTTAACTCAAATGATTTCAGTTTAAAAAAAACTGTCTAGAAAGTAGCATAAGAAAAACAAAGGTCTAAGTTTGGCTTCTGAATCAGTACATAATTTGTTTACCTATTTCCCTGAGAGCTAATGGTGTTTTGATAATGTTTTATTAGGCTAAAGCTTTCACAGTGGGAACATCCCCAAACAATTCTAGATGAACAGCTGAAGGAAAGGGCTGGTCTAGAACGATAATATTACACCCATGTGAAGACACTTAGGGTTTCCGGAATGCAGATAATGAATCGATAATCTAGGTGGTTTCACTATAAAACATTAACTGAATGGGTAGGGAAGAGGGAACCGATTACATGGAACTGTGTGTGACCTCCTCCCTGGGGGACAGACAACCAAAAAGTGGATGAAGGGAGA
>NW_022103968.1:22211802-22248676 GCF_000313985.2 Echinops telfairi
AAAAAACGAGATACAAACCTAATACACATGGTGGCACCAGTTTACATATGTTAAATAGCAAAGGAATCTGTAAGTGGGGCATTTTCCTGGAAAAGCAACTAAGGTGTGCTTCTAAAGGTGAGCCGTGGAAGAGCTGCAGCCGGTCAGATACCTGTGAAGGGGTGAAAGGCGGCTTATCAGAAACCAGCAGGTGGTCTTCACACCAACTGTGATCTGTGTGACTGATCACAGGCGAGGTGGACAGAGAGCTGGGAGAGAGAGAGAGAGAGAGTGAGAGTGTGTGTGTGTGTGCATGTGTTTACACTTATGGGCTGTGTATTTCACACAGCTGAGCCCAATTGGGTACAGTTTACTGTACTCACCTCGTGGTTCTCACAGATAAAATCAAACATCAGCAATGTGACCTTTGCATTATGCTCAAAATTTCACTTATATCAATTGCCTTGAAACACATTTACATTTTCAAACTGAGTGTTAACAGCAGAAATTGTACATGTACATCTGATTGTAGTTTAGAAGTAAAGTATTCAGGCAGAAGAAAGAAGACCTATTGGACAGCAGACAGAAGACACAGAACGACATCGTGCAGGTCCCTGTTCCATCCTCACATCTCTCACCCTGAGCCCTTTGGGCGTGGGAACCTGGGGGCCTACCGACTCCCACGGTCCTTGGGGCATCATTCAGTTTAGAAAACTCAACCTGACAAGCAGTACTCAGATGTATGATTTGGGGCCATGGTCAAAGTTCTTTTTCTTTTTCTTTTTTAGCAAGGACACTATAAAAATCCATTTATAAATTTTCATATGAAAAGATAAACATATAGCTTTGATATATTTAATTTTTCTAGATAATTAGGAAAAAACTATGAACAGTATCAAATAAGATATTTCAATATATGCATAGACATACCCTCACAAATTCATCCTGCCTATATAAACATTAATAACATAGATAAAAAATGGAAATGAGCAAACAGTATATTCATTTATGAACTATATATACACACACATAATAAGTTTAGTGATGCTTCCATGAAAGCCAGCTTTCTAAAGAGTAATTAATAGCATAAGCACATTATTTTGTTATGCTAAGAAAAAAAAATATTGTCTCTTATGTAGCATGATAAAAATTTGAGGGAAAATATATAGAGGCAGAAAGAGGCAGCAAAATGGTAAAAAATTATGTTTGTGGAATTATACACAACATTTGCCTTTTAATCTTTTTGTATATCCCTTTTTTTTCTACCAAGAACATATATTAGCCAAATTATCAGAAACAGGCTATTAAAAATTTAAAGTTGTGATGTATAAATGTTTTTATATAAATAATATATTTAATAGATGTGAAGGAGCCCTGGTGGCTTATTGCATTATATATTGGGCAGCATTTTGAGCATTTTGAATTCAAAAGCCACTCTATGGGAAAAAGGTGAAGCTCTTTCCAAATGATTTAGGGTCTCAGGAACCCGAAGGGGCAGTGCTACTCTAACCTCATAGGTTCTCTGTGAGTCGGAATTGCCTCGATGGTAGCGGTTTGTTGGTATAAAGTATATGAGAAATAAAGTTCAGTATTACTTACAATATGTACTTAAATTTCTTTACTATGTTAAAAGATAGCCTCAGACAATGTTAGACTTATTTTTATTAATTTAAACACTGAAATCATGCATTGCTATTTGGGCATTTGCAATTTAATTCATTAAATTTGGGATATTGTGTTCTTGTAAAAGAGACACTTCAATCTCAAGTATAATTTAAGGAGGACATGGATTAATTCTTAAAAAGTACAAAGAGAGCACAAAGACCCAAACTCAGGTCCAAATTGAATGAGGGAGGCCATTAGCATGAGGTCAAAAGGGCAAGTGAGGATTCAGAGTCACGACACTAAATAAATCAGTTGTGGAACAGCGGGAACTGTCACAAATTTCTGATTGGTGACAGATCAATACATCATAGTGCCAGGTAGGACTACAGAAGCAAGGGACGGGGACTATGATTGGGGCACGTAAATTGTTAGATAGAAGGGCTTACAAGGTTAGTCCAGGGCCTTCTCACCACAGCAGTCAGAACAAACTTCATGGCCATTACAACTCTTGTACTGCCCACAGTATGAAGTTCTCCATCAAAGACACACCCAGGCAAGCTGCTAGGAAAGACTGCCCCTCCCAGGGCTGACGGTGAAGGGTAGAGGTTATCCACTTTCCAAGACACTTTGTCTGAGGGCAAGATTATTTACATTCTTGGTCAATGGCCAATCAAGAAGTAAATGGAGATTTAATCTATGTGTGGAGCTTGCAAAGGCATTGTGGGCTGTCATTGCCATCCATAGCACCTTGCAAACCGGGGGCTCAAAGTTTAAGCTCTGATAAAATGTTTAAACTTCTAAAGTTTGTTGACCATGTTTACTTTATGTATGCCTATATATACACATACAAGTACATAATTAAGAAAAATGTATAATATAAATAGGTGCATAGGCATATATAATTTAGTGCATATATACTAATATATATACATATATATGTGCACTTTCACAGAGAAGTCACATGCATAATAATGAGGCAATAGTACTGTTTTAGGGTAAAAAAGCCCAAGTCTGAAATAATTTTAAAAGAGAACATTAATTAAGTCTTAAATAGGATAAACACAGAATGAGCACATAACACATCATCCAGCTGAGGGGGACCAGTAGCTAAGGTCCTAATGGCATCCAAGGATTTGCTGAGCTGCTGAGCTTTACAAAGATCACGGGAGGACAAAGGAAACGATCACGAAGGCGTGATTGGTGGTGGATCAATACCTCATAGTTCTAAGTGGGACTACGGAAGCAGGAACAGGACCAGGAGTGGAGCACACACGCTATGTGAGAAGGTCTTACGAGATTGGCCCAGGGCATGACTGAGGGGGCACGACACATGATTAGTATCATCATTGAAGGATCTCTGGTGGCATAGTGATTACAAATTGGTCCGCTAAGCTCAAAGTCCATAGTTAGAAACCACCATCTGCTCTTTGGGAGAAAGACATGGTTTTCTACGACTGTGCCTCCCAGGGCTGGCTGGAGAGGTCAAGGTCACCTTTTAATGCACTCTGCCTGAGGGCAAGACTATTCAAATCCCTAATGATCAGGGGGATTCCATGGAGGCTTAAGAATCTGTAAATCAATTTTTGACTTTTGTTGTCATCCAGAGTCTTCTGCCAATGGGGTGGGGGGTGGGGACTCAGAATTTAAGCTCTAATATAGTAGTTAGTGTTTATGACCATAAATGGACAAAAACATGTCCCATCAATGGGTTGACTCTCTGCTATCCAGTCAATTCTGAGTTATAGTGACCCTGTAAGACATAGTAGAAGGGATGGTTGGGGGAGGGCTCAAGTAGAAAGAAAATGTGTTTTAAATGATGGCAACATAGGTACAAATGTGCTTGACACAATGGATAGATGGATGGATTGTGGTAAGAGCAGTTAGTGCCCCCAATAAAATGATTAAAAAAAAAAGCCAGGGTAGAACCAACCCTGGACCCTGTGATTTTCCAAGCCTGTAACTTTTCACAGGTGCAAAATCCCACATCTTTCTCCTGTGGAGAGGCTAGTAGATTCAAACTGCTAACCTTATGGCTAGCAGCCCAGTGCATAATCACTATGCCACCAGAGCTCCTTGCTTAAACAGTACCTCAAGCAGTGCTATCTGAAGATTGTGTTCATGGTCAACATCCATGCTGGTGTGTACAGAAAAGTAATTTCCAGGAGAGAAGATATGGAGTATGTTGTGGAAAACCCTGTGTCATTACATTGTTAATTGCCCAACCATCAGCTGCTCACCCTCCCTGGTATCTTCTGGCTACAAGAAGAAAGCTGCCAGCTATCTACGAGTGGCAACAACGTGCCCCAGCTGTGAATCCATCATACCCATACACACATATCCATTTGACAAAGCATGGGACTAACCTTTCCTAATGGAGAGCCACCTGCCAGCCTAAAACCCTGAGAGTATGAGGTTCTCATTCTCCAAGGCCAGGGCACAGAGGCAATGCCCAGAACCAAATATACAAGTAAACCAAAATGCAGAGTGTGAAGTCCACATCCAAACACTGGCTTCATCATAGGGGCCAAAGGCAGATACCATGAATTTAATTCTCCAGCCAAAAGTTCAGAGTTTACATGCCAAGTAAAAACTTGAGTGAAGCAAAAGTGCAGACTGCGATCATTGCGAATGGGAAATAAGCTACCATGAAGAAGAAGAGGAAGGACAGCTACCAGTTTTCAGACATCAGCTACTTGCTGGGTGCTGCCTACCTACAGTTGCATTTAATTCATTGACGTTCCCAAAGTGGCAGTTTCTTTTCTTTTTTACATTTGGTAATCGGACTGCCGAAGCAAAGTGACACTCTTGAGCCCAAAGAAGGATTTCTGGTAACACCAAACCTTTTCCTAACCTCTCCCTGCCCCACCGAGTCCATTCCTACTACTGTGCTGTATTTCCTCCTAAGAGAGAAGCAATGTTTCGGCCTCATCTTGATGGTTAGTAGGTGTGACAATAAGCAACAATAGATGGACAAAGCTGGCCTCCTGTGACTTCCCTATTGCCCTGAGGCAAGGGTCAGACAGGCCTCCACAGCCTATCCTTAGTCCCTTTTCTGACACCCACACTTCCACTCTTGCTCCTCTACACCTACGCTGAGTCAGATAGTTTGTTGTAATGGCCACACAGAGCTCACAGACAATGCATACAGTGAGCGGGGTTTATTAGGAAAGGGAATAGGTAAGGGTCACAAATAGTGAGGGTATAATTATTGGTCTCCTCAGCCAGCAGCCAAGTCTCTCCCCAGTTCTTAGCCTCTCAGCCACGTGGAAGTCAAGTTCGCTCTCCCACGCTCAGTCTATGAGTCACGTAACCCCCTCGCCTTTGCCTCCATGGGTCAAGAAGCCAGCTTCCCTATCACCCTGTCCCACAATTCCATCATCTGGGGCCAGAAGAGAAGGTAGCTCCTAGTCTTGTGCTGTTCCTCTGAACAGAGTCCGTGCCAGCCTCGGACACATCTGGTCCCGGTGGCCTCCGCCACTTTAGACAGATCTTGAATGTGCTTTCCCAAGGTCCCCTGGGTTTCTCTGTTCTCCTGCTGCAAACATGGCTGGTCCTTACAGCCTGACCAGTCCCTTCTGCTAGTGTTCTACATGCCTTATTTGCATATTCCCACCCAATCATTCGATGGGCGTTATAGAGCAACATTAAGAAATTTCACTCCACCACAGGCACATGGTTAATTGAGGGAAAGCCTTGCGTTTGGGAAGCTTAGTAAAACCACTTGCTCTGTTCTGTAAGAAAGTCTGTCTCTTCTACTGAATTCAACAATAGAAAGCCGCCCTATTATTTCTGGCCCCTTCCCTGACCCCTTAGAGGCTCAAACACAAGGCAGACACAGTTGTCCTCAAGATATCCCTGGCGAGGTTTCTGTCTGGAAAGTTGCCCGGAAAACACTGAATTCTCCTTCTTGCTCTGCAGCGCATCCCTGCTTGGAATGGGAGTAAATGTCCCTGGAGGGTTTGGGAAGCATATTTTCTGGGCATCCAAGAAGGGAGTGTGAACATACAAGTTAGTAAAATGTCTTTTAAAAATTTTTTAATTTTGGATGGTTTGTTAAACCAGGAAGCACAAGGAGAGTAATTTACATGAGATGAGCTATTTCCATAGAAATGATCTAACAATGCTCCCAGGAAATCTGGCAGGTGATTGCCGTTTTCAGTTTCTGTGTTTTAATATCAAAACAGATGAATGAGAAAGTTGTTAAGTTGGCCGAGCGCGTCATATCCAGTTGATCAGTGTATTTCCAAATGTACCATAAATGGTAAGGAACTTGTGGCATAGTGGGTTACACTCTGAGCTGCTAATCACAAGGTCAGTGGTTCAAACCCATGAACTTCTCCGTGGGAGAAAGAGGAGTGGCTGGGCACTCACAGCCTGCAGTCCAGGGCCCTTCATGCAGAAACAGTCCAGAGAGTTGGAGTCCCGTAAGAGTGGACAGGAGAGTTGCCCGGTCAGAATTTGCACCCAGGACTTCCGACAGACCTAGGTGCTCCTCCTCCTGCCCTGTGACCGGCCTGGCCTCCCTCCACGTCAGTCCTCCCAGGAAGCTGCCAATAGGAGATGACCACAAAACACGGTCCTACAGCAGTCAGCTCCGAATATGATTGGGGAAAGAGTGTACTCAAGGGAAAGAGCTAGCATTCTCCTGAAAGCAGACAGCAAATCCAGTCTCAGCGCTCACTGTTGAGTTACACCAATAAAGAGTTCTTCCTTTTGACCTTATTTGATATTGTGCACAGAGACAATAGGCCATCTAAGCTCTCCCAAAGGAAAGAACTGGTATTTGCTACTAACTTTGGTAAACAAGAGGATATAGAGGAATGTTTTCCAAATCCCAACACAAAGTCGTCTGAGACCCAGCATTTCACACGGCACGGAGAGTGCCGCATAGAAACCACAGAGATAGGCTTGGATTAGCCCATCGTGGGTCAGATTCGCTGGTGAATTCAAATGCTCCTGCATGAGGTTTGTCATCTGCAGCCTCCTGCGGTGCAAGGCCTTTGCCATTGGCCCCTGAAGAGAAAAGTTTCCTGCTACATCTGAGAATGAAATCCTGTGCCTCAAAATATAGAGATATAGATATATTTTTGTTTCATTGTTTTGTTTTTAACTGATGAGGAACAATATTATTACTGCCACCAGGAAAAAGAATTAGTTGTACCTTAAAGCAGTCTGTGGCTAGGGCCACTTATGTGGGAAGGAAGTGAAAACCAGGACTGGAGTGAGATCATGTGACAGGAGTGTTCAAAAGAGACCAGGAGCCTTGCTGGTGTAGCAGCTGCTAACCACAAGGTCAGCAGTTTAAAACCACCAGCTAGTCTTTGAGAGAGAGATGAGACTTTTGATCCCTTCTGGATTTGTACTTTCAGAAGCCCAGGGCGGTTCTACTCTGTCTTATAGGGTCGTTATGAGCTGGAATTGACTGAAGGCATTTTATTTATTTCCTTTTTTAATCCAAAGATGTTGTCCAATCATCTTGCCTGGACTTTCTCTCTTCCCTCTTCCCCCCATTATTCCTCTAACTCTGGCCTTCATTTGGAATGGAAGGCCAACAAATAGATCCACTGGGCATGTACCCCACTCACCTTGAACTCTTTTGCAGACAAAACATTTTAGTGAACAAGTAGGTCTATGCATATGCACCTGTGCTTTTTTTGGTCTAATGTGTTGTCGGCAGTTTCTTGGGGGGGAAAAAACAAGAGCAATGCTAGAATGCTTTATTAACCGTGCTACACAGGCCCACTCTGCATTATTTCAGAGGCATTACAACTGGGACTACCATTCCCTTGTGGGAAGCAGAGGCCGAAAGTAAGTGTTAATCCAAATTTGCAATGCTCAGAGGTTACTGGTATGAAGAACTAAAGCTACCAAAATTGTTTTGCTGCAATCCTACACAGAATTCCCCCACTGGCAGGGAAGTGAGAAATCATTCTCTTAAGTTTGTCTTGATTGCTGACTATGGCCTGAAGAGTCCTGGTGGCATAGTGGTTTCCTGTTGGACTACTAATTGCGAGGTCAGCAGTTCGAAACCTCCTTGGTAGGAAGATGGGGCTTTCTCCTCCCATAAAGAGTTTCCATCTGAGAAACTCACAGCAGGAAGGGCCAGCTCCACCCAGTCCTATAGACTTGCTGAGTGAACATCATTGCCTCTATAGCAGTGAGGTGTTAAGCTGTCATTTGACCAAATGCTATGCATCAAGCCAGACCAGGAATTTGACTAATCACCCCATTCGATCACTGACCACTGACCCCAGGTCCAGCTCTTTCAAGGACACATGGCGGGAAGCTAACGAGAGAGCCGGGTCTCTTGTGTCTAGATTATACCGCTTTCCTACAACACATTCTAGTCTCTGTGCTTTTCACTGTGATGACTGCCCACTTCCTGACTTGTGCGAAATACAGCCAGGATCCTGGGAATGCACAGGAAAAGAGGCAGGAATACCAAGGAGCATGTGTGTTCCGCGCATCATGAAAAACGGCACATTTGTTTATTCATTCAGTCATGCCCCTCACAACCAGAATGACTGTAAGACAGTCTCTAACCCAGGGGTCCTCAAACTACGGTCTGCAGAAGACATTTATCCAGCCCGCCGGGTGTTTTTGCCCCGTTTTGTTTTTTTTGTTTTTTTTGCGTCAAAATAAGATATGTGCAGTGTGCATAGGAATTTGTTCATATTGTTTTTAAACTACAGTCCAGCCCTCCAATGGTCTGAGGGACAGTGAACTGGCCCCCTGTTCAAGAACTTTGAGGAAACAAACTTCTCTTTGGTCCATTGTAATCTTAGTTTCTTAATGCTGCTCTAACAAGCACCACGAGTGGTTGCATTCATAAACGGAAGTGTAATCTCTCACATATTAGAAGGCTAGAGTCTCGGTCCAAGGCACTGGCTTTAGGAGAATGCTCTCTCCCTGTCCCCAACCAATGTCACGGCCATATAGTCATAGTGGCTCACAGTGACTGCCATGAACTCATAGTCACTCTGTAGGACAGGCTAGAACCGCCCACGTGAGGTTCTGGGACTATACCTCTCTACACGTACAGAAAGCCTCTTCGTTCTCCCATTACTGGGAGTTGGTAGTTTCCGACTGCTGACCCTGCAGATAGCAACCCACTGGTCCTCACTGCGCACAGGGCTCCTTCCTCCCTGTCCACTGCGGGGCACATCCCTGTCCATCTTTCTCCAGAGATCCTCTTGCTTGTTTTTTTGGACAATCTGTATGAATTCTCTCTCTCCCTTTGTGCTTCTTACCTACTCTTTTAGATCCCAAAACTGTTTAGATTGAGGACCCACCTGTACAACATGCCCCTATAAGCATAACAAATCAATTTTTTCTCTTTGCCCCCATGGGGACTACATCCAAAGGGTTAGTATTAGGATTCCAGCAAATATTTTCAAGGGATACAGTGCAATCCATAATAACTAGTTATTTAAAAAGAAGAACTGTGATTTTAAAACTTAATTGCATTTCCAAGAACTATTATTGGCAATGTGATGCATACCTCCACTAACAATTCTCAAAAGTACCTTTATACTTCCCAGTGTCTCATGCTCCCTGGCCTGGACTCTCTCACATTGAAACCCAAACTTTCTCCAGATTTTTTCATTTTTATTTTTCACTTGAACATGTGTCCGACAAGAGCCCTGGTCACATAGTGGTTACGAGTCGGGCTGCTAACCACAAGGTCAGCGGTTTGAAACCATCAGCTGCTCCATGGCGGAGGCTTTCTACTCTCATAAAGAGTTACAGTGTGGAAAACGCACAGGGGCTCATCTCCCCTGCTCTACAGGGCCTTTGTGAGTCTGGATCGATTTGCTAGAAGTAAGTGAGCCAGGTCTTTTCTTGTTCACCAGGTGTTGCATTACGAAATAATTATTTTAGACAGCTGAATAAGGAGAAGACATATTTTAATAGATCTTGATTGAAAATGATATATATGAGTAAGCTGCATAAGAATTCATAAGTAAAATCAATGCAATTTAACAATATGTTAAACATGAGAAATGGAAAAAAGGAAAATTAAACAGTAATATTCGATTTGAGGGGTTGAGGATAATAGTGCTATTTGAGATTGTAGATCTTGGCAAAGATAATGGTTTTAGATTTAGATACGTTGCACACGAGAGGAAATAGGACCCACAGACAGCAGTGGTGAGAGGTACCAGCTGATAGTATAAGGAAATCGAAACATTACCAGAAGCAGATGAAAATGCAAAATACCAGACATCTAGGCCCTTCAATCCTGGGGGGAGGGGAGGGGTGTTCTGGGAGAGGGCAGGGAAGATGCTACATGTATCAGGAGCACTGGAAGGAGTTCCTAGGAGCAAGGTGTATAGTCCTAATGGTGATCTTCATTTACGTTGGTGCTCTAATTATTCTCAGTGACCTTTGTTTTGGACAAGCAGTATAGTGTTTGCTTGGGGCCAGCAGTGTAGTACTGACACCTCAAAGATCCATTGACAATGGTCTTTTTGTTGGTCTTTTGAAGTTTGTCAAAAGGGATAGGGCTCTATTATCTTAAAAAGGAAAAAAAAAAAGCCCAATGATGCTACTACACAAATGAAAAAGTGGTCGGGTAAGCTTTCTGTATTTCACTTGTTCTAAAAGTAAGAAAACGTGGAAGCCTGATTTGTCGACTACCTTTCAATCATAAGGCGCCCGGTAGTATGGGTTAGTTCAAACTCAAAGTCACCACTTTGAAATCATCAGCAGATTCCCAGGAGAAAGATGAGGCTTTCTACTCCTGTAAAGAATTATGGTCTTAAAAACCCATGGGGGTTACCCTTTAATCTACCCTGATTAAAGGGTCATGATGAGTCGGAAACAACTCAAAGGCAGTGAGTTTAGTGGTTTTGTTTTGTTTGGGGGGAGGGGGTGGGGGGGGCAGAGGGCGGACAGGAGGGTCTGGTAATGACTAATGTTTCTTTTAGTTTGAGTTCAGGTTTGACCCGTTTCTTACTTAGACATGGCCCTCGTCTTACTTAGACATTGCCCTCGACCAGTATGGCCACACTGGGTTTTGTTCAATGTGCTGGACTTCTAGTCATCAGTTACTTAGGGAATTCCCGGCTCTTCAGATGAGTACACTGTTCAAATGGAACCTTGTGACTCCGATGTGGGTCCCAGTCCGCCATCGTTCTTCTTGACTGATGTGTGTGGGCTTCTGTGCCTTCCCACTTTGCCCTTCCCTTTCACCTTACAGCCAATTCTATCATAGGAAATTTAAAGCAACTTGAAATGGTTAAAAAATGGGACATGGTGTAGAGCCTGGTATGAAATTGTGTTGTTGGTTCCAATTCATAGTGACTTGCCCAGGTCTCACTCTTCTCCTGGCAGTAGCTATGGTTAAGCCCATTGCTGCAGCCACTGTGTCAATCCATCCTGTTGAGGGTCTTCCTCATGTTACTAACACTGATGTCCTTCTCCAGGGGTCAACCCCTCCTGATAATCTGCCCAAAGTATAGGAGACTAAGTCCCACCCTTGTCCCTTCTAATGAGCATTCTGGTTATATTTCTTCCCAAACAGATTTGTTCACCCTTTCTTCTGGCTGCCCGTGGTATATTGAACATTCTCCACCAACACCAGGATTCAAATTCATCCATTTTTCTACAGTCTTCTTTATTCATCGTCGGGGTTTCACATTAGGAGATGTGGCATCAAAGAACAAAAATCATATCCTTGTAAATGAGGGGGAATGCGGAGTGGGGACCCAAAGCCCATCTGTAGGCAACTGGACATCCCCTTACGGAAGGGTCGTGAGACGAGCCAGTCAGGGTGCAGTGTAGCAATGATGAAACATAACAATTTCCTCGAGTTCTTTAATGTTGTCATGATCCCAATTCTACCTTACAAATCTGGCCAGACCAGAGGATGTACACTGGTACAGATCGGAACTAGAAACACAGGGAATCCAGGACAGATGAACCCCTCAGAACCAGTGGTGAGAGTGGCAATTCTGGTAGGGTGGAGGGAACTGATCACAAGGATCTACATACAACCCCCTCCCTGGGGGACAAAAAACAGAAAAGTGGGTGAAGGGAGACGTCCAACAGTGTAAGATATGACAAAATAATAATTTATAAATTATCAAGGTTTCGGGGGAGGGGGTTGTGGGGAGAGAGGGGAACATATGAGGAGCTGATACCAAGGGCTCAAGTAGAAAGAAAATGTTTTGAGAATGTTGATGACAACAAATATACAAATGTGCTTGACACAATAGATGGATGTATGGATTGTGATGAGTTGTAGCAGCCCCCAATAAGATGATTTAAAAAAAAGACAAAGAAAATACTATGGGTTGGACCAAACCTATCTTATTTAACAATGTGATATTTTTTTCTTTTTAAGATTTTAAAGAGATCTATTGAAGCAGATTTGCCATTCCAATATGTTACTTGATTTCTTGACTACTGACTCGATGGGCATTGATTGTGGATACAAGTAAAATGAAATCCTGTTCAACTTCAGTCTTTGCTCCATTTATCATGATGTTGCTGCCCTTACAGTCATCAGGACTTTTGTTTAATGACGAGGTGTAATCCATACTGAAGTCTGCAGTCTCTGATCCTCATCAGTAAATATTTCAAATCCTCTTTACTTTCTAAAGGAGCCCTGGTTGGATATCGGGTGTTTATGTATCTTCTAATCACAAGGTCAGTGGTTTGAACTCAGCAGCCACTCTGTGGATGAGAGATAGGCTGTCTGCTCCTGTCGAGATTTAAAGTATCAGAAGCCTAAGGAGGCAGTTCTACCTGGTCTTAGATGATCCTAATGAGATATAATGAACTCCATGGCAATGAAGTTCCTTTTTTTTCTTTTTCTTTTCCTAGTTTTATTTTCTATCGATGTTGTGTCACCTGCATATTGCTGGCTATTAATGAGCATTTCTTCAATTCGGAGGCCAATACTTCATACAGTCCAGATTTTAAAATTATATGCTAAACATTCCAATTTATTCACGCAGTTTTGTCCCTGGCTACTCCAGAGAGACACAGTTCTGGAGGAATGGGGCTCTGATCAGGGCAAGAGAGGGCAAGCGCACGCTCCTGACCAATCAAATGGCGGTATCCCAGTGTCCTTACTGCACAACGACCAGAGAGCTCACAGCACAGCCTTATGCTTTATTCTGAGGTTCTAGCTTTCTGCTATCCAGCATTAGTGTCTGGCTTTCCTTAACAGAAGGGCCTGTGAAAGGGTGGTGGAGCTAAACATCTCAATGATCCCCATGAAAAAGCAGCTTTAATCGTGTTACTCTTTTAGGGTCCGCTTTGAGCTCATTTGAAAAGTTGGAAATTGGTCTTTTAAAATGGATCACACATCATTCTTTCAATACGTATTCAGTGCCCTCCAAGACCAATCATCTTGCTTTTGCTTCACAGACTCTGTTTTTCACTTTCAGTTTAGAAAGTGTGTACAAATATACCGTGTACCATCTGTATGGCAGCTCCTGGCAACGGTCTTCCATAGATGTGGTGCAGGGTGTTTGAGGGACCCAGCCAACACACACGTTTGTCAATCCGGATTTTAAATTTTGCTCTTCGTCACACTGACTTTCAGGGTTTTTTGATAGCTCTTGGCAACATGAGAAAATGGCTCTGAGGCCACCTCTGCCCTCTCCAGCTTCAGTAGGGAGAAGGAGACTCCAACGAGCTCCACACTAGCCCAAGGCTGATCACCACAAGGCAGAAGCCAGACATTGCCTCTATCCTCCATCCTTCTTTGACCCATTTAGCCACCAACTGCAGTCTCCTTTTCTGCGGTGTTTCATGATCTAGATAGCAATGGCCACACAGAACTCAGAGTGAAATTAATAGGTGACCGGGGAGCTCTGGCAGGAAAAAAGATGAGACTGTCCAGTCCATACAAAGCAACAGTCTGGAAACCCCATAGGAGCAGCTCTGTTTTCTATGGAGTCACTAGGAATTGGAATTACCCCAATAGCAGTGAATTTTGTAGTGCTTTGAAAGAGCTCTGGTGGGATGGTGGGCTACACACTGAGTGGCTCATTGCAAGGTCAGGGTTTGGAACGAACTAGTTGCAAGAGAAAGATGTGACTGTCTATTTTGGAAAAGATGTAAACGCTCAGAAGGCCAAGGGGCCACTTCTCTTCTGATCTGTAGGGTCAGTATGAGTTGGAACAGACTCAATGGCAGTACAAATAGGTTATCACAACCCAAGATTCAAGAACATTAAGGATAAACCCCTTAGCCCATGGCCATGCTTCTTCCCAACTAGTGGTCAAGTCTCTCTCTTATCCTCAGCCTCTCGGGCGTGTGCACCCTTGGTGTCTGTTTGGTGAGCCAGGAAGCCGGGTGACTGTTCTCAGCAGCCAAGTTCCTCTGGTCTTGCTGGGACAGCCTCATCCGTCTCTGCCTCTCACTTCAGGCAGGAATCTCAAGGATGCTCTGCTGACAGCTCTTCTTCCTTAACGATCCCAGGAATTCCCCCTGTTCCTGTTTCTAAGATGGCACTCTTAAAAACCAAGAAATAGAAACATTAGCCAATTCCTGAGCTGGAGTTCTCTACGGCTTATTTGCATGGCGCCACCCCATCATTTGATGAGCGTGACAGAAATAGCTAAAAGAGTCATCAGGGAGCATTTTCACTTTACTACGCAGTGGAATAAAATAAGTAAAAGGGGTACATATTGGGCCACAAACACAAAGCAAATTACAAAGCTGAAAAATGACAAATGTTGAGAGAAAGAGTCAATGGAGAGAGAAGGTTAGAGGCCTTCTATAGGAGTGATATTTTGAGCCAGACCTTAAAGAAAAGTTGGTATTTGGACCTGCCTACACTGGTGTAAAGGACAAGGAATTTGAAATATAGAACATGTTATTGAATGGAAAATATTCTAGATTTGTGGTAACAGCTTAGCAGTAAAAGAGTTTTTTTGAGGGGACCAAAGCCTGAGGGTATATATTGATACTATATTGTAGAGGGCTTTGAATAGCAGACTAAAAAGAACTTCATTTAATAAAGATTTCTATTTCAAAACATTTGGATATTTTTAGCATTGAAATGCATTATCAAAATTCTATGGAAACATTTGAAGTCTACTTTGGAACAGGGAATCTACCTTACACCTGATGCTTTGTAACCCAACATGTATGCGAGACAGGTAAACAAATTAGGCATCTAGTGCAGTGGTTAGAGAAACAAACAATCAGACCTTAATTAGGGCTCCATGGCGGTGGGAGGAATGTCAGAAGTGTCCTATGTGAGCTACATCATTAAGAAGAGTTGAACAAAACTTACAGTAAATTAGAGATAAATAATACATTTTTTAGAAGTTGGAGATTATTGAAACCATCAACAGCACCCACCAGCAACATCAGCTCCAGAAGGATTATCAGTGGGATGAGGCGTAACGCACAGCCACGTGCACCTGAGTTGAGTATCCATGTCTAGGAAGTGTTCAGTGGAATTTGGGAGTAGAGAGGAAGGATTTGAACTGGCAGCATTTGCTGATTTCTGTGTGGTAAGTCATTTCCCTGAAGCACATTTAAAACTACAAATTGTTTTAACGACTGCCTTGCATCATTTCTAAAATTTTAGCAGTTGGCTATCGCAAACTGGTGGGAGCTGACTCATCACAGGAAGAACAGAAAGATGATGATCGCATAGACAGATATAATGGATTTTTCCCCCCGTTCCCTTATGTCTCACGAATGGGCAAGGCATGAGATCCTCTCCCGAAAGCTGCCAGTCATCCGCAAAGTATCATTGAATAGAGGAAATCTGTTTCCTACCTCGTTTGGACACTTTCCAGTCAGCATCAGAATCAAGACACACGGGCCCGGGGAATTTACACTGCCCTTTTTCTCTCTCCCTCCTTCCCTTTCCATAACTCTATCATCAGCTGACTTCACTTGATAGCAGCTACATTTCTCTAGTAGGAAATTGCAGTACTTTGATAGGTTATGCTTAAAAGCAAGATCCTAATGGTGTAAAATGTTTGTGCTTGATTGCTAACCTTAAGGGAAGAGGTCAGAATACATCTACCCGAGCTGAGGAAGGAAAAAATTGTGGATCTGCTTCCATGAAGTCCCAAGCCAAAATACACCCCATGTAGCCTTTCTTCTCTGTACCATCTGGGCATGCTATGAGTTGGAATCTATTCCATGACTGTGAACAGCAGCATGCTACCTTACCAGGGTAAAGTAGAAAGAGCCAACAAGGGAAGGAGAAGCATGCCTTTCCACGCTTTGGTCTTGCTAGGTGCTGTGGAGTTGCTTTCGCCTGAGCAATCTGCTGTACAAAAGACTGAAACCTCACCTGGTTCTGAACCATCCTCATCATGGTTATGTTTGAGCCCATTGTTGCAATCACTGTGTCACTCCATCTCATTCAGGATCATCCTCTTTTTGTTTTCCTGACCCTCTACTTTACCAAGCATGAGGTCCTTATCCAGGGGCTGGTCTCTCCAGATAATATGCTCACGTGGAAC
Organism: Echinops telfairi; assembly: GCF_000313985.2. Lineage (NCBI taxonomy): Eukaryota > Metazoa > Chordata > Mammalia > Afrosoricida > Tenrecidae > Echinops > Echinops telfairi. Next base: position 22,227,837 of record NW_022103968.1, read on the forward strand.
ATATACAATGGAACTATGGAGTTAAAAACTAGCTACCCATGATCTAGGGAGGCCTGGTGGCATATTGGACACATGGTGGGCTGCTGACCACAAGCCAACAGTTCAAAATCACTAATCACACTGCAGGAGAAAATTGACTTTCAAATCCCAGTCTCAGAACCCCCCAGGGATATTCAACCTTATGCTACAGGGTGGTTATGAGTTGAAATCCCTGCAATGTGAGGGCATTTACCCACTACTTCCTACTTGTGTTTCACTTGTGTTTCAGTATGACTGTGATTCTGGAACCCTCGTGGTATGGTGGGTTAGGCAATCGGGCTGCTAACCACAAAGATCCTTGGTTCAAACCCACCAGCTGCTGTAAAGTAAAAAGACGAGGCAATCTGCTCTCAGACAGTCTCAGAAATCCCATGAAACCCTCTATAGAGTTGCCACAAGTCCTAATCAACTAGATGGTAACTTTTTTTGTCTTTGGTTTGGCTTGGTAATTTTGGCCACCTCTAATGAGGGGCCTGACACACACATTCCCATATACTTTGGACATGTTGGAAGGAGAGACCAGTCCCTGGAGAAGGACATCATGCTTGGAAAAGCACAGGGGCTTAGAAAGCGAAGAAGGTCCTCAATGAAATGGGTTGAGACTACAACAGTGAGCTCAAACGTTAAAGACAATTGCAAGGACAACGCAGGACGGGGCAGTGTTTGCATCTGTTGAACACAGGTTCCCCATGAGTCAGAACAGCCGTGATGGCACTTAACACCAGCAACGTAAACATTAGGGAGTTCTTCTATGACATAGACTAATGCATTTACTGTGGTGTCTCAAAGAAACATAACACCAACTTTATACATGATATACGTGCTTCCCCGGGGGAACAGTGAATCACACATTGGATTGCTAACCTGAAGGCTAGCAGTTTGAACCCACAAGCTGCTCTTTGGGAGAAAGATGAGACCCTGAAAGGTTTAGTCTCAGAAACCCACATGGGCAGTTTTACTAGAGTCACTATAGGAGCCCTGCTGGTATAGTAATTACCAGTTGGATGACTAACTGCAAGAATAGCAGTTCAAAACCACTAGCTGCTCCACGGGGAAGATGAGGCTTTCTACACCTGTAGAGTTAAAGACTTGGCAACCCGCAGGGGCACTTCTACCCTGTCCTAGAGGGTCCCTGTGAGTCAGAGTGGACTTCAGGATGTGGAGTTGGGCTCACTATGAATCCATGCGGGGGGCAGGGGGGGGGTAATCCTTGTTCGCTCTGGGTTAGCTCCTGCTAAGGATTTGCATGCCAAAAGAATCACCTTTGGATCTTGTTAAAATGTAGACTATGAATCAGTAGATCTGGGGTGGAAATACAATTTCTCATTTGAAGGTCAAAAGGTCATGAACCTGTTCAAAACCTTGGCTCTTCCAAGCCTAAGATTAATAGAGTTAGAAACAGTGTGATTTTAAAGTACATTGATGAAAAATATAACCATCAATAAAGTGCAAGAATACAGTTTGTGTATTAACTGTGATCTTTGAGGAAATACACTTGGGAATCCCACACCAGTATTTTGCACTTGAGCTTAGCATCCTCATTTTTCAAATATGAAACTTTATTGTTATTATTAACTTGCCAAAATTTTAATTATCGGTTGACTGCTTGAAGGTTCTTAATGGAGAGGTGCCAGAAAAATCCCAATGCTAATTAAATGCAGCTGAATATTTCCTTTACCTGCAGGTACAAAAGTGATTCTTGTTTGTCAAATCCTTTTCAGCCAAATAACCACTTAACTAATCTCAAATTGAATATCTTATTTAAGAATTTGAATTATCCTTTCTCTCCAGGGAGCTGCTGTTGAATATTGTAATAGCATCATCCAGGGAAATATTTCTTACCCTCTTGACTGGAAAAAGGAAAAAAAGCCAAAAAACAACCCAACAGCACATGTTTCTTTATATCACTGGGTAGATTGAAATCTGGGAGAATGAACAAGCTGACATTTTTAAACAAGAAGAACATCAGTAGACGATAGAAATGTTTTTCATCTCTGCATATAAATCCTAGGTTTGAGCTCATAGAATGAAAAGATTAGATTAATCAGACACTTTTACTGAGAATTCAAAATTGTAGTCCAAGTACTCATGACTACAGATCATCAAATCACGGCCTGTAGGCCCTACAGGTCACAAAAAGGTGAGCAGCACCTCAGCAATAGTAGGTGAGGGAGAGAATAAGGTCTGGCACCTTTGTTCGTGACCTCTGACGAGCCACTTCCATGCTGTGCACTTCACAGCTCAAATGATACCTACGACAGGTGTGATACAGTGCCTGCTTTCTCACCCGTATTGAAATAATATCCATGAAAGCATATTGCAAGATTGACTCATGCCATTTCTCTATTCCCACCCTGGAATAGCTTGCCATTTCACACAGCTTAAAGCCCAATTCCCTTTTAGAGGTTTATGATCTGATGCCCCTCATCTCCATTCTCAACTCTTGTTCCTCTCTTGCATGCTCTGGATGATGCTCTAGCCTCACTGGCCACCTCCCCTTTCCGCAGACACAGGCCCCCTCCACTGGGACCTCTGCGTTCTTAGATATGTCTTCCTGAAATGTTTCTACTGAGCTCACTCTCTCGTTGATCTCTGAAAAGGGTCTTCTGAAATGTCAACACTTTACCGCTGTTGACACTTCCTCCCTGTCTCGTTGAAAGATAATGGGCAGGTTGGTGGTGGGGAATAAGTTTCACACAACATCAGAAGAAGAAAGTGTAAAATATTTTATTTAACTTATTAGTTAGTGAGTGATCCACAAAATACTGGACTTATGGTTCCTGAGGGTGCAAATGTGAAGCATGGCTTACCCAGACCTTCTGCTGAGTGTCTCCCCAGTCTATAGTCAAGGCAGTGGCCCATCCTGGGGTACCACATGGAGGCTCGATGAGGAAAGAAACCACTTCTAACTTATACAGATGATTGTTGGGGTCCACTTCGTGTGGATGTCCGATTGAGCTCCCTCATTTCTTTCCTGTTGTCACAATAGGACCACTCCATCAAGCTCTCAAGGAATCTCTAACGTATCTGCTAGCAAGACAGACATTGACAAAACATCATAACACAAGTGATGTCATTGCCATCGTTTATTCCTTAGAATAAAGGTCTGCAAACCGAGGCTCTTGAACCATCTGTTCTTTTGGTTCTGAAGTAAAATTGAAAATGAAAATAAAAATATCATAGTTTCATTTATAAAAAATTTAAAGGATATTATTCTGGTATGGTGATTTTCGTTGTTTGTAAGGATATGTTTCTGGCCCTTGAATAATTTTTAAATTGTTCTGAGGGACAGGAATGGTTCTTCTGTCTCAAATGTTTGTCTACTCCAGCCCTCGCAGCTCCCACCCACACCCAAGGGAAGGGGATTAGAAAAGAACCTGAACCCTAGAAGGTGGGTATCACTGGGGTTCATTTTAGGTTCTGTCACACCATCTCAAGTCAATCAGAGGATCAGATCTCTACTGAAACAACCACAACAAATAGAGAAGACTCAGAACTTCCAACCTTTCAGCTAGCTGTTGAACTTGCTAACTATTTGCACCATTCCAGGCTCCATTCCCTGGCATTGGACCCTTTTGTCAGGGCTCAAGAACCCTGGTAGCTTAGTGGTTAGGTGTTGGGCTGCTAACCACAAAGTCAGCAGTTCGAAACCACCAGAGATTCCTCTAGAGGAAGATGAAGCTTTCCCCTCCCACAAAGAGTTACAGTCTCAGAAACCCACTGGGGCAGTCACTATGAGTCAGCATCAACTTGATGGTAGTGGGTTTTAAGGAACCCAATACCTGGAGAGTCCACTGCACAACATTTAGCATAGCACTGAATAGCTACCCAACAATTTTTGCCTCATTTCAAATTATCCCCCAGACCCATGCCTGCTTTATTTTTCTCAGTGCTTATAACTACCTAAATGATAATAACCACTACCACCACCACTACCAAGAAAGATAAAGTTATTCTATTTCTTCCTTTAATAGAATATAAGCCCATGTGGGCAGGCTTTTGTTGTTGTTGTTGTTTGTTTTATTTACAGCTACTGTATAAGCTTTTACAACAGTGTCTGGCACTAGACACTCAATCAATATTTGTTGTGGGAACAAATAAATTATCAGACTGGAAACTGCCTTTGTAAGGTTTCTTGAGGAAGTTTGAGACTTGTTTGGAAGAACCCCGGGTTAGAATCCTATAATTCTAGGCATGAGACTTGCTGTTAAACAGATCACCAACACAGCAGTTTCCCTTCACATTTTACTCAATTGGAAATGAGAACAGAAAAATCTTCATAACCAAACTGTTCTATGAATAAAAATTTTAACACAACCAAAAACCCACTGCTGCAGGTCAATTCCTACTCGTGCGACCCTGTAGGACCGAGCAGAACTGCTCACAGGGTGTCTAAGATTGGAAAGTACTGAAACCGATGGCCACATCTTCCCCTAGTTGAGTATCTGATCAATTCAAAGCACTCACTTTTTGGTAAACAGTCAAGAATTTTAACCATGAGACCATGAGGGCTCCTTATTCTATGAATGAAATAAATACAATTGAGATTTCTGGTTTCAACTCTGACGTCCAAGGTTTTTGCAAGTTGTGGTTCCCATCCTTCAACAAGATTAATAAAAACAAGTAAACTGAAAGTCATTGAATGTGCTTGGACCCATAAGACAACTGAGATTGCAGTGCACTGCCTCCCAGACATCTGGAAAGACAAGTGAATGCCAAGAAGCACAGTTGAAATCTGCTTCCCTGGAGCGGAAACTGTTGGCATCAACGAATAAGAATACTTCAGTGATAATCATGATGAATTGCTGGAAGTAGAGTAGGGATTTGCTTGGGAGCCACAGTTTGGGGAAGCACACGAGTGGGTTTTACCTCCAGAAAGAAAACCCTCAGGCCTCAGGCAGAGGGAGGAGGAATGTAATCATCCTGAAAAAGCCAACAGCTTTTTCTAACAAAGGCCCAGTCACCAAGGGAAAAGCATCTTGGAGCGCAATCCTATCTGCAAGGAGTCCTGGTGGCACAATGGGTAAATGGTTGGCTACTAACCGAAAGGTCAGCAGTTCAAACACACCAGCTGCTCAGAGGGAGAAAGAAGTTGCAATCTGCTTCCATAAGAACGTATCGCTGTCCCGTCCAGTTGATTCTGATTCGTACAACAGATCAAATCACTGTCTGGTCCTACTCTATCTTTACATTTGAGCCTATAGTTGTAGCCACCGTGGCAACCCTTCTCCTTTCTCTTCTTTACTCATCCTCCACTTTACCAACCATGATGTCCTTCTCCAAGGACGGGTTCTTCCTGATAACATGCCTAAAGTATGTGAGGCAAGTGTTACCATCTCACTTCTAAGGAGCCTTCTAGCTGTTTCTTCCAAAAGAGAGTTTTAGTAGTTGTTGTTGTGGCAGCTCACTAGATAATTCATAGTTTTCAACCCTTTCATTCAAAGGCATCTACTGTATTGCTTGGCAGCCTTCTTTATTCAATTTCCAGCTTTCTCACACAGATGAGGCAATTGAAAATATGGCTTGAATCAGACACACCTTCCTTTTCAGAGTGACATCTTTGCTAGACTTGGACACCCCATGGGCCAGAGCTACTTGGTCCTGGACGCTAGCTCTGGATCAAATAGACCCACCAGCCCTGGGTAATCCCAGCTGCTAGAAGGGTGTATCTGTCACGCCAGAGCCCCCTAGCCTTCCTGCTCATCGAAGGGTGGGAAAACCCTCAAAAACACTTGTGAAAGTCACAGCACAGAACCTGAGATGTAATCGTAAGATTATGGAATTCTTTGTCTCTCCCATACCTCTCTACCCCACCAATTGTTGCATGCCAACACATCAATTTTACTTGCAACCTATCGAACAAAGGAGAACTTTCGTAGGATTGTCGAGGCTGGCATCTTTATAAGAGCCAATCACCAGTTCTTTTCTCCTGTGGAGTTGCTGGTGAGTTAGAATCACTGACCTTTTGGTTAATGGCCAGAAGCTTAACCGCTGCCTCAGCAGGGCTTCTTCACACCAATTGTTGTTATTGTTGTTGTTGTTAGTTGTCAATTTGGTTCCAACTCATCGCAACCCTGTGTACAACAAATAAAATACTGCCCAGTCCTGTGCCACACTAATAGGATTCCATAATAATGATAACAGATTCAAGTTCAAAAGGCAGGAGATGCTAAGGCAGAGTTCTTACAGAACCAATGGCACTAGAGAAACTTAAACACTGTACCGTTAAGCACAGCTCAACACCTTGCCAGATTAAATAAGCATCACACTAAGGACTATGCCTTTACCTTGGTTCCTATTACCGAATACACCATGTCTGGCTTTCCACCTCTGGTTTTCACAGGCTCAGGGAGGAGGAAGGGTTGAAGAGGCGAAGCACAAGGAATTTTACTTATTTTTTTTAGAGTGGTGGAACTATTTGGCTAGATATTATAATTGCGAATAGACATTATACATTTTTCAAAATCCATTAAACTTTACCACACAAAGACGGAGCCTTAATGTATGCAAATATCATGTAGACATCATTTAGAATTTTGTGGGAACCATAGGATGGAATGTAGAATGTGAAATGAATAATTTATTCTCAGGTAAATTACCACTCTTTTAAATGATGAACTAGGTGGGGGGGAGGGCTGCTTTTGGTCTGGAAAGCCACAGGTCTTCCCATGTGGCTACTCTTGATCATCATGGCAGCCTGAGAGGATCGTCATTATCCCCCGTATCTTATCAATCAGGAATTTGAGTCACAAGGAAGTGCGCTATTCCCCTAGTGCTATAGGCCAAGTAATGAACAGAGCTCTAATTGGATTTGGATAGCTCCAGTGTGCCTTATTTTTCCATTCCAATGGATCTGTCTCATATTAAGATCAGAGTTGGATTTATTCTCAGAGACTTGTGAAATTCCTTTTTTCTCTTTCTTTTTCAAATAGTCAAATTTAACACCATCGCTCTAAATATGGTTTCTCTGAAATAAGCCTTAAATTCTTTCTTCATTCTTTTAATAAACTGGTAAAAGAAACAATGGAGAAATGACCATTGAGGGACATGGAAGAGGAAAGTGCACATGTTAGAGCAATGAAGACAGAGCGTGGGACTAGAGGCATGGATTTAGGAATGAGCCAAGATTGATTTCTTTGGGGTGAGTTGGTGAGGTGGTGAGACCCAGAAGTAGAGCTTCACCACCACGCACACCGATGCCTGGGAAGGCATGCCATCAGGTTCCAGAGTGGCGCAGGCTCAGTCGTAGTCTGCTGACAGCCACTGAGCAGGCACTGCGGGAGGAAGCCTCCCGCTTACGTCAGCCGTCCATTTCCCCCTCTGCCACACTGGTCACTGGCATGCAAACTAGAGAACAGGATCTATGATTGTCTCAACGTCTCAGCAAGCAGCGCTTTGCTATTAACAATGAGAAAATTCCAAACAAGCAGCCATCTATGGGAGATGTCAGCTCAGTCCACCTGGAGGAAGCACACCAACATCAGTGCCCCACGGAATGTCAAACATCTCCTCTGAAGGAGGGAATAGTATCAGAGCCTAAATTGTACGATTCTGGTTGGCAGAAGGCTATGGATGACAGTGGAAACCCAAGATATATTTGTGAGATCTACACAAGAAATTAGTCTCCAACGACTTCCCGGTATTCATGATGGAGGGATGGGTATAAACTCATTACCACGCAGTAGATGACTATAGGAGATGAAAGTGACAAACCTGGCTTGAGGAGTGAACAGCGTGTCATTCGATCCCCTCTGATACATGTTAGACCTGATCGGGTTTTCAACACTTTCAGTGTTTTCTTGTTTGGTTGTTTTCATATTCGGGTTTATCTCGAATGAATTTCATCATAGACTGTAGGCCTCTTGAATTTCTCAGTGTTTTTCTGTTTTCTGTTACATGAACCCCAGGACTGATGACCCTATAGAGACCACAAGTAGAATAAGGGAACCTGGGGAGGGGGCGGGGTGGCTTACAGTGGGGGAGGGGAATACAGGGGAGCTGAAATCAAGGAGTTCAAGAAGGAAGAGAATGTTTTGAAACTGATTGTGGTAGCAATTGTACAAAACTGTCTAATGTGGCTGAACTATGGAATGATGTATCAGTTTTAGCTCCCAATAATGTGGTTTGGGGAAAAAAAAGAGAAAATTGTCTATTTCTACCAATAATGGTGTTCACCAGTTTTCTAAGTGATCAGCATATAAAGGCCAATGAGTCACCTCAGGGTATTCCTCACCCTGGGACACGAGCGCTGGGATTCTCAGAAACGAGAGCGAGACGCACAGAAGCTAACGGCAGACATCTCTCACATTGATTTTCACAGCTGCCTTTTTGTTTGTTTGTCTCCATTATGGGAGGGAGGGAAGGGAAGAACGCTCTGGAGGAAATGGGAAGATTTTTCTTTTATTTGAATCTTATTCGTCTTTCATTTAGGGGGATTTTCTTTCCCTATGGGAAAAAAACCTCTACAGGCCTCTACAATATCAAGTATCAAAAATAATATGATTAAGAATTTATGACATGTGCTTTTTAGATGTGTCACATGCACCATTGATTTATTTAATACTTGCCATAATTTGTTGAGGTCGATACTATTTCTGAACGAATTTTACATATGAACAAGACTAGGTCAGAGAGGTTACAGACTATTTAAGGTCAGACAAGTGTTGTGGATGTGTGCTAATGGGGTCGTGGCGGGTTACGTGCTGGGCTGCTAGCAGAGAGGTTAGCTCTTCGAAACCAGCACCCCCTCCTCAGGGAAAAGATGAGGCTCTCTAGTCCCCTACTCCCCAAGAACCCCAGAGGCAGCTTGACTCTGTCACAGGCTCACTGTGAGAGGGTGTTGACTCCATGGCAGTGAGTTTGGTTTAAGGAATGTCCTGGTTAATAATGGTGACTCAAAATACCAGCAGTCTGTGGCAATTCTTCACCACATCCGACTGCAATAGACATGAGTGTGCCCTCCACTCCTCTATGAAATCACCGAAAAGACTTTTCTACCTAAGACAACTGCTCTGCCTTTTATCCTGCGTGTAATTTAAGAGAAAAATCTATTGGACTCAGTGAGCAAATCCCTATGTAGCTGAGCAACTTTCTCTTTTCAGAGCCCTCTTTCCTCGGGATCTTAAACTAGCAATCTATCACCTCCCCCGTATTTCCTGAGAAATAAGAAAAGAACGTATATGAATACCCAACATCAAAAGCATTAATGGAACCATCAAGTACATTGGAAGACCACTGAAATCTGTAGGCTCATATCAGGATTCCTTGAACTCCGGATATGGACATAAGGTCATGTATTCCATCAAATGGGGAAAATGGGACTTAAAAGTTTCTTTAGGGGAGGGGGGCTGGTTTTCATATGGGGAAAAGTGATGTACAACTTTCTAAAGACATATGCTCAGAGTGCCACACTGATAAGAAAAGAAAATGACAAAAATCAAACAAAACATTCCAATACCTCCTTCACCATATTGTTCACCTCTGGAACGTTGGACTTTCAAACTCAGGCCTGATCCAATTGACCGGAGATCATCATGGGAGATAGGGATTAACCACCAGTTACTTCGCGAGCACCTCTTTCGTTCCAGGGAATGAACTATGTGTTGAGATAAGTAGCAAAGAAGGTGAAGTCATCTGTAAGACCTCAGGAACGTTACAAACCAGGTGGTGACGTGACATCTAGATACATGGAGTGAGGGGGAAACACTTTGGTGTTTATTTAGCTTGGTAAAAAAATTACTTTTTTAGCTTTTTTTAGCTGTAAATTACATAACGTCAGCTCAGCTTGACTTGGCACAAAAGGAAGATTTAGTAGCAAAATTGAAGATCCGGGGGTTCAAACTCTAGCTCCATCTTCTTTGTCACTTGGCAGACTCTCCCAGGGAGGAGCCTGGATGGCCTCTAAAACCTACATTCATCTACAGGCATCTAGCCTAGAAACTACAGCTCCGTCATTCCAGAAAATTTGGGTCTAGTAAACATGGCTTGGGTTATGTTCAATCCCTAAATACATCTTTGGCTGGTAGGAGCGATTCTGTAATTGCCAAGGCCTCGGCCACCATTTGCCCTCATATTGGAGTAGATCTACTCCATCCAAACCATATGGCCTGAGGTTGATAGTTCCCCGAATGAAAATCATATGTTCTAACCAGATGATGGGGAAATGAATGCTATATTATTGTATCCAACTGAGGTTACTTATATGAACACAGGATGCTGGTGTATAGTATCATGTGGCTCACTCAATATTCAGTGCACACAGTAGAGCTCAACTTGTGGATGCTTCAAAGGCTTTCTTTCACCTGAGTCTAGTATGCAGCTTCTTTTGGACCCAGTCAAGCTAAGGGCATTAACTTTGGAACATATAATGGTCTGAGTCAGCTTCTAAATTCCACTCAAGGTGTTGATTTTCATCCAATATAAAATCCTCTAAGTCCCTGACCACTGCTGTGGGTGAAAATGGACTTTGTGTTTGGGTTTTGCATACCTGGTTGCTCCAGCCGGTGCCTAGATGATAACTTCTTTTGAATGTCCACTGTGTTTCTAACACCTCCTTTTCACTCACACACAGCCTTTTCTCGGTCGCCTAGTCAACGGAGCTCTGACCGAGGATTTGACTAAGACATATTTATGGATGGCAAGATTTCACACTGGAGTCAACAGAATGAAAACATCCTCATGAGTTCTGGAAGAGATAGCCATTTGTTGTGTAATATTTCAACCAGATTTGTTACACGAGTCGAATATAATTGTGATCGTAGGCATGGCAATTCCTCCCACCCTTTGATCTTTCTTCCCAATCAATTAGCTCTGTATTCTGCATCATTAACTCGGTAAGAGATCACACATCAGAAAGCAAAACACAAAGAAATAGAAAAGGAAAAGAAATAGAAGTACACAGAAGAATTTTGCATAGATAGGTATTTTGGGGGCAGACTACAAAAATATAAGAAAAAAACTTCAGCGTTTTGAAACTAGCTTGTTGCTTATTTGTAGAAAATGAGAGAGAAGTGTCAAGAGAAAATGAAAAGAGGGCAGTGGGTAAAAAAAGATCTAGATATTGGAGCTGGAGGGACTAGAGTCCTCAGTTTGAATTCCAAACGGCTCTAACTCCTGAAACCTCAGCCCAGCCTGGGCACATGTTTAGTAGCCACAGTCTCTTATTACCTCAAGATGCATGATCAACTTCCATTATAGGCTTTAAGAAGCTTTTTCAGAACACAATACTGTTATGTCAGGGATTGACCCCCCAACAAGAGTGATTTTCACCTGGGATCCAAATGCTAGGGTTCAAAATATTTTATCCAATGTGTATAATCTCCCTCAACCCTTGCTTATCCATTTAGTGCTCCAAGATACACAGGACTCTGGAAAACTGGATTAGTACAGACCAGATATATAACTGGGTGGTGCTAGATGGAATCAGTTCTATATTCCCTGAGTCCGAGGCAGCATATTTGCAATCTGAACCTGTGGAAAGACTTTGGTTTGCTAAAAACTAACGATGCAAATGATTTTTTGATACTGAGGCCATTCAGACATTATGCAGGGATTAATTTCAATACACTCTTGATTCTATTTTAACATAAACCGATGTTCTTGGAAAGCTAAAGATTGATCAGTTGTTTCACATAGTATAAATACAAAATTTAGTGTTTAATGTAAGCTGCAGTAAGTTCAGATTCCAACTTTCATGATGCATTAATGCTCTTAACAGTTATGGATCATAGCCTCTACACTGGAGACAATATAAATGTCTATCAACAAGTGAACTAATAAGCAAATTATAGTGCCTTAATTCAAGAGATATCTCCCCCAGAATGTGAACAAATGGGTTAATGTTACAATGAGCAGATCTCAGACTAGTGAGTAAAAGAGATATCCTGGGCAACCCATTTTACCTGAACTCTAGCAAGATGAGTTTAGTCAGTAGAGATGCCTGGGCCCTGCTGAGGGCTGCACTTGTTGGTGTTAAGGAAATACTCCTGATTTTGATTATGGGGTTGGTTACCCAAGTGTATGCTCCTGAGAACCTCTTCTGAGGTACACTTAAAGTATGCATTTACTTGTATGTAACTTCTATTTCAATAAAATTGATATACAAAACTAAAAACAAAGCACACTTTCAAGAAATAAAAGATATGGTCAAAGAAGCTCTGTTCCTCAGCAACCCAAGCCCATCAAATATTGCAGTGAAAATTAACACGTGGTCTCTATGTTTCCGGCATACAGATGCTTCTCCTCTGACCCATTATTCACACTTCCCAAGCTTAAAGTTGGTGCAATGGAATCATCTACACTCCACACTCTCCTCAGCCTGTAGCAAACAGCTGTAGGCTCTATGGCACCGAGTTTGGCTTTTTGGTTTGGGTTATGTTGGGTACTGGTGACGCTCCTGTGTGAGCATTGGATTGCTAACTGCAAGGTTGGTTGTTAAACCCCACCCGCTGACCCATAGTATGCACCCATAACGATTCACAGCTGCTTGGGGTTGACCTGGTGGCGGTGGGTTTTGGGTTGGGTTGGTTATGATCCAGGCTGTGGGACAGAGTCAAGGTTCCATCAGAAATCAAGTCCACGATGTTGAGCTCTCTCTGAGTCCCAAACAAGTAGTAGGGCGAATGGCTAGAATTTCTGAGCTCCACACACACACACACACACGCACGCACGCACGCACGCACGCACGCACGCACACCACGCCACAACACCCAGTCTCTACACCTGGCTCCAAAACGCACAGTCAAGGTTTGACCCCTCTGCCCCTCTGGTCTTGCAGGTCATCTAAACTTGTTCCACCATTACAAATCTAAGTAATACAGTTTCTGATTAATTCAGTGAATTGGTTATAATGTGGCTTCCTAAGGTGTTTCACACTCCACTTTGGTCTCCTATTTGTCAGCAGTAGAGAGACTACTTTCAAGTCTCTCTGACCTCCAATGTAGAAAGATTTGACGTCACTAAAGCTCAGCCCTCTCAATGACCAAAAGCCACTCACTGATCACATTTGAGTGCTAATATGTCGTCTTTGTCATCATAAAGATTGTTGTCTTGGATTAACTAATATACTTCTCGCTGTGTCATGCTTATTAAATTATCTCACTGCTGGATTCTAGCTTACATTCCTGGAGACAAATTACAAATCGGAATTCTGCAACATCTACCTATAGGTCAGTGTTTCTCAACCTTCGTAAGGTCGTGACCCTTTCATACAGTTCCTCATGTGGTGGTGACTCCCCAACCATAACATTATTTTTGTTGCTACTTCATCACTGTCATTTTGCTACTGTGATGAATCGGGCATCCCCTGTGAAAAGGTCGTTTGATCTCCAAAGGGGTCGCGACCCACAGGTTGAGAACCGCTGCTATAGGCGTTACAGGTGCTACGGGTGCTGGGTTTGGTCTTTGGCAATAGGTCAAGTATTTGCATCAAAAAGTTGGCTTCTCTTGCACTACTGTACCATCCTTTAATATTCGTCACGGTAAAAGTGTCATGGCACTTTCCCAAGGCGGGATGTACTTCTCCCTGATGATAAATGCTTGCTCTCGGATGCTACATGGAGATATTTTAAAATTGTTTCCTAGTTCAGTTTACTATACTTTATAAAAATGTAAGCTCAACTTCAACCTCATAATTTCACAGATAACAATTTTTAAAATACCCAATAAGGAAGTTTAAAATAAATAGCTATAAATAGAAATCTTAATTCATGTTCTATATTACTCATGTTCTATATTACTCATGGATTTAACAAAAATCATAAAAGCAGTGTGTGGAAATGCCTGAATGTGAGGGACACTATCGTAAGTCGCTTACTGGCAAGATTTATTACTTAAAATTATATGCTTTGCGTCCCAGTGGCATGTACCACAGCCACCCTTCTATGCTTACCCTCCCTCCTGTGCAAACAGAGAAGCCCTCCTTGGCCACCACCACAGACACACACGCATACAATTTCAATAGTGACCCTTCTAGCTGGCCAGTGTGTTAATAACCTGAGTCACTTTCTCAGGAACCGAATGAGTTCTTGGAGTAGAGCAAAGTTCTCTGAGCGAATCCCCTGACCAGGTAACTAACTCCACGGTTTAATAAGAGGAGGTGCAAGAAAATGGGTTTCAAGGAGTTGCCGTGATTTATGAGCTTACCTAGTAGGTCATCGGTAGGAAATAAATGCCATTTATCAGCTTTCTAAGTTCATGGCTCAGAGTTGAGGTTAGAGCTGTTTTCTGGGTTCATTAAGGAAGTAGTTCTCCCCTCCCCAGAGCAGACAGCTCAACTTTATCTAGAAATAAGGACCCCACTGTATTTCTCACCCAATACTATTCTAACCAAGTAGTTTTCAGTTCTAGTTAACTCTTTATTTTTTTAAGAGCATGTCAAAATTAATGTTGAGAATTGATGATGTGAATAAAAAATATGCCAAATTAGCACTTCAGATTTAATTTTATGTGGAGTGCATTGCCAAGCAACTTGGAATGCTTACAGGTTTTTGAGAAATCGTTACAAATGGCACAGAGCTCCCTCTTCCACTGTCTCCTCCTGTGCTCCCCATTCCTCTGGCAGAGCATCTCTTCCGGAAAGACACTGACCCTGGGTGGTGGCGATGGTAGGGGTGGTGACGCGATGGACTTTGGGAGACCTGATGCCATCTGGGGCACCTGTGCCACATTGCTGGCTGTTTCCAATCTGCTTCCCGTCTACAGTCTCAGAGAGAGTATAGTTTGAAACTATACTCCAGTTCCTGAATTCAGACTCGTGTTGAACTCACTTTCCTTTGAAAGCAAACTATTTTTAATAAACTGTTCTCTCCAGCAGTATGTAGGAACAACAGTGTACAGGCTTTCTCTCACCCTATTCGCAATCATTAAATAACAAAGGTAAAGGGAAGGAGGGGAGGGGATTAAAAAAAGAAAGAAAGAAAAAAAACATGAGCTTTCCCCCTAGGATTAAGATGTGTTTTAAGGCAAGTCTTTTAAAATAAACTAAAACCAGTTAACCTGAACATTTCCTCTCCGTTGTGCATGAATCTGAAATAGCTCTGATTTGTGCTGCCAGAAATACACCCTCTTTTACAGGATTCTTCCCCTCCCCTCCGACTTCAAATCCAGCGACTCTGCTAATTTTAAATCTTGGCAGTGAAACGTGACATCCCCCCACCCCACCCCAGTCCTTCCCCAATGTGGGCATCAGCAGGCTTCTAGAATGAAAACTGTGAGAACCAGACCTTGATGGGAATACCTTGCTTTTTAAAAAAGTAAATCTTATATTGGACAATATAGAAGACAGAAATGGAGCTGTGACAGAGCTGAAAGTAGAGAAACCATTTTAGAGTTAAATTGCATGCCTTCTTTTTCTAAGGTGTTTTAGAGATATAGTACTCTTGAATTTGACCCTGAATTCCATCCACCTCTTACAGATAAGGAAAGTGGAAGAAAGGAAGACAAAGATTGTTCCCCCTGGGTAAGGCAGCTGTCATTGCAGAACCAAAGTGGGTCTAACAGATCTAGGTTCTCCTGGGTACCAATTGACAAAGATACTTGTTAAGTAGTTCTGTCCAATTACATAAGGGGTTTCTGGAGCTGGGACCAAGTCTTAACCATGTCAGTGCATAGTAGAGTCTCCAACATATATAGGAGAGGCCCTGGAGCCTCAGTTAAATGCTAGGCTGATCAAAAGGTTGATTAGAATGCACCATCACCTCTCTGGAGAAAGATATAACAATAGGTTCCACAAAGATTAAGGCAAACCCAAACCCATCCCACGACTGTAGAGTTGATTCTAACCCATAAAGATAAAATATTGGAAGCCTTAAGGGGCAGTTCTACTTTATAGAGCACTAAGTTTGAAGCTCACATAAGGCCTTATGCAAGAATGCCCTCCTGTGTTGTTGCGTGAATAACCAGATATGCCTGTGTTACTGAAGAAGCGAGGTACTGTGATGGTGGTTAAGAATGTTTAGGTAATGAGGTAGCAGATCTGGCTCTGATATTGATCAATATTTTAATCTTTATACTTCTTGGATTTTTTGAAAAGTCTATGCGAGATAATGATACAATTTACTTTGAGTAATTCTTCTGAGAATTAAAGATTTCCGTGAAATGGTGAGCACAGTTTATGGGAACAGTAGGAATGGGTGACTGAACCAGGCCTATCTAACCCTGCTCAGGTTAAGGGGAACAAGGATCAACTGGTCTTGCATCGTCAAGTTTGCAAGAGTCGCAACTCTGAATCTGCAATGCTTCCATTTAATCAAACCTAATCCTCTTGAAAGCAACCGGGTGAACTGAGCAAAATGATGAGCATTATCTTACAAAGTGCATTCAAGGCAGCCTTGAGTTTTCTGTATTGTCTGCAAGACAATTTCACGATGGACTCACCTGTAACTAATGCAGGGTAAACTATTTTTCGAACTTTTCTCCCTTTTCACTGTTGTAACTGAGGGGATGGTTACCTATGCTGTTGATATTGAATTGATGACAGGAACCAGCCTCTCTCCCTGCAGCTCTGAGTATCTGTTTTGTCTTCAGATCAGTGGGTAAAAGGCCTCACTGCTCTTCCGAATGACATATACATTGCCAGTAATTATGTTCCTAAAATGGAATTGGAATTAAAATAAAAGCAAGAGTGTAGAAGGGGGTGGCAGGTTTTTGGAAGAGTGTATCGGCAATTTGAAGTATGAATAATTAATTTTGTCTTGAGATTAAGTTCAGTCTGTGTTTATGATCTGTTGTGGGGGAGGGCAGACTCTAATGGGTTCTAAATAAATTCAGTATCAATTTAAACTATTAGAGGAAGTTAAATCAAAATAATTAGGATATTAAAATACTTTGTGCATTTCCAATCACTGACTTATTGAGGCCCTGGATCTTTTCCAAGGAACAATAATAGCATGAATATATTAGGATGTTTGCTACCCTTAGAATGTGACTGTTTGCTCATGTAGAAATGATTGAGAACTTTCAAGAGACAGAAAGGCAGATTGATGTGTTGATATATTCAAGGGATAGGTGCTATATAAATAATAAACTATTTTGTACATATAGATAAAAAAATAGTGACAGTTTAGTGATATAATAGCTGAACTTTATTATTCCTGATATATACTAATTGCTAATTTTACCCTATAGGAAGGAAGACATTATGTTTGTGACATCTGCAATTACTATAGAATGGATTGGTAAAATCTGAGTAAGATGAGTTCTAAATCAAAAGATCAAACTCACTGCCATTGAGTCAATGCTGATTCTTAGCGAACCCTTGTGGGTTTCCAGGAGTGTAACTGTTTACAAGCATAGGAAGCCCAGGATTTCTCCCCCAATAAAGCTCAGAGCCTACTTATTTTGTATTATGCTGCCAAGACCCTAGTGCAGCTAAGTCAATACTGATTCAAAAGAGCTGCCTCTTGGGGCTTCCAAGGCTGTAAAACTTAATGGAAGAAGTTGGTCACCCCTACCATGGAGCGGTTGGTGGGTTTAAATCACTGACCTTTGGATTAGTGGCTAAGTGCTTGATCACTGCATCACCAGATAGCCCATACTCACTGTCAGTACTTACTGTCATTTAATTACCATCAGGAATTCACACTCTATATGTTTCTATGACAAAGGGAACAAACTAAAAACAAGCATGTGTTAGACTGAGTTGAATAGTGAAACAAATCCAGATAGATAGATATGTGCTTTATATCAGAGTAATCGTGTATTAAGGAAACACCCCAGACAGTCCAGCTCAAGTCCATAAGTCTGATATTAACCCATAGGTCCAATACTAGTCAGCACATGCAATGATGTAAAATGCAGGAAAATCACAGGCCAGTGAGTACAGTCTTGTGGATCCAGTGGCTGTGGAAGCATCTCCAGGGCTTGTGGATCCAGTGGCTGTGGAAGCATCCCCAGGGCTCTCACAGGCCACAACATGGCTCCACATGGCTTGTCAACAGGGAGGTGAAAGCAAAGAAAGGGCTGTGGTTGCTTCGTAACCTCATGTCAACTTAAGGAAACTAAGAGTGAAGGTGTAGAGTCTAGCCTGTCAATTAGGTCACAGCCTCGTGATGCCTCCTTGTGGGCCATGGCCTTCTTATGGGGACTCTGGGAGCTTCCTCTTTCTTCTTGCAGGTGGATCACACTCTCGCTCTGCCTCACCTTCCTGCTGAGGAGCCATAGTCAGAGAGCTGGAGGAGCCACATGGAGACCCGCACCAGCACTGAGATGCTTCCCCTGGCATTGGATCCACAAGACTTTCCACATAGCAGCCTGTGATCTTCCTGCATTCAGCGTCATTGTATGTGCTGTTTGAGTGTGAAGAGGAATTTATGGACTAAATTCAGGCATATGGGATAATATCAGACTTAGGGATTGATCTGGAATTGGCTGGGATGTTTTCTCAATATACAATTGCTCTTTGATAAAAAGCACTCATATGAAGGACATATGAGTGTCCCTGGATTTGCTTCTTGAGTCAACCTGGCCTAGCACAGGGGCTCTTGCAAGTCTCAGCAAGTCTCCATGTGGCTTGTTAGCAGGAAGAGGAAGACAGAGAGAATAAGTTCCCAGGATCCTCATGAGAAGGCCATGCCCACAAGGAGGCATCATCAGGCTGTGACCTGATTGACAGGCTAAACTCCACCCCTACACTTATTTATCATGCTGACCTAAAATTATGTAACTACCACAAAACACTTGCCCTAACTTGGATGCATGTCAAGAAAACAGGACTGATGTTATCTTGACTCACATATGAGCTTTCTGCAAAGCTCCCTCTCTAGTTTTGAGTATTGTTAAGTACAAGAGATACTAGTAGAGTATTTTCATATATTTCAGGAAACAGCTGCACCCATGCACTGTGGTTGGCTGATTCATAGAAGATACCTCTTGAACTCCTTAAGAAAGTGTTTTTCTGACCTTCTTAGAATAAGTGATAGAGATCCCTGGTGGCACAGTGGGTCAAGTATTGGGCTGCTAACCTCAAGATCGGTAGTTCGAGACCACCCATCACTCCTTAGAGAAAGATGATACTGGCTGCGCCTGGAAAAACGTATTCTCAGAAGCCTTAAGCAATGGTTCTAATTGACAGGGTGTGAGTCGGAATTGACCCATGGCAGTGAGCTTGTCTTTGGTTTCTGTGAAACACTCTGTAATTTTCCATTATCCTGTTCTAGCCAAGCCAAGGATGATTCAAAAAACGTAGTTTAGCTCTATGTGCTCCAGCTGCTTGCAGACTGCAACTTTTGCCTTTCTAAGTCCTGGCCACTTCACTCCACAAAGCAGTCTGTCTTCACCCACTACCTTTTCAGAGTCCAGTTGAACCCCAGGACTCGACTGCCTCCTTCCTCAACATAATGAGATCTCCACTCGAAATGTCCAGAACGTCTTGCATTGAAGCTCTGGCAAAACATTGGAATCGGACCCAATGCACGTGGTTTTTGTAAACAAAGGCAGTTCATGTTTCCGTCACTGGGCGTTCGTGGTTGTTGTTAGTATGCATTGTTTAAACCTTTTGCAGCTGTGTTCCAAGCCTTTTGCTATAATTAGCTTAGTTTTTTGTGGATTTTTTTTCCTGCTTTTAGATGAAAAAAAAAAAAGGGTCCTAAGAAAGAGATTTTTGAAACGAATCATCATGATAAGGAACTAGTTAACCATGTTATCGGTATTGTTGATGATAATTTAGCAAATCATTTTAGTAAACAGTTAAGGAAATGCCAACAGCAAACCATATTAGACAGATTTTTTTTTTTAAGAGAAAGCTAGCCAAGTCCTAGTGAAAAAAAGCAAACAAGGGGTGGGGTGGGGCTGGGACTCCTAAAAAGCATCGACCAGTTGATTTTATGGAAGGGGATTCTCCTTCCAATCAACGACTCTCTCTCGCTCCCTCCTCTCCACATCCATGTCCACAGATCCAGATCCTCATCCATCTCAAGGTATGGGCCATCCTGTAGTTGTTGACAACTTTTTAATGTTGTGTTTCTTAATTAAATCATATTATTTAACTCTGAACTTACTTACTTTGAAATTTCTGTGTAATGTTTTGGGCAAGGTTAGGGTAAAAACTTGGTGGTCGAGAACAGGTTAATCCATTTTCAGTTATTTCTTATGGGAAAAATTGATTTGGAACTCGACTGCATCGCATCTCGATGCTCCTTCTAGAACGGATTAGTGCCGAGGTCCGGGGTGCTACTGTAGTGGTTTGTGCTTTCAGTGAATCTCTCCTTACTTAATGTTTTCGGAGTCTAAGTTTCAGTGTTGGCCATTTCTTTACACAATAAGACGCATCGGTAGGTGCCTGACTGGCAATGGCACCAGGGAATCGGGATGACCATGCTTCGGCGCCAACACAAACTCTCTATATTCTTCCATGAGCTCCCGGAGGCGGCCGAGTTCCAGCCTTGGACTGATTGATCTGTTCTTGCAGCACTCTCTTGAGAGGTTTGTTGACACACGTTTTCCTTGAGTTTCTTTTCCTGATGATCTTTCTGAGCAGTTTAATGAGTTCATTGGAAATGGGTGAGAGCTGTTTGAGTGAGCTTTCTTTTTGAGGCACCTGCTAACGTTCAAGCATGATGGCAGGCTTCCCAGTGGTTATTGGGAGCTGACTTTAGGGCAAGAACTCCTGCACAGCACTGAGGATCAATGGTTGCAAGTAGTACTTCGTGAATAGATGGAGAATGCCACATGGAAGACTGAGGTAGGACATTTTTTTAAGGAGCTCATGCATGTTCTCTGTTTAAAAAGCATAGCCCTGGCTCAGTCTTGTGTCAAGATGATTAGCATACGCTAAGAGCGATGGGAAAATGAATGACTAGTATGAA
>NW_022103968.1:22249116-22251021 GCF_000313985.2 Echinops telfairi
GGGTTAATGGGTTAATGTTGGACTTGTGGGCTTGGGCAGCATTGGGTTGGGATGTTTTCATGATGCACATTTTCTATACATAAAACTCTCTCTTATACATGGGTTGCTGTGGATTTGTTTCTCCAAAGTACCCAGACTAATACAGTTGCTAACCTGCTGACTCTTGCTTCTATATTTTCCCACTGCTATTTCCACTGGCTCTTTCCTCATTCGTTTTTCCACGCAGAACCGCCGATTCAAATGTTTGGTGGGCTGCTGCCCTGGCCCATAGCAGATAACTGTGGGAAGTTCTCGACTTGTTCATCCCCCTAGGAAGCCTGTGTAGTTGTGATTGGACGTGGAAAATCGCCCCACCCACTCTTGGTTTGTTGCTGTATAGACTGGGGTTTGAGTGGCGCTGGGAGAACTGGAGTCACAGCGAACTCCTGGTTGCCAGCTTGTCCCAAGGCATCTCGGTCTGTCAGTCCCATTTGGTGCAGTGCTGATTGAATCGGGAACCGGGTACAACTGTACAAACAAAGCTCCTGCATTAAGTAATTCCCATTGAATACACATTTAAATGATTGTATTATGGCCTTTTAAAAGACACGAGTGACAACTGTAAGGGATTTTTTGAACGAAAGACACAAATATTTTTAGGATCTAAACTAAGAAACTAGGCCTCTACTCAACTAATTTGGTTAAGAAAGAATGAAATTCAAAGTTTTAATCTAAATGTTTAACACCTTTGATAAATAAGCCTACATTTCTCTTTACAAGTTTCTGGTTTAAGATTCTTATTTAAAAATAACTCAGAATTCCTGATCACATTGAAAAATATATAGGTTCCCACTTGCAACATATTGTTCTCGCTAGCAAGGCGTTCAGGGACAGGCTGCCACCATAGCCCCAGACAGACCAGGTTGATTCCAGAACGTAAGTTTTCCCTGCAAGCTCTGACAGAAGGCAGCAGCCCCGTTTCTCTTTCTGAGCTGTTTCAGAGTTCAGTCTCCTAACAGCAAGTTAGACACCTTGAGCAATATACCAAGAAATGGGTTTTGACAATGATCAGAGGACAAAAGTTGATCAAGGTTCACAGGAAACAGTTTACATTTCCCCCAGGGATTAAAAAGATCATCAATTGGTATCTTCCTTACTCCAAGCCGTCTTGGAGCTAAGGTTTCCATCTGGCTTATTTAAATGGCCCTGCACCCTTGAGTGGTAACAGGCTTTACTGTTGAGGAGGGGCTGTGACATTCTGGACCCTTTATATCAGATCTAATTTCAAAATAATAATTATATAAGCATTTGCTGACTTTTTACTTTCATGAGTCCTTCTATTAAAATAAAGATGACTTCTTGTCGGATAGGCTTCCAGCAACTACATTGAAACGTTTCTATTGTCTATTAGATGGTACAATGAAAATATTAAGATTGTTTATTTTGATTAATATAACAAAACTTTAACGTAATAAATTATCCTGAATTGCTTATTTCAAAACATATAAGACATGCAAAAAACAGGGTTATAAAATGATAACAATTTCCTACCTCTGGATGGCATTATTAAATTATAACATTCCTCTAAAAATGTACTCTGATCAGTGTAATGATAATAAGCACTTACATGAATTACATGATTTTAACTTTCTCAGGACTCAATGAAAATAAATGCTCTCTGATGACTAATGTTTAGATTAACCTTAAAAACAAAACTTTTCTAAGTACTTTTAAGATAAATATTATATAAAAGATGTGTTAGTTAAAGAATAGTTTTTATCATCAAGAAGAAAGAAGGTTGGCCCACCAGGCCATGAGGACGATGTTCCCAATTAGAGCAGCTAATCCACAGAAAGGATCACATGGCCGGCCCCACTATGAGACATGACACCCCTCACTAACCCATAGCTCTACAGGGGACAACAC
>NW_022103968.1:22252661-22254836 GCF_000313985.2 Echinops telfairi
TAGATAGACATGCAGATACAATAATAAGTGCAAAAACCAGGCAAAGCCAAATAGAACAAGAAAGGAAGTCAAGACCAACAAAACAACAACACAAAGAAAGCCACTGACAAAAAATGGAAAAACCTATAAATAGTTCAAGATCTGTTTGTTGGCCTTTATGAGTGTTTTCCAGTTGAGTCTGATGGGGTGCCACACTCTGTCTCCAAAGTCTATTTTTGGTATTCCCCAAAGATTTCATCACTTTGTTCCCCTTGCTGCTCTGCTGCATGCCCTTAGTGTTTGGCCCCAGCATGATGCAGCTGGATTGTGCAGTATTCCCGCACTGTGTCTCCCGTGTTATCCCCCTCGGCGCTATGGTGTAGAGAGGGCTGCCATGTCTCATGGTGGGGCTGGCCCTCTGATCCTCTCTGAGCTTTGTCTGCTCCAATCAGGAGCATCATCCTCGGGGCTTGGTGGGCCAGGATGTCCTCTCCTCCCTCTCCCTCCCTTTTCGTTTCTCCTGTGCGCTCTAATCCAATGCACCCCTCTTCCCAAGCTGTAGCCCCAGTGCTGTCCTCTGAGTGCATTCTTCTGAGGGGGGTTGGGTTGGGTGGTGTCCACATAGTTGGGATTGGAGCCGGCCACGCAGACCTCTCTATTGGTTCCCTGGTTCATGCCGGTGTGTTGTATTCACGTCTTGGCTCATCGGGTTGAAGCCTGGTCTCTCTTTCCCTCTCGTGTGGAGATCTAAACAGTACCCTTTCTCTTGGGTGGGTTAGTGGCTGTTTTTTTAAAATCCATCTTTCGTTTGTTTGGGGACATGGTATAAGGTATGAGTCCTGCTTCCATATCTTGTAGGTAGAGATACAATTTTTTTCAGCATCATTTATTGAAATAGCTCTCCCTTTCCATTTACTGTTTAGTCGTTTATCAAAAATAAGGTGTCATAGGTATTTGGTTGTATTTCAAAACTTTTTTAATTCCAAAATTTAAGGATTAATTTTATTTTTTACGTAGTTTGCCTTGAGGGCAAGTGTTCATTAAAATAAAGTCCTAGATAAAAAAATCAAGTCATATGACTTTGGAAAAATCTAAAAAAATTTAACCTTTAAGATATTAGTTAAATAACTCAGGTATTACTGCTCAATGACATATAACAAATGCCTAACACCTATAAAGTTTTGTGAAAAGCCAGATATTTTTGCTTCATTTTATTAAAAAGAAAAAGATAAGAATTTATTTAATGTTATAATTTACATAAAACATGTCAAATAAAAATGGTTGTCAAATTTTTCTTTAAATTAAAATTTATAGGGCAATAGTTGCTTGCTTATATTATTAACAACAAATATATAATATTGTTATTTAAATTACTAACTTAGTTATAACTTTATGTTTTTTGAATCTACCATAATACTGTCATTAAAGCTAATGGTTTAACTAGAAAATACACATAATTCTTTCATACTTTAAAAAAATTAGTCATCAGAAGTTTATAAAGTTAAACACAATGGTATATTTTTTATATATCCTGGCTATTGAATATTATGTCTCAAGATCATGAGAAATTATGTCTGAAGCTCTTTGAAAATATGATTAATCATTATGTTTAGAAATATTTTTATCTAGGGTTTTTATTGACTGTTTTGCTTTGCCATCAAGTCTTTCACTTTTAATAACTATTATATTTTAGTCGTAGTTAAGGAGCTCTGGTGGTCTAGTGGTAATGTGTTACAAGGGCAGCAGTTTGAAACCACCAACCAGTCCTTGGGAGAAAAAATGGGGCTTCCCACTCCTGTTAAGGATTACAATCTCAAAAACTCACAGGGCAGTTTTCCCCTGTCCTATCGGGTCACTGTGAGTCAGCATCGCCTCGATGGCAGGGAGTGGGTCATAGTCATCTTTAGGTTTGTCATTTGTGAAATAATTCTATACTGCTTATTAGTGAAAAATCCTAAAGAAAACCCAATTAAACAAAAATGTACTATATCAGACTTATTAGAGAATGTATAACAATTGAAATGTGGATAACACTGGACTAATTAAAGATTTCTAGAACCCTCATGAAGAAAATGAGGTTTTAAGATTGCTACTGATCTAGAATTGTATGGAAAAAAATTAACCTCATAGGACTAAGTAGATTATAAATTTTCAATAAGAATATTACCTATGAAGCACACCAGCCTGCATGATCAC
>NW_022103968.1:22257641-22258520 GCF_000313985.2 Echinops telfairi
GGGCACCATCAGCTTTCTTTGCCACATTTGCTTATGCACCCATTTGTCTTCAGCGATCATATCAGGGAGGTGAGCACACAATTACATGATTTTTTGTTCTTTGATGCCAGATAACTGATCCCTTCGACACCTCGTAATCACACAGGCTAGTGTGCTTCTTCCATGTGGGCTTTGTTGCTTCTCAGCTAAATGGCTACTTCCTTACCTTCAAGCCTTTATGACCCCAGACGCTATATCTTTTGATAAGCAGGCACCATCAGCTTTGTTCACCATATTTGCTTATTCACCCACTTTGTCTTCAGGAATTGTATCGAGAAGGTGAGCATCATAGAATTCCAATTAAATAGAAGAAAGTATTCTTGCATCGAGGGAGTACTTGAGTGGAGGCCCAATGTCCTTCTGCTACCTTACTACTAAGCATCATATATTTAAAATAATAATTGAGACTTCTTCTGTTCCCTGTTAAGCCTTTGGTTCCTCTTTTAATCTGGAGTTCTTTTTCGTGAACCCGCCTCTGACGGTGCTCCGCTATCTGTAAAATGACATCTGAGCACCATCATCTTTTTGATAGTGTCTAAGGTCTTAAATAACTTACAGAGTAGGTGGCTATACACAACCCATTAAACCACCAAAAATATTTACAGAATATGGGTTATTCCATTGTAGGTGATGTGAAATTTGCTCGCTTTAAAGAAAAGACCCTACACACAGCAAGGTAACCGGCTATGCAATAGTGATCTTTGTTGTTCCCAATCTCTGTGTGGTGGTCTGTCTTACCCTTTTGGATGGATTTGCTACCTCCTCAGCTCACCAACTTAACTTAATAAAATCACCAACTTACCTTCATAACGCTCTTTTAAATTTTTCTTTTATTTTTTT
>NW_022103968.1:22259770-22261345 GCF_000313985.2 Echinops telfairi
TGATAAAGATTATTAATTAATCCAGAATAAGTATAACTTGATGACTGAATAGCTGATACTATCAGAGCTGCCTGATTATGAATACAGAAATGTATGATTCGCTTCTTCGTTTCCAGAAGAAAGAAAAAGAGGAGACAGCATGTCAGGACAGCTGAAGCAATTTGTTCTGACACGGAAGCAGTGCGCTGAATACTTGGCCTGAAGATTGGAAAACATAATCAGGATATGCAAGAGAAAAAAGGAAAAGAAAGAAACCACCCAGACACAAAGAGAAAACACCCCCCTCCCTGTAGTAGTTGCACAATCTCCTGTCAGCTTGAGAAAAGGGGTGGAGTCTAGCCTGTTAATCAGGTCACAGCTTTATGACCTCATTTGGAGGTGTAATGGAGTGGCCAAGCCCACTCTCTCTGCCTTCCCTTTCCTGCTGTTGAGACACCCAGAGAGCTGAAGGAGACCTGTGGAGACCTGTGCCAGCATTGAGATGCTTTCACTACCACTGGATCCACAAGACCTTCTACCCACTGTCCTATGATGTTCCTGCATTCAGCATCATTGCAAGTGCCACATGGGTCTAAATAGGAATTTATAGCTAATATCAGACTTAAGGACTTGGTCTGGACTGGGCTGGGATGTTTTCTCAATATATAATTTCTCTCTTATATAAAACTCTTTCTTATACACACATGAGTGTCTATGAATTTGTTTCTCTAGTCAACCTGGACTAACACCCTCCCCAACAGATACCATGATGTATAATCCCTAGTACATTACAAACAATTCAGTAAAACCGTAGCTTGAGGTCCAAAAAGTTTAATGAAACTCTGAACAAGCATTAACAAGCAACTGTTAAATTGTTCTTAGTAAAATTGCAAAAGTATGCTTGTGCTGCCTCCTCATAAGAATGAATAATGAAAAAACAGAATGAATAATGAATACTTAATCGTATATGCATGCATATGTAGTACGCTCTCCTTTTCTTGACAGACCCTTGACATTGGGCAATGTTAATGGACATGCAGTTTCTCCGCTCCCTTAGAAAGGGATTTTATTATGTTTTGAAAACATATGTTTCTACAATCAGGCTGAACAATAGCAATCCAAAAATGGCATCTCTGTCTTTTGTGTCACTCAGAGGACCCCACGAGAGAGAGGAGCCTAGAAAAGAGGGAGCGACATTCTGTTTTTCTGATTAATTTTTCATATTATTACTGAAAAAGAAACAATGTCTGCATGAGTTCCTGCTTTATGGCTCCTTGCCTCTGTCATGTTCTTCCTTTGGGATCTGCCTCTTGTTAAAAGAAAAATTCCGCCTCTAATAAGATTTTGGTGATTTTTTCCCCACATGCACAGGCTTCCCGAAAGGTGGCAACAATCTAAAGGAAAGCGCCTGGGTGCTCCTCCCAGGAACGCATTGCCAACAGTCAATTCCAACTCAAATCTACCCTCTGACAGGGTAGAATTTTTCCTTTGGGCTTCCAAGATCGTAAACGTTTAGGTGAGTAGGAAGCCTCATCTTTCTTCCCTTTAATGGCTGGTGGTTTCAAATTGCTGACCTTGTAATTAGTGGCCCAAAGC
>NW_022103968.1:22262180-22280714 GCF_000313985.2 Echinops telfairi
ATATCAAGATGCTAAACAAAACCTTTATTGATTAGAAAGAAGCTTATACTCCATCAACTTTCCACTAAATCTTCCCAACAATCGACTTTCTCACCCTCTCCACATCTAGAACGACTCTGCTGCTATAAAAGATGCAGTCTTAATCGGTGCCTTAGTAGCAAACTGTAGGCTCTCCTTCCACGTGGCTTTGATTTGCTGCACATGGAAACAACATGCTGTACCATCCATATACTCAACCCTGCTAAGTAGAGCGTATGATTGCTCTAAAAATCAATGCTTGTGCCCAGTGACCGTGGTACTCCATAGGGCTTTCCAGGGCTGGCTTTCAGACCGAGGTCACCAGGCCTTTCCTCGGAGGGGCTTCTGGGTTGACTTGAACCACCTACCTTTTAGTTAGCAGCTGAGCTAATTGATCATTAAAATGTAGATGTGGTTGCTTTCCTTTTCTCCCTGTTGTTATCACTCTTATTATTTAAAAAGGAAATTTTAAGTTCAACTCAGGTGAGCTGACTATGAGCCAATATATACTATATAGAAAACAAACAAACATGAAAACTCTGAGTTGTGGTTTCCTATATTAATCTTAAATCTCTGTGCCACATCATTTATAGAAGTAAAGATATTTCAGTAGTTAATGCATAGGGAACTGATTCCTGCATTTAGTTGTCATGATATTAGTTGTTACTATTCTTATCATCTGTTAAATGGATCTCCAAAATTTGCTTTGAAAACCTGTACTTCCTGATTTATTTTGGTCATTAGCTTCACCTGAGATATGGTGCTGGATTCATGAAATCTGACAAGGCAGAACTTTGGACAAACACTAAAGGGAGGCCCTTGTGTTTCAGAATCAGTTCCTGAGAATCTATTTATTTGCTGCCATAATTTGCTGTGCCAGATCACAACTGTAAAAATTGTCAACCTAATTTCCTCCATCAACTATAAGGTTTTAAAACACAAATTACATTTTAAAACACACATTTCATATTCTTTCTTATTTCGCTCCTTTCCACTTCATTTTCCCTCAGGGGTGGGAGAATGGTTCAAGAGGGGCCTGTCTTTGAAGTTATTCTAATCTTTAACTGACCTTTTCCTGGACTCATTTAATCTGCTTGATTTTTAAGTCATGATTATATCCTCCAGATACCAATTCATGACATCCTTCCAGAGAATTGTTCATTAAAATCTAATTTTTACCTTCGAATGCTGGCTTTTTAGCTAATGAAATCTGTAGTAATTATAAATATCCATCTTGCAAAGCCTCAGAATTATTGGCATTTATATATGAACTCAATCAGTGAGAGAATGATATTCACATTAAAGGGAGAGCTTTCCTTTTCCGTCCGATGAAGTGAAGTGGGTACATAGATAGTTATGTATATTTAAATCTCATTCAGCTTCTTTCAATATTTTTACGCTGTCATTAGAACTTATTTGAATAGTACCCATGGGAAACTATGTCTAATTTAAACCTCATTTCAGGGAAGACATCAGGAAACTTCAGATTCATTATTTAGCTTGACGATCTGAATAGATTGATGGGGAAAAAAGTTTCTTTGGTACTGGACTGGGATCTACTCCAGGTTCCCTGTCATGATAGCTTCCTTTCCATTTCCCCCTCCTGAATTAGCAAATGAAATTTCATCAAAATGACGAGTCATTTATGCAAAGTTAGAGCAGTTTCCTGGCGCATGGTTGTAAGTTCCTTACAAAGAGAACAATAGCTCTCCGTTCCTTTGGCGCTGACAGCGTGACCACCGTCAAGTGCTCATTGCGCATGACCGTTCCGCTCCGACAGTCTGCACAATGACCAAGACGAAAGAGCAGAGAACAGATTTGCAAGCTCCCCAAAACGTGAGTTGCCATTGAAGTTAGCTGCCCGTTGGAGGGGGGAATGGATTTATATGGCGTTGTAGAAAGATCATGAGTTGAATTTGCCCGAGGGCAGATGGTTAGAAACGGGAAAAACGAAGACAAAATACAAACTCCCTGCCCTCAAGTCCGTTTTGATTCCGACCAACCCTATAGCACCGAGGAAACTTCATACAGTTCTTTCTGGAGTTGTAAATATTTATGAGAGCAGCAAGCTTCCTTCGTATCCCATGGAGCTGCTGGGGGCTTCATACCCCACGATGCCAGCGCAATGGAGCTCACATTAGCATCGGAAGCATTGTTGTTGATAAGTGCTGTTGAGTCGGTTTAACTCATAGTGACCATGTATAAGAGAACAAAGCACTGCTCGGCTCTGCACTATTATCACAGCTGTTGATCTGTGTGGACTCCCTGTTTCAGGCTCTGAGTTAATTCGGTTCATTGAAGGTCTTCCTTTTCCACGGACCTTCTACTTTACCAAGCATGATGCTCTTGTCCAGGAACTGGTCCCTCCTGTTCAGAGTGCAAGAGGTGAAGCCTTACCTGCCTTGCTTTTGTGGAGCAATCTGACTGTACTTCCTCCAAGAGAGATTTTTTTAATTCTTCTGGCCGCCCATGGTATTTCGCTATTGTTTGCTAACATCTGATTCAAAGGCGTCATTTCTTCTAGCGTTGTCCGTGTTTGTTGTCCAGATTCCACCTGCAAGAGGTGACTGAAGAGACCCTGACGTGGGCCAGATGCACTTTAGTCTTCAAAGTGATGTCGTTGCCCTTTAAAACTCTCAAGAAGTCTTATGCAGCAGATCTGCCCCAGTGCAACACGTGCTTTGATCTCTAGAGTACGGTTCCCGTGAGTACTCATAATGGATCCAATAAAATGAAATCCTTGAAAACTCCAGTCGTTTTGCATTTGTCATGATATTGGTGTCCAGGTGTGAGGATTTTAAACTGCTTTAAATCATTACTTTGATCTAAGACCCAGAACAAAATCATACCAATGGCAATGGGGGGTGATAGGGGGAAGGCATGAGTACATGGAGTGGAGACCCAAAGCCCATCTGTAGACTATTGGACATCCCCTTATAAAAGGGTCACAAGAAAGAAGAGCCAGTCAGGGTGCAGTATAGCACCTGTGAACCCCACAACTTTCCTCTAGTTCTTTAATGCTTACCCCCCCACACACACACACAACACACACACTATCATGACCTCAGTTCTATCGTACTTACAGATCTGTATTAGTCTGGGTACTTTGGTACTTTAGAGAAGCAAATCCATAGCAACTCATGTATAAAAGAGATTTTTATGTAAAGGTTAAGTGCACATCAAGAAAATATCCCAACCCAGTGCTCCCCAAGCCCACAAGTCCAACATTAACCCATTAACCCATATGTCCAACACCAGTCCACAAAACAGACACAACGATGCCGACTGCAGGAGGAAAGCCGAGTCAGTGATTGTGTAGACATCTTAGCACTGGCAGGGCTCTCCACAAGGCTGCTCCAGCACCCAGGGCTGCATCAGCATAGATTCATGAGGCTTCTTCTTGGGGATGTCCTGCAGGAAGTCAGCCTTGCAAGGTGAAGCAGGGAACTGCTAAGGCAGCTGCACTCTGGTGGGACCATCACAAAGCAAGAGACCGGAGAACAAGAAAGGTGAGGCTCGCAGAGCCATTTATCCCTCCGTCCTTCAATTAATCCCACATGTGTTTATTGGCCAGGTTGGCACAATAAACTAACTCAAGATCTGACTAGACCAGAACATGTACAGTGCTACAGATAAGAGCCCAAAACACAGGGAATCCAGGATAGATAAATCCCTCAAGATAATGGGAATAATGATACCAGGAAGATAATGAGATAGAGATACCAGGAGGAAAAGGGGAAGGTGGGGAGAGAAAGGGAGACTGGATCATAAGGATCAGCATAAAACCCCCTCCCAGGTGGACAAATAACAGAGAAGTGGGTGAAAGGAGACAGAAGATGATGTAAGATATGAAAATAATAATCTATAATTTATCATGGGTTCATGAGGGAGAGAGTGTGGGGGAGGAAGGGGTAAAATGAGTAGCTGATATCAAGGGCTCAAGTGGAAAGAAAATGCTTGGAAAATGACGGCAATATATGTACGAATGTGCTTGACACAATGGATGAATGTATGGATTGTGATAAGAGCTGTAAAAGCCCCCAGTAAAAGTATTTTTTAATTAAAAAAACATTACTTTGGATACATCTTTATTATTTCTGATAATCTCCCTTCTTTCAAGTTAACATGGGTAAAAATTAGCAAGTCAATGTCTTTCCTTCTTATTCTACAGTGAACCAAACACCTAATTCCTGTAGTTTCATATCTAACATTTCCTGAGGAACTATAGTGGATCACTTCTTTGAATATATTACCAACGAGACCTGGTAGTTCTGTGGAATAAGAGTTGGGCTGCTAACCTCAAGGTCAGTAGTTCAAACCCATTAACTGCTTCATGGGAGAAAAGTGAAATTGTCTGATCTCATAAAGATTTCTGACCTTGAAAACCCTCTGTGGAGTTACTGTGAGTTGGAATTGACCCTATGGTAGCAGTGGATTTTTCAGGGTAAGTAGAAATCCATCATAATATTTAGCTTATTTTTTTCTGTTTCAGCATTAACAGGAAAGAAGTGAAACACATGTTTTTATGCTTTCCTTTGTAAGTGCATTGAGTTGATTTTGGTTCATATGATTCTATGTGACGGAAGTGAACTGCCCCATAGGCCTTTTTAGACTGTCATCTTGACAGGAGTAGGCAAAGAGGTCTATTTTCCCCCAAAGAGTTCAAAGGGACAGTCTTCTGGTAGCAGCTGGACACTTAATGGTTGCATTACAAGGATCCTTGAGCTTTCTATACACTTCATCAAATTAGTCATAAGTCAGAATCCACGATCTCAGAGTCACTAGCCTGTGCCATTTTTGAGGCCCAGTGGTACCTATTCATCCGATTTTTAGATGGGGTCTGCAGAAAACACCAGATTTATTTACAAATTTATTCATTAGAATAATATATATGTAGTAATATTTAGGTTATACTTAGCAACGTGAAGCATATACAGTATGAGTATAAGTAAGTATTTTTTCTTGTCTTCTAGACCCTTAGAACTTATTTAGTTATTTTGCCTTGCTGTAACAGAAGTCCGAAGTAGGATTTCAGCCATGCCAACTCCTTTGGCACCTTCTGTCTTAGTCACTGGCACCTGCTAGTCATCCTTCACATTCCTTTGCTTTTAGATAGGTCTTCACAAGGGCTCTGTCTCCCCGCTGGGCATGTCTTTGTGTCTATTTTTTTATTAACTCAAGAAAGATTAGTTTGACATTCTATTCTAGTATGACTTTATTAAGTACCAAAAGATCTTGTTGTTTCCAAGCAGGATCACATCCAAAGTTAGAGAGAGCCATCTTTTGTGAGGATAAATTATATCTGTAATATAGGTAATTCAACATGTGATACTGCTGTCCCATCTGATGAACAGGAGAGAGAAATATACCAAGTAAATGGCAAAGTAGACAGATTAAAAGCTGTCAGGTCAATTCCAAACTCTCTGTCTCTTTTATCTTGCTTTTGTTCTTCATCAATTTTACTCAGTACCTTCCCTAACATGCATATGTGTACATGTACATACAGGTGTGTGACACATAACACATGATGTATGACATGTATGTCACACAAATACGACAGGAGCCCTGGTGGTGTTATGGTTAATCATAGCTATTACCCACATGGTCATCTGTTCAAAACCTCTAGTAGCTCCCTGGTACCTCCAGAAACATTAACAGTCTAAGAAAACCACCGTGGGGCCCCTTGAGTCAGTATTGACTGGATGGCAGTGAGTTTGATTTTGGTGATATATATGAAGGGACATCAAAAAGTTCCTATAAAAATTTGAATTAAAAGACAATATAATTTTTCCATGAACTTTTTGAAGGCCCCACTGATATATAAATAGACATCTTTTAAAGCTTATCTCTGAATTCCACCCCAAATGCATAATAGAATAAAACGTTGACCAGAACACTGACTTGTCAGTTCACTATTGAATCCCCAAGAGGGTGAATGAAATAAAGGGGCTTTTTGTTTGCTTGTTTAAATTTTATTTTTATTCTGAATTGGCTGAAAGTTTACAGAGCAGGTCATTTGCCATTCATCAATTAGATTTTGCTGCATCTCATTGTCTGAAAGCCCAAGATGAACTATCTCATATCTCACATCCTCTCTGTGATTCTTACCTTCATTTATTTGTCTTTCCTAACTCTTGTGAACTTTGTCCTTGGGAACATGCTGCCCTTCTGATCTCAAGTGGTTGGTTATTCTAGGGTGTACTTGCCTCCTTAGTGTTATTGTTCCCTTGATAGCCTTGTCCATTCTTTGACTGAAAAGTAAGCCATGTGGGTGAGTTCATTTCCAGACCTGAAGGGTAGCCCAGGGCTATCATCTCAGGGGTTCCTTCAGTCTCTAGAATGAATAAATCTTTGACAATGTTTCTGAGGCACAGTTAAGGAGCAGTGTTGGGACTATGAGTTGGCATTGGACTGCTATCTCAAAGTTCTGAGGTTCAAACCCACCAGCCGTTCTGCAGGGGAAAAGTAAGTGTGTATGCTCCCATTACGTATTTAGAGTCTCAGAAATCCTATATGAGGTCATTATGAATTGAAATGGACTTAATGGTGTTAGTTTGGGCTTTGAGTACTTACCTATAGATTTCTTATAATGTTAGATTAATGATCATTTATTATTATTTAAATGAGTTTTCCCTGATGTTCCATTATTTAAAGATATACATATAATTAATATAAGCCAATGAATTATGGGAAATATAAAGAAATCAATGAGGAAAATTATGTCATATGCAATAATGTCTAATAAGAATGAATAGAAGCATGTGTTAGAGAACAAAATAGGGTTAACATGATAAGTGTTTTAACCAATGAGAGAGACAATGCTATAGAAGGACTCAAGGTGCTTTGTGAAGCTCAGGCTTTACAGATGGAAGCTACACTAGCATTTTTTATTCCACGTATTGAATTCAACTTGTGGACTCTTCTTAAAAGTAGTGCAAATACTAGAAGAGGCTGGACAGAGGGCTATTTGTATTAGTTTAGTCTATATGAAATAGTAAGCAATAGAGAATATTGGTGTCAATGTTTCGATTAAAAAGAAGATGGAATAGCAGGATCTTTCTTAACTATACACATGAAAAATAAATAGCCCATCTGTTTATGACTCACATCCCCTAAAAATTCTTACTATGAAAATTGGAGAATGAATAGAAAACAAGTCTCATATCCAACAACTCAAAGTGCTTTTCCTTTGATTCAAAATGCTCATTTAGACGCGTATGGAATCACTGTAGATTTTATTTTATTTTCAATTAAAAACATTTTTAGGTTTCATTTTTAAAGGCCAATTCAAATTTGTAATTAGTAATAGAAAAACATCAGAGATATGCAAAGGAAAAAATAGAAAATCTAAACTTCATTATCAACAGTATGGCTAACACACTTTCATATTTTCTGGATTTTAATACATTACTTGAATGCAAAATTTTCATATAGCAATATTATCACTGTACAGTTTAGTTATTTATGTTCATGTTTCTCTTCGTGGAATGTAGGAATCTTAAATTCTGAGCCTCTGTAACACTTTTAATATTTGCATCTGAGCAGAGCCAGACAACAGAAGGGCATAAGTAGAAACTGTCTGATAAAGAACTGTATCCTGAGTTACTCCAGTTACTCCTGAATTGTTCTTGATCTTCAGTTGAACCCTGTTACTTCTCTAATAAATCACTTTAACCGTAAGTGAGGTTCATGAGTTCTGTGGGATGTTGCAGTGAATTACGGAACCCAAAGACCCAAGAGTATAGGGGAAAGAGATTTAGATGATGTTAAAGATGATAGAGTGGTATACCAGTTTGGAAAATTGGACAATTAGAACATCTTTAACCTTCACCTCATAGCAATCAGCTTTATGCTAATCCTTATAAAATGAGTTATTAATTTGGCACTCTTAAAATTAAAATAGTCAATACACATTTCTTGAACACATATCACATGTTAGGCGATATGAAATTGATGGCCCTTCATATACTAAGAAACTGATTAGGGTCTGGAATGAATGCACTGAGTCTCCAAATGTTTAGCCCAAATCCCTACTTAATTTCATTTCATTTCAATCAATGACCTTTCCGTTTGAGATGGCTTGCCTTTGATACCATGCAACCATGGTTATTTCTCAGTTGTGGTGGACTATCATGGTGCAACTCTTTGGGTCCTGTCTGATAGCATCGCTGACATGAGTGTTAGTTAAACATCAGGTATCATCCCAAATATCGGTTTTCTAAGAAGGTGGCAATATTTTCCATTGTGATCCCATTTTGTAAACCACAGAGATGGAAAAGAACTGAGCAGCTTAAAAAAGATGTCACTTTGCTACTGTTGTTGGTTTCATTCGAATTCATGGGCCAAATTCTTCTGGAAATTGGGGGATGCTTAGTAGATCTGAAAGGAACACAAGAAAGCAGAACATTAGATAAGAGTTATTAACACCTCACAGATGGTGAACTAGACACCGGTGGCTGGCTAGTTATGTTGTTGGTCTTAGGAGTCTCTGTTTCTATGGAAGTCTTGGCCTAGATTGCAAATATTGAAATAACATGAAAGATTGTTATCCGAGTGATTTGGAGAAAATGGATTCTTTAAGGGAGAAGTAATACAACATAGGAGATCCATAGCATGCTTATGTACATACATGAAATTCTCAGGAGTAAAGATACGGGTGCACAAAAGCTGTAGTGAGAGAGTTTTGCTGTGGCTATTATTTGTCACAAATTCTTCCTGATTTTCAGGAGATCATAAGTGAAATATATTTGCTTGAATTTGTGATTTTCCCCTCCATGTTCCCCTACAGTGTTTGTATACTAAGTAGTTCTACTGCCACAGTGGTTAAGTTCCAGGCTGTTAACTCAAAGGCAGATGACTAGAACACACCAGTCACTCTACAAGAGAAGGATGTAACCATGTACTTCCCCAAATCGTACAGCCTCAGCAACCCTGCGGGGCAGTACTGTTCTGTCCCATAGGGCTCTATGACTCAGAATCGACTCCATAGCATGAGGTTTGCACTAGTAATGCGTCTGCTCATGCATTACTTATAAAATAAGATACAATTGTACAAAAATTAGTTTAAGCTAGAAACATCTCCAGTGTGTAGCCTATGTGTACTCTTGAATGTACATTCTTCTACTTTTGTTTTTGTTCTCTTATGTGCCATTCTAGCCAACATTCAGAGCTAAGTTTATGGAAAATGGAGATTGATTGATCCATACTCCTTTCCATCCAAGATCAAGCTCCCTCTTCAGCATTATCCTGGAGGAAGCTAGTGCCAATCAATTCTTTTGTCTCTCCAGATAAGTTATTTCTCATATCCATTATCTACATAGACTCCTGGAGGACCCATATCACTGATCTCATCTATCTTCAGACATGATCAAACAAATCTGAAGGCCTTAAGAGGTAAAAATTGGAAGCAAATGTAGGTTTTCATCATAACATATGGGTGCATTTTTTTAGTGCATGAGTTTTATAGTCCATATGCCATTGTGTACATTGAGTAAATTTCAACTCCAATGTTGTCACATTGGTCCCGAATAATACATTTTTTCATGTATGTCTATTATCCATTTAATGGTTAATTATGAACAAAGTGGGGATGAATTCTGGATCATTGTTACTTTCAAGTTAACATTTTAACTATATGAAGTTTTATTGGTAGGTGAATGCTTTCTTTATTTGAATCTAGCTATCTGGGCAGGTACTTTCATCAAGGTAGTACATGTTGTCAGTATCTTCTTATTTAAAGAGGCGTCAGGGAAAGTAAGGGTTGGTGTAAGCAGAGCCATCTCATTGCTCATCTGTGCGGCTGAACAGTGAGAGAAGTGTGTCCTGATCATACCCCAACTCAGTACTTAATCTTTAAAGCGGGCATATCCGCTGCTGCTATATTGGGTCAAAAATCCAGACTCTGTAATTGATTGAATTCTTTACTTGGGCATCACATATGTAACTTCCATATGAAAATAGACCACATGTTCTTGGTGATCTATTTGCAAGTTTATAATTCTGTAAGCTATGCATCCTTTAAAATGATATTAAGTTGAAACTTGAGAGCTAGGTAGAAGGTACATGTTGTTAGATTCTGTAACTAGCACTCACCCACTCTCAGTGTAGGTCTGATTTATTATGCAAATAAGGAGACAAAATAATATATTCTGGGTAATCATGCAGATTTCTTTGTTTGATGGCATGTCCAAGAATACAAATGAATACTCTATGAATCCAAAATCTGTCTTCAAGAGGAAGGCATTTAAATGGGGCTATAAGATCAAGGTGCCAAGAACTGTGATTTACAGAATTCCTTGATCAATTTTAGAAACAGTTTGTCTTTAAACAACTGAATTTTATAATGAGAAAATTATCAAAAGCTTTTAGCTTCTCAGGTTATTTAAGTGAAAGATGAATTCATCCATTATGAGCTATAAAACCCATTGATTACTTGACTTGATTACTTAAATCTTAAGGCCTGAAAATCCTTGTCTCACTGATATATTCCCCCTTCACCCAGAATGTATTATTGAAGAATGATTTTATGATACTGCAGCATTTCAGGTAAGCGCTGTTCTTTCAACAAACATGAAGAGATAATTCACAGAGGCAAACGGTAATATATTTAGAGGCCAGCAGTATTTCTTGGCAGCCATTAACCATTCCCACACCAGTGCCAAAACTCATTTCTCAAGTCAAAAGACTGAGCTTGTGGAAGAACCATGACTAATTTTGGTTTCAAGGTTCAAATACCTTTCAGAAAACATTTTCTTTCTTTAGATATGGACTAATACAGAGTGTAAAGAAGAGTGATTGGGTGAATGGTGACTATAATAATTATTGTCAGGATTAAGTTGATGTGGGTTGTTTAGGGAGATGAGAACCAATATTGAAAGCTTCCTTCATTCCGCTATGCTAATACTTTAGTCAGGCAACATTATTCTTGTTGTAGGTATGGGAAATCATCAAAGATGTTGGGGAACTTTTCCAAGGACCATCATCTGAGATGGTTAAAGTTTTGTCGGTTAAAGTTTCAAAATAAATTCTCCTTTTTAAAATTTGTGCTCTTATAGAGGTACTGGTGATTACAGAATTTGAGTTCAAAAGCTACAAGGAGGCTCCTAAGAGGAGTTCGGGAAACAGCTTCTAAAGAATATGAAGCTCTCACTAATATATTGTTGGGATGCCAACGTACTGTGGACCTGAACGATTTTACAATTGCCTTCTAGTTTATGAGGTTGATTTCGAAAATGAGATCCGTGATGATGACTAAGTTCGTGAAGATCACAATAGTTGTCATGATAAAAACCCAAACTGAACACACTCCTCCAGATTCCCCGCTCTGTCTCCCAACTTGGAGGAACTAATGGAGTCTTTCAAGGAGAACATTTCCTGATTTTATTTTTTTTAAGAAAAAAGAATATACAATGACACAATTTGCATTCAAACTGGCATATTTTAAAGATGCATGATTTGTAAGATCTGAATGAAACCATGGCCAGGCTTAACACATGATGTTCTTAATATTATGCTGACCATCTGCCTTACAGTCTGTTAATACAGAACCAATCCCCGAAAAGCAATCCTCATTACTGAAATAATAATGCAGAGTGTTGTGCAAATTGTGTTTATTTGATTTCTGCATCTTAAAGAGCCTTTGATGCTTCAGGGCTATCTCAAAGAACATGTCCCATAATATTTTGAAATATTTCTATCTATTTACTACTTCAATCTTGATTATATCCTTCATATTAAAAATAAATTCTTCCAGAAGGCAGTTGAATGAAAACATAATTTTTATTTTTAAAAGTTCATGCACTCTACATGATTCTTACCTAGAGTTTTTAATTCTTTCTGTTTGTAATCATTAGTTTCCATGGGGATGAGTGAGCTGCATTTCATCCATGATGGGATGTTTTCCAGCTCTGTGATTAGGGGAGGAAGAGGATCAGATTTTCACAATCCCCTTCAAATCCTTGTTTAAAACAAGGCCAAGAAGAATAGAAATGAGAAACAGATCCTTTTATGTAGTTGCCCAAATGGATTTTCATAGCTCTCTCCTCTCGTCTTTTTAGCTGTGATTTTATGAACAAATATTTCTCTGGTGTCAAATGTGTGGGCGTGGGGCAGGACATTTTGGGAGACAAAAGCATAAAAATGGGTTTGATTGAGAACCCAGAGTTGGTGCAATCATGTGCTTCTAAACTTTAGCTGCTGCACTAAGACCACTGCCTTGTGTTTCTAGTGCTGAGCGTATGGTAATCAATCATCTTGATTAGGAAGTAGAGTGTCAGCTCTTCTCTCTTCTCTTTACCTAGAAGTGCTCACACCAGCAAGTCTATGGCTCCATAGAAATGCCTAATATATAAGTCAGCAGAGAAACAAGAAAATAGTACAGGTATTCCTCTGTTTACTGAGCTTTACTTTATTGCTCTTTGTAGATATTGTATTTTTTATACATTGAAGGTTTGTGGCAACCCTGAATCCAGTTAAGTCTACCACCACCATTTTCCCAACCATGTGTTTGCTTCATATCTTCGTCACATTTAGGTAGTTCTCACAGTATTTCAAACACATAATGAACACAATATTTCTATGCACTGGAAAACCCAGACCCAAAATTCTGCTAAAATCAAGCAGAAAATCATGCAACTCATCTTATTGCACTGTTTGCTTTATTGTGGCAATCTGAAAGCAGAGCCAGATATTTCTGTACCTTCTGTGACTGGTTGGATGAATATTATGTTCTCCGTTCTCAGAGTAGCACTGCCTCTCTCTTGGGGTACATAGGACTGAACCTCCTGGACATAGATTTAGTCAACTAAATGATTGAAGATCGTTTTACAGAGCTCCGCTGGGTTCCCCTCGGTCTACTAGAAACACATCAGCTGCTGTCTAGTCCCTTCCCACGCGTGGAGACACCATATAGATTTGACTAGAACTTTGTAGGATTTTCTTGGCTGTGATCTTGATGGAAACAGATTACCAGATCATTTTCCCAAGGTGTTCCTGGACAGATCCAACACACCAACATTTAGATTAGTGTGTGAGCTCAAAGCATTTGTACTTCCCAGGGATCTTATTTTGTCCGTTCCAAATGGCACCAGATAGTAGATACCAAACTGGCTGCTCAGTATTCTGAAAATCCTTTCTAGCAGGCCCCCTTCCTAAAACTTCCCAAACCCTGCAGGAAGTATTGGAAGGTTATGTCTACAATGAACAGAGTGAGTATGGAAACCAGAGAGAAATTAGCTTCAAAGGTTGAACACCCCTTGCACCCCCTTTTTAATTCACAGAGAGCACTACCACTGCTCTAGGAGTAGGCACAAACCACACAGCTTAATCTCAGTCATACTTACGTAATTCTCTCTCTCTGACACACACACACACAGCCAAAATATTATACAATTCATAAACCTGTCTACATAAACATGGACTGGAGGGTGTGTGTTTCGGGACAGTGGCTATTCAATAATTTTTTTTTATTACCAGACAGGCATGACAAGAGTAGCAATAATGTAAGGTGATTATGTAGGTAATTGACAACACAAGTGAATGGAAGTTGTGTTCAACTTGTTTTAATTGTGTTTCATATAAGTGGCATTCTCTATTTTTCAGCAAGTGAGCCTTCTAATCAAGACAAAAAATGATCTTCTAATTAATTGCCTTATCCTCTGGAATGAAATGGAATTTTGTTTGGAGAAATGAAGTAGGTGTTAGAATTGTCCCAGAATTTATCAGGAGGCTTTGCTGATGACTTTGTTACCAGAGCCATAAAAGTTGTACTTATACATTGCAAGTAAATCAACCCAGTATCTTTACCAACCAAGCACATTGCAAACTTCAGAATGGTGATTTTGCCCTATTTCCTTTTGTTTCCAGTGGATTTCATTGTTACCACAGTCAATTTGTAAAGACATTTCCCAGCTGGTGATTTTTTTAACCTGACTTCACATTAGAATACCTGAGATGTTTTTAAAATAGCATTGATGTCCATGCCCACCTCTGTTTAATAATAATCCCCTGATGAGTTTTCATACATCACCATTGAGAAATGTTGACATATAACAGAAGTTGTCCAATTTTGTTAGTAATTTGTTATATGGCATGGGTACGGAACACCGTAGAAGAATAGATTCATTTGTCTTGTGGTGCTGGAGAAGAATATTGAAAGTACCATGGACTTCTGAAAGGACAAACATCGGTATTAGAAGAAGTAAGGCCAGAGTATTTCTTAGAGGCAAGGATGGCAAGAGTTCATCTTACCTGTTTTGGGTTTATTGTCAGGAGAGACCAGTCCCTGGAGAAGGACATCATACTTGGTAAAGTGGAGGGACAGCAAAAGAGAGGAAGGGCCGTGATGAGGTGGACTGACACAGTGACTGCATCAATGGGCTTAGACATAGGAACAATTGGGAGGATGGTGCAGTGTCATGCAGCGTTTTGTTCTGTTGTGCATAGGGTTGCTATGGGCCAGAACCATATGCGTCACATCACCTCTGATTGTTGCAACGATTCAACTCTGTTGTGAAAGCAGTCAATGGTAATAGGTAGATAAATAGGAGTGGCTATAGTCCTGTAAG
This sequence comes from Echinops telfairi, assembly GCF_000313985.2. Classification (NCBI taxonomy): domain Eukaryota; kingdom Metazoa; phylum Chordata; class Mammalia; order Afrosoricida; family Tenrecidae; genus Echinops; species Echinops telfairi. The sequence continues at coordinate 22,276,763 of NW_022103968.1, forward strand.
GAGCCCTGGTGGCATAGTCATTACATGTTGGGCTGTGATCCAAAAGTCAGCCATTCCAAATCACAGTTGTCACCCAGCAGAAGAAAGTTGGAGATACAGTTGCAGCCACAGAAACTCATGGGGTAGTTCTCCCCCACCCTATAGGGTCCCGATGAGTTGGCATAGGCTCATGGCAGTGATGTAATTGTGTAAAACTCTGTTGGTACTGAGTTGAGCCCTGGTGATGTAGTGTTTATGCCACAGACTGCCAACCACCTCGTCAGCAGTTCAAAATCCACCAGCAGCTCCACAATACAAAGATGAGGCTTTCTGCTCCTGTGAAGAGGTACAGTCTCCATGGCAGTGAGTTTGGGTTTGGGTTTGGGTTTGGTAACTCCATAAAACTTGATAACACAAACAGAAATCCAGACTTGGCTCAAAACTAATGATTTGTATTTGTATTTTAAGTTATGCAGGACATAACAAGTGGAGTTACAAGGCAGGTATATAGTAATACTGGCCTTTGTATTTCTCTACCACTGCTCTGCCCTTCATGCTTAGCAGAGGTTCAGTGGAAAAGAAGAAGACTCAATGAGATGAATGGATACTCTTGCTTCAACAATGTGCTCAAACATAGCCATGATTGTGAGGCTCTCACAGGACTGGGGAGTGTTTGCTTCTGTTTCACATCGGATTGCTCTGAGTGAAAACTGGCTTGATGGTACCTCACACCACCACCACTATCTATACCTTACATGAGCTTTGAGAGAGGCCAAACTGAGATGAGGACCTGCTTCAGCCCTTTATGCAGCCCACCCAGAAAGGATAGAACACATGCACTGAACAATTGATAAATGAAGTCTTCAGTGTTCTCTCTGAAGGCAGAGATCCGGCTCCCTCTCTAGGAAAGTAGTCTGCCACAGTTTCAATATGACAGAGCCTTGGTGTAGGTGGGACACAATTACAGAAGTCAAAATTTCCCTATTTTTTTTAGTCATTTTATTGGTGGCTCATACAACTTATCACAAACCATACATACATACATCAATTGTGTAAAGCACATTTGTACATTTGTTGCCCTCATCATTCTCAAAACATTTGCTCTCCCCTTAAGCCTCTGGCATCAGCTCCTTATTTTTCCCCCTCCCTGCCCCCTCCCCCCCTGTCTCATGAACCATTGATGCTTTATAACTTGTTATTTTGTCATATCATACACTGGCTTTCCAATTGTTTTGAGGTGACCATTTTCTAGAGTCAGTGCTCTCTTAGTTGCTGTATAACCCATTGATTTCCAGAGTTTTGATGAAATTAGTCTGTTGGTTTCTACTTGCATATATTATTATTACCATATGTACCCCAGTATAAGCCCACCCAAATATCAACGGAGGCACCTAATTTTCCTACAAAAACTGCATTAAAAAGGTGCTGAAAAACTCGGCATATACACGAGTATATACGGTATTATTATTTGGTGTTTTGTGGGGGGATGGAAAAGTGGAGATGCCCGTGCCACCGCTTGACAATGGACCCTAAAGGACGTTTGAGCAAAGGCAGGGCCTGTGCTCCAGGAAACGTGGCGGTGGGCTGTTCAAGGGACTCAGTGGGAGACGGCCCCGTTAGGTTCTGGTGTGAGAGCCCACCAACCTGGGGTGCTTGGCATGATCCAGAATGCCTGACCTGGGTTAGAATTGGGAATCCTTATTCTATGTTATCTTTTTTTAGCCAAATCACAGTTTGTCTTCTTTTCGGACTCCCTAAGAATGGAGACTATGATTTGAGTGTTGTGAACTGCTTGGAAAGCAAATAAGGGAGGGGGCAAGGATGTGGTCTGTGGAGCAATGTCTACCAAGGTCATCCTGGGAGAGTGCTCACGCGGTATGCGCTGGAAGAAATGTACTTTTAGATATTTCTGAGGGTTGCTTGCTGGAATCCCCATTAGAGGGTGGCTTAGCGAACCTTATAACATTTTAACTTGCCCCCAGTGGTGCAGAGAGTTAAGTCTTGGGCTTGTGACTGCAAGGTGGACAGTTCAAACCCATCAGCTGTTCCATGGGTGAAGGATGGGGTTGTCCGTTCCATAAAGATTTGTCGCCTCTGAAATCTGAAGCATCAGTTTTACTTTGCCTGTAGGGTCTCTATGAGTCAGAGTCTACTTAACTGTCGTAGTCTTTTGTCTTGTGACTGTCAATAGTCCCTGGGCCCCTTTATTGCAGTCAGGTTCACCCCGCCCTATTTTTCTGTACGTAGACACACCTCTCGCTCAGACTGTCAGAGCAGCTGATTTCACTTCAGGGACTCTGTGTCAACTTGGCTTGGGCTGTGTCTACTCCTCAACAATCCTCTTTTCTCGACTCCTAACACAGACCCCGGACTTTCTCCTGTGGCACACTCTAGCTAAGACATTCTAAGAATCCTAGCTATCATGATGATAGGAGAAATGTAAAAGAGGGCTCTAGTTAAAGGGTAATTGATATATACAAACCATTAAGAAGCAGAGGATTAATAAATAGAAGAAACTACAGAAGAAGACTAGAACCTACAGTAAGCTTTTTCAGATTACCCAGTAAGTACAGTAAATATGGGGTTACTTTTGCTTACTTACTAACCTTTAGTGAACAATCCCACATTCTTTCACCCCCTCAGAGGTTCTGCTTCTAGGGATAGCTGACATCTGTCTTTCTTCTGAGTCCTCAGCACCCTCCTATAGAACCATAGCCTATTTCAGATTTATAATATCTAACAGGGGCATCAGACTCCCTGGTAGTGCTGTGGGTTAAGCACTGGGCCGCTAATGGTAAGGTCATCAGTTCAAACCCATCAGCTGCTGATCTATAGGAGAACAAAGAGGCCAGCTGCTCCTGTAAAGATGTACAGTTTCAGAAACCCCAGGGAGCAGCTCTACTGTGCAGATATGGTCCCGATGACTGGATATTTACTCAACACCACAGGTTTTGGTTCGACAGATGTTAGTACCCCTAGGGAAGGTAAATGTGAGCTTATTGGATAATTTACTGCTGAAAGCAGGATATGACTTGTGGATGTGGTAGATTTGTCTTAATTTCAATATGACTGTCTATTAGGAGGTCCTCAGAGAAGAGTTGTCTTATCAGAAGTTGGACATGTATGGGTTACTCAAAATCACACTCTACCCGTGTTTCCAGAAATTAAATAAACAAGAAGCCCACAAGCAAAGTTCTATGTTGAGTTCACGGGTGACCTCTTCCTTCTCTGTTGGCCACTCAAGATTTTATCTCAACAAGGCAAATGACAAAGGATGTACTTGATCGTGCATGAAGCCTAATTCACTCCAAGAAATGATTAATCTGCTCTTACTTTATATCTAGATGGAAAGGTAAGATATTTTCAATTTAACCATTCCATTTGGTGGCGAGTTTTACTTAACACTTCTTGGTGCAGATCCGTGTTTCATAGAAAGCTAGTTATTTTTTCCTGTTTCCTCATTTCATGCTTGGTACATTTGTTGTAATTATTTGTGTACTCTAGAAGAATGGACAGCAAAAGTTTGAAGAAGTCAAAGCAATCAATCATGAAATATGAAAAGCGCCCCCCACCCCCACCCCACCCCGCTCTTTGTGCTTTTTTTTCGGGAAATACAGTGGCTTCAAGCTCCCTGGGTGGTTCAAGCAGCTTGGGCTCACCCCCTAATTCAAGGTTGGCCTTTCTGGCCCATTCATCGGTGCCACAGAAGAAAGGTTTGCAAATGAGCTTTCCTAGAGATTATAGCTAAGAAAACTCCATGGAGGGCTACTGCTTTGTCACATGTAGGGCCACCCTGGGTCAGACTTCACTCAATGGAAATGGGTTTTTGATTTCTTTGTTTTCTCTTTTTAAAAATTTTGTTTTTATTATTTATTTATTTTTATTTTTAATCATTTTATTAGGGGCTCATACAACTCTTATCACAATCCATACACACATCAATTGTGTAAAGCACATTTGTACATTCATTGCC
>NW_022103968.1:22281008-22282671 GCF_000313985.2 Echinops telfairi
AACTATATTCTTTTAAGGGTGTTGTGTGTACCATATTATAGAGAGAGACCCAAAGTTGGGTAGATGAGTTAGGAGGCTCCTGAAGGGAAACATGGTAAGATTGTGTCTAATGGGGAAACAATATACAAATGAGAGCAGAAGAGAATGGATGATGTTTAGCACAGGACTACCTGAAAAGAAGAGAGAGGGAGAAATAGGAATCAATGATTGCCCGGTTGACTTGATGGGTGGTGCTATCATGAAACAGTCCAAGAAAGTTGCCAGGAGATAAAGTGATTTTGATCTTTTTTTCTGCATGGGGCAGGGCTTTGACCATGAATGCTAGATTGTATGTTAAAGACATTTGAAGACAGGAGATATGATTATGAAGCAATGGTTAGGGGAAACAGGTGGACCGGAGGTACTCTTGGGTTGAATTTGAAAAGATAGGTGTGCTAGCTTTGATTTGTTCACACACTATGCAACCCACCAGCAGACTCCAAGTGTTCATGGTTTGAGAATGTTTCTTGGGTCCATCTGCTGAAAAGTTTCTTTCTCGGAATCAGAGCACCCAAATAGTCTTACGCACATGGCTGGAGCAGTTCTAGAAAAGTGCCAGCTTTGCTTTGCTTCTCATTGACAGAACCTCTGATGGACCACTGTGTCCATCTCCCATTTCAGAGAAGAGTGTTCCTCTGTTTGGGGAAAGCTGCTTTTTCAGTTCGACTTTCTTCTGTACCTGCAGCTAGCTAGGAAATGCAATGGCTGCTAATTGCAGCTTGTGGGTAAATTAGTCGTAGGATGTGTGCCTCTTATGATCTCTGAGCTTAGGGCGTTTGAAATAAATCCACCATTGTTCAATAGCTGAAACCCCACTATCCAACCCACCAACCCTGCACAATATACCTGCACAAAGCAAAAGTATACACAGAAAATGTAGTTGAGCACATAAATTCCTACACACAAGCAGTTTTGCACAATTACTAATTAGTATGGGAATAAATTCAACGTGTATTTTCATTTAGAATGATACTTCCCTTGAGAACATTTCTGAATTAATAACAAAGCTGATGCTGGTGTAATTTTTTTTCTGTAGTTATACTTAATTCTAAGTCAAGCCCTGACCCTTTTGAAAACTCATCCTTCAAATGAAAAAATGCCGAATTCTTTTCTCCATAATATTTCACAACTATGTCTTGTTCCAGTTTCTCTTCAGTGGTGACGGTTGAAATAAATAATAGTTTAACTGAACTAACCAGACGGGGTTGATAGCTGAAGGTATTGTTTCCTACTTAGGGTGGATCCATGGTTAGATAATGAAAACCATTTGAAGTGGTAGTTAAAATACCTTCTATTATCTTCTCACTCCTTTTCTATCAGTATTGTTGATTACTCTTGGGTTTCCAGTTCAGCAACAATGTTCACTTCTACCATTTCTCAAAATATGCGTATCCTCAACTTAACTCCGTCTTTATCCAGTTCCCTTAAAAACAAAATGTAGTTTCCAGGTTCTGGGAAAAGAAAAATAGCTTGCTGAAGAAGGAGATTAAATAAAAACTATCTCTATTTTGCTGTAACGATCAACCCCACAACCAGGCACCTTCTCACCAGTAATTATTATGTGGCCACTTTCATTTCAGAAGGCTCCGATGAACGGAATCACACCAATCCCTTAGGAACACAT
>NW_022103968.1:22282771-22285402 GCF_000313985.2 Echinops telfairi
GGGTAAGAAAAAGAAGAAAAAAACGAAAAACCGAAGAAAGCCTCTGGCAGAGACAAAGCAAGCAAAGCACACAGGGCTCCGAAGAGTGTTTTCATCAGCACAAACAGCGTGCTAAACTAATGTGGCACACAGGGTGAGAAATAAGGAGGTTCTTGTTCTTCGTAGCCGGACGTGAAGGCAGACGATGCTGCTACATGCCAGGTGCTGGCGGTGATCCAGCAAAGCCAAGCCCAACTCATTGCCGAGCCTCTCGGGAAGAGTAGACGTGCCCCTCGGGGTTTCCAGGCTGTAGATCTGTACAGAAGCAGACTGCCGCTTCTGTGTCCTTTGAGCAGCTGGTGCATTTCCTTCACACCTTTCAACCAGCAGCCAAGCTCTTAACCATTGTACCGCAAGGGTCGTGGCGGTCCGATCAAAATACAGGTTCTCTCTGCCAGAGACGATATGTTTTTTTTCTGTTCACTCGGGTCTAACAATACCTTCTTAGGTTTGGATTCTTTCTGGAAATTTGAAAATGCCACAATGCGCTCCTTATCTCACTCGGGGCTTTGCACAGTCGTGCACAACAACCCAACTTGAAGATGCTTAAGCAGAAAGTTACTCTCTGCTTCTGTCTTACATGTGTCTCACTGCAAAGCCCATTGTCGGAGTAAGCTGTGATTCAGAGCTGCATCCAGGATCTCAATCCTGTCAGTAAAGCTTAGTCTGTATCTCTCTGGGTGTCGGAATTCCTAGACAGGCTGCCTCCTTGTGATATATGGGCCTCTTCTACCTTTCTTCCTATCGGCTGAGGGAAATCAGCAATGAGCTTGCTCCCTGGTGCTGCCAGCAAATTCCCACACCTGCATTTCATGGGTGTTGGTCCAGGTCCATCTCTGAAGCACTCATTCTAACTAGATTGGATTGCATAGAATGCACCTAATTGGCCAGCCGTTGGTTATGTTTCAAAACAATATGATAGTTGAAGTGGAGTAGAAAATCAGAGTGTCATTATGGGAGGCCTGGTGAGCTCACACCCATTATGTCTAAACTGTACCAGCTTTAGAAATTTCTTAATCAGTAATTTTTCTTCTTTCGAATCAAAGTTCCTTCCATCATGAGGTAGATCAAAGCACTCAACAGTGTCTAGATAATTGGAACAGCTGACATCATGATTTCCCCGAACATCTTTCACTCCCGCGGAAGTGTGAGATTCACGAAGCTAGGGAAACAAACAAAGCACACTATCCCTTACTCCTCCCCTTAAGAAAATAAACCCACAATATATATTATTAAGTACTTTTATTGGGGGCTCTTACATCTCTTATCACAATCCATCCACCATCCATTGTATCAAGCACATTTGTACATTTATTGCCATCATCATTTTCAAAACATTTTCTTTCTACTTGAGGCTTTGATACCAGCTCCTCATTTCCCCTCTCCCTCTCCCCCCTCCCTCCCTCCCTCCCGAGCCCTTGATAAATTATAGATTATTATTTTGGTGCCTTTGTTTGACCGGCAGCGAGGTCAAGCTTTTCTTCCCACAAGCTGACTGCACACACAGGAGCAGGTGTGCTCCCTACTTCAAACAGCTCAGTCAGCCTGGAAGCCTCAGGACAGCTCATCCGTGAAACCTTTCCCAGGCACCCTGTTCTTTAGAGAGAGTTTCTGTTGAAGACATACGTGAACTAACAACACGAATTTACGGCACTTTAACACCTTTGTGTATGTTTACCAGAGGCCTTGGGGCCACAGTGGCAAAAGCTCTCGGAGAGTCACTGAGGGGCTGAGGTTAGAGACATCTGGTCGCTCTGGGGGAGCACTTTGTGGCATCCGCTCTGTAACCACCTCAACCTCCGAGACCTCATGGCGCTGTTCGACTCTGTGCTTCAGGGCCTCTGAGAGTCGGGAGCAACTCAACAATGGATTTGTGTGTTTGTGTCATTTCTCCTCAGCTATAGTGCTGGTCTAAGCCTTACCTGACATTTTTAGTAACATTTCAGTTATATAAATGTTTGGCTAAAATGTGTAACATGGAAAAGGGTGAAACACTAAAAAAGAAAAGCAAAGGCAGAACATATATTGCAATCAATCCTTTAACAACACAGGTTTGACGTGCATGGGCCCACTTGCCCCTGAACATGTCCCCCCAGTTGCTGTTGCAATGAGGTCAAGTGTTAGGCACCTTCCCTCAAAATGCCATGTCATCTCAAAGGTTGAAGTACATATGAATAAGTCCAACCAGGGGATCAAAGACCTATCAAAGAAAACTGCAATGCACTAATACACGGAAGCAAAAGAGATCTCCAGAAACGGAAGTATATACCACGCTCCTGGATATGAAGAGTTTACATTGTGAAAAACCTACAGATAAAATGTCATCCTAGTCTACATGCCAACATCATTCTTTCAAGAGATGGAAAAACTAGTCACTAACTTTACATAGAAAGCAAAGAGACCTTGGGTAAGCAAAGAACTACTAAAGAAAAATAGCAAAGCTTCATACTTCATGATCTCAAAAGCTACTCCACAGCTATGGCAATCAACACAGCCTGGTGCTATCAGAAAAAAATAGCATCTGGGGTCTTCAGAAGGAATAGTGTCTGGGGTCTTAAATGCTTATCTTAAAACAAGTAGTCATCTAAGTGA
>NW_022103968.1:22286441-22294609 GCF_000313985.2 Echinops telfairi
GCCAGTCCTGCTTTTCAGTTCTGGTTAACCCGGAGCATGTACACTGGTGCAGTTAAGAGCTCATGACACATGGAATCCAGGTCAGATAAACCCTTCAGGAACAGAATTGGAGTAGCAATACCAGGAGGGTAGGGGAAAGGGGAATGGGGGGGTGAGCGGGGAGGAGGAAGGGGAAACCTATGGAAATGATAGACACATAACCTGCCACCCCCAAGGGGAATGAACAACAGAAAGGTGGGTGAATGGAAGACAGCAGTTGGTATAAGATGAAAACAAAAACAGTTTATAATTTATCAGGGAATCAGGAGAGAGGGAGTGGGGGAGGGAAGGGGAAAAGATGAGCTGATACCAAGGGCTCAAATAGAAAGGAAATGTTTAGAAAATGATGATGCAACATATGTACAAATATGCTAGATACAATTGATGTATGGAATGTTACAAGAGCCCCCAGTAAAATGATTTTTTTAAAGCTACTAATAAAGAAATTGATGTCTTCAGTCTGAAATCGATCAAACATGCAATCAAGATGCATTGATAATTATTGGTGATTGGGATACAAAAAGTTGTAAACAGAGGAAGGAATAAGGGTTGGAACATATGACTTGGTGATAGAAATGAAGTTGGAGATCACCTGATAGAATTTCAAGACCAACAACTTCTTGATTGCAACAACCTTTTTCCAACAACACAAAGGAGACTCTGCACTTAGACTTCTCTAAAATTGACTACATCTGTGTGAAGAGACAATGGAGAAGTTCAATATCAGCACCTAAAATGAGGCCGGCGCTGGATTTGGAGCAGATCATCAATAGCTCATATGTAAGCTCAGATTGAAGCTAAAGAAAATTATAAGAAGCTCATGAGAGCCAAAATACAACCCTCATATTCCACCTGAATTTCAAGAGCAAAAAGGAAGAACAGATGAGCCTGTTTTTCAACAGAAAGAACTAAAAAATTTGAAGCTTCAAGTTGCAATATCGAAATATTTTATGATCAAAATATTGAATGATGCAGGAAGTATAAGAAGAAAATGAAAAGACTATCCAGTGTCACTGTACCAAAAAAAACCATTTCAAGAGGTAAAATATGATCAAGAACGCATGATACTGAAGGAAAAAAGCCAAAGCTGCAATGAAGATGTTAGTTGAAAAGGAGGCTCCAGGAAGGAATGGAAATGTTTCAACAAGCTGATGAAGCACTGGAAGCACTCATTCATCTATGCCAAGACATTTGGAAGACAACCACCTGGTCAACTGCCTGGAAGAGATCCAGATTTGCATAGAATCCAAAGAAAGGTGACCCAGAGAATGCTCAATTGATAGGATATAATCATTGATATCACATGCAGGTAACATTTTGCTGAAGGTCATCCAACATTGGTGGCAGCAGTACATTAATAGAGAGAGCTGACAGAAATTCATGCCAGGTTCAGAATGGGATGTGGAAGATGGGATATCATTGCTTATGTCAAATGAATCTTGCTTGTAATCAGAGAATACAGAAAGATGTTGATTTGTGTTTTATCGATTATGCAAAAATATTCAACTGAGTGAACCATAGCAAACTGTGGATAGCCTTGAGAAGAATGGGAGTTCCAGAACCCTGATTGTGTTCATATGGAACCTCTACAGGGATCAGGAAGCAATGGTGCAAACTGAACAAGGGAATAGTGCATGATTGAAAATCAACAAAGATCTGTGTCAGGCTGGATCCTCTCCCCATACTTATTCAATCTGTGTGCAGAGCAAATCATCAGAGAAGCTGGATTTGATGAAGACTGCAGCATCAGGATTGGAGGAAGGCTTATGAATAATCTGTGATATGCAGAGGACACCACCTTGCTTGTTGAAAGGGAGGAGGACTTGAAGCACTTGCTGATGAAGATCAAGGATGTGGAGCCCTCCGCATGGATTACAGCTCAATGTAAAGGAAACCCAAATCCTCAGAACTGTACCTGTAGTGAAAATGTGACAAATGGAGAAGGATGGAAGTGGTCAAGGATTTCATCTTTCTTGGTCCCCAATCAATGGTCATGGAGGTTACACATTGCATTAGGTAGATCTGCTGCCCAAGACCTCTTTAAAGTGTTGAAAATAAGGATGTTACTTTGTCAACTAAGTGCACGAATCCAAGCCATGGTATTTTCAAGGTGTAAGAACAATTGTTAGGGTGAAGCAAGGCCAATGTTTTGCTCTGTTGTATATGGGGTCTCAATGAGTTTGAACTGACTGAACAGACAATTGCACAATAACCATGACGTAAGCGGAGATGTCTGTGTGGGGTCTATGCTGTAGACACACAGGCTACGCAGGGATGTACCAACAGTTTCTCTCTCTAGTAACTACAAGCCAGCCCCTCACCTGCCTAACTGGAGAGATGAACAGTTCAAATGTACATGATTAATATTACATGACTATACATTTGCAATACCATAAATCGATTCAGACTCATAGCGACCCCATAGCACAGAATAGAACCACTTTGGAGTTTTCAAGATAGCATATCTTTACATGAACAGATAGTGTAAAAATGTGTGTATAAATGAATTTGTGTAGTTCAAATCTGTGTTTTGTAAGGGTCAAGTGTAAACTGTACACTGATGTTTGACTGTCAACACTCCCTAAATTTTGCATTGTTCAAGGGTCAATTGTATTCAGTTTGAGGCATATTTTATTAATGCAAAAGAGTTTTCTTTAAATCAGGCTTTGAAAAAAACTAGTAGTTTGGTTTTGTACTACTCATGTTTTCTCAATCCTGTAACTTTAAAAATAATGATGTTTCGGTTACATGTTTGTCTGTGTGTGTTGTGTATGTGTTTGTGTGTATGCATTTGATGTCCTAAGTTTTATAATGATTTGGAGTAAAAACTGCAACTCACCATCTGATGTATTACTGATGTTAAATTAGTGCAATCTCAATTTCATAATGGTTTCATACTTTTTATCAACATCCTTTTAAATCGTCTTAAATTCTCTCCCTACAAGTCCCCCGTGATTGTCCTGTGTCCCCCAAGAGAATCTTTCCGAACAGATGACACGGAGTTTGGTTTGGAGCTTTGGAGACCAAGCGAAGCTTACCAAGTGCTCTCAGTTGACCTTTCTGTCTGGTTTCACCTCTGAGGTCTTCCTTTACCTTTATTAACATGCTTGATCCATCTGAAAAGCATTTTGTGTGGGGTTCCTGGTAAACTTCCTGGTAAACTTATTGCAGAGTTTCTATGATTTATAAAATTTTCACTGGATTTGTGTTAAAAAATTTGATATTAGCACTGATATCAACATCAATTTTTGCCCTTGGTACAAAAAGTGTCATTTTTGTTAATAAGACAAAAATATTACTGAGAAAATTTGCCTGCAACCAACCTATTTTCTGATCACAGAAACATGTGTAAACATGCTTTGTTGGGAATAAGCCCACGCATGTATGACCTTGAATCTTAGCAGCAATACTTTTTGACTTACTCTTGTATCTCCTTGGTTGACTAAATAAAAAAAAAAAGTAGAGCCGAAAGGATAAAGCATTTTTTTTCCTGCATAACTCTTAACTTTAGTCTTCTAGGATTTAGTAGTCTAGAATGTAGGAAAGGGAGCCATGCCTGAATGACAATGTCAATAATAGGCATTGCCAAATAGCTGCCTTGAATATTTGAGTATTTTATGTAATCAGGGCTTAGACGACCATTGGGAAAAAGCTAATGATTGCTTATGTTTGGCTCACCCTGAGGAGGATACTTGAGATTGGTCTTGAATAATACATCATGTCTGTCATTAAAAAACAGAAAACAACAGGAAAGGAAATTGACATAGGAGACATTTTTAAGTGAAATTAAGCTGGGCTTTCTACTCCTGTAAAGATTTACAATCTGATGTCAAGAACTCTGAAAAGTGCTGTGTTAATTTTCATATTGGTTATTTACTCCTTGGGAGACTTCTACTACATGCAGTACTTGTGTTTTAATAAAATGAAAGACCTAAGTGTTAAGGGCTTTCTTCTGCTTTGATGGACTTTGCCTATGACTACTGTACTTAGTATCATGGTATACTTAGTATAGTGGTCACGTATTGGGCTACTAACTAACCTCCAGGTCAGCAATTTGAAATGAGTAGCAGTTTGAAATTCTCAGCAGTGGGAAAGCACGAAGCCCGCTGAGGAAGATGAGGCATTCTCATTCCAGAAAGAGTTACAGTGTGGGAAACCCACAGGGGCAGTTCCACCCTGTCCTGTAGGTTCGCTATGAGTCAGAATTGACTTGACAGAATGAGACTGTATTTAGCCTTGATAGCATCAATCATCAATAGAACTTTGTGCTGCTGTTTTTCTCTTGTAGGTCCCATCCACTGCTTTCTATAATTATTATCCTAAGGCCTCCCATTGAGATCTATTATAATGCAATCTATGATTCAGAAGTTTAAATTGCTAATTAAGAGATTTCAACACGCAATTTTATATTAGCTTAGCTTTATTTGAAGTGTTATTTTGCTGTATGTATCTAGTGTTGTGAAAAGCATTTACTTAATTCCATAAATAACACTTGAATGATATTAAAATGGTATGGTTCAGAATTTGGGTTCTGAAGCCAGACTGTTTGGGATTGAAATCTCCTCTACTGTTTTACTAGTTTCATCTGTGCCGGCTTTTCTTTACCAAAAAAGGGTGTGAAAGGGTACCTTCCTTCATAGAGTTGTTATTAAGTGAGTGACTATATGCAAAATGCTTCAATAATACTGGATTCATTGTGAAGACTCCATATGCAGGCGAGTTCAAAATTTTCATGTAAAAATGGATTAGAAAATGAGTAGCTGAAGCCAAGGGCTTACGTGGAGAGCAAATGTGTTGAGAATGATGAGGACAACGAAAGTACAAATGTGCTTTACACAATTGATGTATGTATGGATTGTGATAAAAGTTGTATGAACCCCCAATAAAATGACTTTAAAAAAAGAAAAAAAAATGGAATAGAAAGATAATGAATTTCTCCCCCACAAACTTTTTGAAACTCCTTTGTATGTTAGGTAATTTTTCAGAGGATTTAAAAAAAGGTATCATGATGTTATTATTGTTTATTGTCTAAGAGTCCATCCAAAATCATAAGGAATCCAAGGGTGACAGAATAGAACTGCTCCATAGAGTTTTCTTGTCTACAATATTAATAAGAGCAGATCACTAGACATTTTCTTCCACAGTACCATTGTAACAATGTGATACAATTGATCCATCAATAACTGTGGGACTTGGAGGCCAGGCTAGGAATTTCACTCCTTGGAATGAATCATTGAAAGAAAACTAATGAGATGATCAGAACTAAAAATGAGTCCCCTAAAATCAAAAGGACCATTGGGTAGATAAGAAGGAGAGAGAGAATACTAGTGAAAGCAATCCTTGACTCTTGGTTCCTGGAACAAGGATTCTGTGCACTTCTGGTCAAGTGTTCTTGTTGTCCACAGGATCTAGTGGCCTGTAGGTTATTAACAAATGTGGACATAAGCAAGATGTAAACTGGTACCTAGATGATGATTCCAGATGTTATAGCAAAAATAGCCATCTTTTGTGTTAGATCTGTTAATATATTTATTTTCTTCCCCTAAATCAAGGACCTCTGTCACAGGATGTTTGGGGGAGTTAGTAACAGACACAGCGTGTTTGATGATAACAAGATTTGGCAGATTGTTCTTCTCATCGAATCGAAGGGGTCTCTGAGGGCAGGTACCTAATTCTAGAAAGCAACCTAACTTCATCTGGTCCTACCCCATCGCACAAATGGAATTAATTAGTTTGCATCAGTGTTACCAAGGAAACAGGATGTTGTTAGGGCTCTTCGAAGAGGGGACTTGAGATAATCTGAAAAGCAATATTTAAACTCAACAGAATGAATAGGAGTAAAACAGAAAGAATATTGAAGAGGAAGCATTAAAGGAGGGAGCCTCTTGTGATACTGAAGATTGCTAGAAACCTAGTACTGCTTTACGGAATCAGATCATAGTAGATCATCCAGTGATCAGTGACAGCGACTAGAATTTAATAGATCTTTATAACCAAGGTTAGAAGTAGAGTCTGTAGCAGAAGTCAGGCAACCCATAGATTTGTCCCCTAAGGCAGTGCTTCCAAAGGCTTCCTCTGGGTAGGTTTCTGTTTCCATACCCAAATGAAGAAGGAAGGCAATGGAGGTCATAAAAGAAACAAGGTTATGCTAAGAATTCTAAGCTCCCCCCCTCCTGCACCCCCCCACCCCCCAAAAAAAACCACCTCTAAATCCAAGCTTGAATCTCTGGTAGCTCTTCTGAGATGTCCTTAAATGATCTTATATTAAGTTACCATTAATATTATCCATATTAGATAAACCTTAGTCATCATTCTATGATTCTTTGGCATTTCAATACCTCTTCCCAAATAATACCATTTTGGGGGTATACTTTTTCATAGACTATTGTTCTCTTATCAGAAGCAGAAGAATCAACTATAGAATGACCCGAATGTCATCATGAATTTAAATAGCCTTGCTCTTTCTGTGATGAGTGAAGAACCGCGGTGCCTGTGGGAAAGACCCCCCACTGAGGGTAAAAGGACACAAGCAGCTAATGGCAGATTTGGGCTGAATGAATGCATTGAAATCAAGAAGGTAACTCTACAGGAGGTGTTCACACTCATAATTATCTATCAAGCCAGTAGTATACAGAACATTCTATAGCTTTGGGAAAATGTTTGCATTTAGTACCTTCGTGCACGTGCAGTGTTACTCTTGTTGAGCACCATTGCCTCAGTCTGAGCCATAGTCACTTCTACATAATAGAGCTGCCCAGCAAGGATTCCTTAGCTACAATCTTTACGTAAGTGAATCTCATGGTCCCTCTTCCACAGAGCTGCTGTGTGGGTTAGAACTGCCAACTTTCTGGTTTATCCATCATACTACTAGAGCTCCTTTAATTTCCAGTCCTGGAATACAAATGCAAACCTTAGTAAACACAAGGGCAGTCATTCAGTTCGGATG
The DNA here is from genome assembly GCF_000313985.2 of Echinops telfairi. Classification (NCBI taxonomy): domain Eukaryota; kingdom Metazoa; phylum Chordata; class Mammalia; order Afrosoricida; family Tenrecidae; genus Echinops; species Echinops telfairi. The sequence goes on from NW_022103968.1 coordinate 22,293,427, forward strand.
CAACCCACATTATGGGATAAACCCAAGAACAGTCACACATCTATGAGGTAACCAATACCATGCCAAAAAGATGTTCAGAAAGGAAAAAAACAAAACAAAAAAACAACCAACCAAACAAACAACCTATCCCTGTGAATTACATTCTCTATAAGGGACAATACTATTTCCATCCAGTCGGTTGGTGGGGCCATACTACTTACACATAAAATCTCAAGGCAGCATGTTTTAACCCAGAGAATGCGCTCTTGTGATGTTAATGACGTGATCAAGAACAGAAAGCACTTTGGACGGATTCCAAGCAAATTCAATAAAGAGTAAACAGGGAAGCCTTTATGATACAGTGATACGAACATGATTACTGCTGAATGATATAATCAACAGAAGCACAGTCAACTGGAGTAATTTTGGGAAGGAAAATTGTGTTTTCTTTGCTGTGTTTTATCCTTTCCAAAAATGTTTGTTTTGGGTAGATAGAAGGCACCAATCAGACTTATGCTATCCATGAGTAAAAAGCCCATTAGGATCTGTGTAACCAGCACCTTAGAAATCTGTATATAACCCACATCGTAGCCTGAAAAGGGTTCTGTATTCAAACTTACACATTTTTGTTTTGACCTTTCCAAAAAGTGACCGCAATGCATGCCACCACCACCAAGTTGATTTCAACGACAGTGAGCTATTAGGTGGAGAAGAGCTGCCCTGTTGGATTTCCGAGACCCTGAACAAAAATTCTCTACAATCACCGGCAGTCTCACCTTGCTTGCCCAGAGCATCTGGTGGGTTCAATCTGCTGACCAGATAGGCAGCAGGGCTCTGAAACTCACTACCATCTATTTCTTTCTTAACACGTTTTCTTGAGAGTACAAGTTACTCGTTCAAGTTAGGACCCCAAGAAAGATTTAGATTCAGCTTAAAATGCAACCAAATGCATATCATACTAATTTTGTGGTTCAGTCTTTGAATCGAGGAACCAGGCATGAGAAAGGAAGAGAGAAGAAGAGGAAGTAAAAGAATGCAGTAAGGTGGAAGTGAATGAGAGGGAAGATGGACAGAAAATAAAGTAAAAGAGCAAGAAAAGCAAGATTATAGATCGCAAAACGTGTGTCTCTTCTATTTCAGGGCAGAGGACTGACTTGACACGTTTTGAATAAGAACATTTCTTTTGGGAGTCTCTTTTGTTTTT
>NW_022103968.1:22295132-22299167 GCF_000313985.2 Echinops telfairi
AAAAAAAAATACCATGGACTGATAAAAGGACAAAGCAGTATGTGACAGGTAGGTTTATTGTGCCAACTAGGCCAATGGGAACATGTGGGCGGAGATTAATCAGGTCCCTGGTTGACTGAAGGGCAACGAGATAAATGGCTTTGCAAGGGCCACTCCCTCTCTCTTGCTCTCTGGTGATTGGAACGGCATATTGCTGCTTTAGCTACTTCTTTGCCTCAATCTGTGTGCTACACTATCTGTGGGCCAAGCTAACTTGTGGATCATGTTGCTAGAACAGTGGTTCTCAAACTTCCTAATGCTGCGACCCTTTCACATAGTTCCTCATGTGATGGTGACGCCCCACCATAAAATTATTTTCATTGCTACTTCATAACTGTAATTTTGCTACTGTTATGAATCGGGCAACTCCTGTGAAAGGGTCATTCGACCCACAAAGGGGTTGGGAACCACAGGTTGAGAACCGCTGTGCTAGAGCTTGTGGCTCCTTAGAGACCTCCTTCATCATGCTGCTGGTGTGTACATTGCTTCAGCTTGAGGCTGGTGGATCCTGTTACCTTGCATAGCTTGCGTTTGAGATCCCGCCCAGGCCTGCTACACTAAGCTCCCAAGTTACTGACTGTTGCTGACCACCCTACTGTTTGCTGCCTGCGAGCAGATTCTGCCTGTCTTGCTTGAGGGAGGACTCCACTGCCTGCTTCTTTGACCTTGGACCCAGCAGCCCAGAGTTGAAAGACTTCCAATATATTAACTGTTCCACGAAAGTGAGTTGGACTGAGAGCCTTCTCTAGTGCTGTGTAGAGTAATTAGCTGTTATAGGCCTTCTCACTGTATAAACCTATCTCTCTCTTTCTCTCTCTCTCTCTCTCTTCATCACTGTCCTGTTGTTTCTCTAGAGAACCCTAACACACAGTATGTCTTGGATGAAGTGTGACCAGAGTGCTCCTTAGAGGCAAGTATGGAGAGACTTTGTCTCCCATACTTTGGACATGTTATCAAGAAAGACTAGTTCTTGGAGGAGGATATCATGCTCAGTAAAGTATAGGGGCAACAACAACAACAAAAGAAAGAACCTCAAGGAGATGGATTGACACAGTGGCTTCACCAATGGGCCCAAGCGTACAAACAATTGTGAGGATGGTGCTGGAACCAACAGAGTTTGGGTCTCTTGTGCACGGGGTCCCTGTGGGTTGGACCATACTCCACGGCATCTGACATCAACAGTAGTCACCTCAGCTACCTGTGAAGGTGATTTTGCTATGAAATGTTCTTTGAAACATTTGTCAATTAATATGAGGCTCAATGTGGCCTGTCAACAGGAAGGTGAAGTAGAGAGAGTGTGTGTGTCTCACCTCCAGGGAGGAAGACAGGAGTCCCCAGAATCCAGAAGGTCATGCCCTCACGGAGGTGTTATTGGCTATGACCTGATTGACAGGCTAGACACCATCCCTTTGCTCAGGTTGATGGGAAATTATGTCACTGCCACAGACTACAACGCACATTTTTTGTGTGGGGGGGTCAGAGTTCACGCTAACATTTTCTAAGAGAAAAAGCATTAAAATATTTTATTGCTATTTCCCTTCTAAAAATAGAAGTACAATTTCTAGTTATATTACTACTTATCTGTGATTGAAACGGGAAACTTCCGATGAAAGTTTATATACACATGCTCAAAGCACCCCAAAGCCAAACTCTGCCATCCAGCCAATTCTAACTCAAAGTGACCTGATAAGACAGAATAGAATTGCCCTCACGTGTTGCTGGGACTGTAACGATTACTGGGAAGCCTCGCCTTTCTCCTGTGGAGCTGCTGGTGGTTTCAAACGGTTGCTCTTGTGTTTAGCAGCCCAATTCCCAACCCACTACACTCGGAGGGGATCTGCTTTTATAACATAGGCCATCTTCCTGAAATTGAGACAACTTAAAATCCATCTTCCAATTCTGTTACCTCTCTAGCATAAAAGGAACTTTGTGATAGAGATCCTTTAAGTAATCAAAGGGCTCAACTTTTCAAAGAGCCTCCCTGTCATTCTTACTGCATTGGAGATAAGAGTAGGTTGGAAGGCGAAGTGAGATTTATAGTCATTGAAAGTACTTGTGTCCTAAAATGGTACAGGAGGGATGCAATAGAAAAGGAGGGCATGGGGAGGATGAAAAGTCAGTGACTTGGGAACACAGGGGCATTTTGATTATTTCAGCATGTGGTCTGATAGACAACGCATTCAGCAAGATGAGGATTAGCATAACGTAATAAGGCCAGAATTAAGGAACCAGAAAACTAAAAAGTAACTCGTGACAAGATTCCTCATTGGCAGACAGATCAGGGTGGAACCGAGAGAAGGGGAAAGAGTCCAAACAACTAGATACCATGGTCCCAGAGAACCTGGCTCCCGTCTACACAGAGAATGCATAAGAGACAGGAATACCTTAAAAGTCAAGATATCCTGTATAGATAGTTCCTTTCTTATATCATTCAAACCATTTAGGGGAAATTGGACTACTTTTTTTTCTTTTCCTTTTAGGACTAATTAAATTCCATTTGAGGATGGATCAGGGACAATGCCAAGTTGTCAGCATTGTAAAATCGGTGAGGACATTTGCTTCGCAGTGATGGGAATTTGGGTGACATCATTGGACATTAATTGCCTCTTCAAACCTGAAGAAGGGGCTGGTTAGAATTGATTTAGTTGGGCTTAACACACAGTCCAAGAATAGGTAAATGGAAATGATGTGCTCTATCAAGGAGGTTCTGTTGAGGGAAGTGGATTGCACTTCACAAAGAGCCTCTGTAACAAAGGCATAAAGAAGTGTTGATCAATTATAAGCTGGGAACAATTGAGTCATGTCCTGAGAGAAAAACAGAAATACATAATGGATTGTGAGCTATTTTTTTAAATCTTTTTATTAGGGGCTCATACAGCTCTTATCACAATCCATACATACATCAATTGTGTAAAACGCATTTGTACATTCATTGCCCTCATAATTCTCAAAAATGTACTCTCTACCTAAGCCCCTGGCATCATCTCCTCGTTTTTCCCCTCCCTCCCCATGTCCCCCTCCCTCATGAACCCTTGATAATTTATAAATTATTATTTTGTCATATCTTGCCCTGTCTGACATCAAGCATCTACATATAATCTTCTCCTTGGGGGATGGACAACAGAAAAATGGGTGAAGGGAGACGTTGGGACTTGTGAACTATTAATCGGGAATTCATCGATATTTTAAGATGCATATGATTGTTTTTCTTTATTTTGAGAATATTTTTGACCTTTCCTTGTTTCTTTGAGTGTCTGAATGAGTTTGTTTGTTTGCTGAGCATTTCTACAAGAGGGGCATCACAGTCATGGTCAGTTGGGTAGAGGTTTGTTTTTTTACATCTTTATCTTCTTCCATGAGGTTGTTGTACTATAGTGTACTTTATTTCAGAGGAAGATTATATTATCAACAACAAAAGTCACTACCATCCAGTAAATACCAACTCATAGTGATGCTATAGGACAGATTAAAACTGCCCCCACAAGTCTCAAAAATGGTAACTCTTTAAGGGAGTAGAAAGTTTCATCCTTCTCCCTAGGAGGAGCTGGTGCTTTCTAACTGCTGACTTTGGGATGGTAGCCCAACACATAACCACGACAACACCAGGGCTTCTAAAGGGGGTATTGGGTGACCTTTGTTTTGTTCTTGCATTCTACCCATCTATCAGTTTGTCATGCTTTGGTGATTTATGTGTTGTACTAATAATATTGGAAGCTATGGTAATGGAAATTTTAAAAAACCAGCAGATGGATAGATTGCTAGACTTAGTGGAGCTTCTAGACTAAGACAGACTAGGAAGAAAGGTTGACAATCTACATTAGAAACTTCACCAATGAAAGCCCTGTTCATCACAACAGAATATTGCCTGAAAAAGCTGCTTTCAGCCAGTCACCAAGAGGGACCAATTTCTGAGGAGGACATCTAGTTTGGTGAGGTATAGGCCAGTGAGAATTAGGGAGACACGAGGAAATGAAATAATGTAATAGCTGCAAAGTT
>NW_022103968.1:22299693-22301651 GCF_000313985.2 Echinops telfairi
AAAGATAATGAAAAGTTTACAACACTCCTATGTTTGACAGCAGAGACTAGAAAATGAAGCTAAGAGAAGCAGGCTTAGCAAAGCTCATGCATCTTGTTCTTTCTTTTCTTACTTTGAAGAATGAGAAAACTGGGACAATTTCATTATATTATGTGAATGTTGTTCACACATGAAGGAGCCCTAATGGTGCAGGGTAAAGTGATCAACTACTAACCAAAAGGTCGATGGGATGACCCCACTGGCAGCTCGGTGGGAGAAAGCTGTGGCAGTCTGCTTCTGTAACAATGACAACTGTGGGATTCCTGTGGAGCAGTTCTGCTCTGCCCTAAAGGGTCTCTGTTAGCTGTAATGGACTCAGTGACAAAGGGTTCAGCTTGGGGGTTTTATTTCTGCATCAGCTTAGTCTCAGGGTCTTTCTCTGTGATGTCATGGAGCAGTAGTGAGAGCATCCTGGCCAATTTCATAATCTGAATAAAACATAGTGTGGTAGTTACATAATCTGGTGTCAATTTGGGGCTGAAGGGGTAGAGTCTTTTCTGTCAATTGGATCATAGCCAATGAGGCCTCTGTGGGCATGTCCTTTCCCTGAGGAATCTGGAAAACTCTGGAATTACCTCCTTGGAGAGGGGAGACAGTTTCTCCGTTGGTTCATTCCCTGGGAGACATTGCAGCTGACAAGACACATGGAACTATGCTAGTGCCCTGAGCTGGAGAAGCAACAGGGACCTACCCTGATGTAACCAGACCTCTAAAGCCAGAGAAGCCATGTGGAGACCCCTGCCAGTGCTGAGATGCTTACAATGCCACTGGATCCACAAGACTTTCTACCCACTGGCCTGTGATCATCCTGAATTTGGTGTCATTGCATGTGTTTTGTGAGTCTGTAGAGGATTTTATAGACTGGCATCAGACATATGGTCTAATATCGGATTTATGGGCTAGCACTGGACTGGGCTGGGGTGCTTTCTTAATGTACAATGACCCTTTATATAAAACTCTCTCTTATACACATATGACTTTCTATGGATTTGTTTCTTTAGTCTACCCGGACTAACACGCATACCTGGAAGAATTCTGGGACATCTTTATCAGTTATGAAAAACAACCATATTGTAATAAATGTTTTTCTTCATTGAACCCAGGATAGAATTATCATTCTCTCCTCATGTGACTAAGGTTAGCATGCATATTTTACTCCTTTTATTTACTAATTTAGTGATCAAGTATCAGATGACATACTAAATGAGAAGCAACTCTAGATCAAATAATTGGGGAATAGAGGTAGAACATTTGTTCATGTTCTTTGGTAACAGGCATTAGGAACCTTTGTAGAGAGGAAGACGTGGAGCAGTGTGTTAAGCTGGGTTGACTAGAGAAACAAATCCAGAGACACTCATATGTTTATAAGAGAGAGCTTTATATCAAAGAGCAATTGTATATTGAGAAAACATCCCAGTCCAGTCCAGCTAAAGTCCACAAGTCCGATATTAGCCCATAAGTCCTATATCAGTCCATAAGTCTCTCTTCAGATTCATGCAGCACATGCAATGGTGCAAAATGCAGGAAAATTACAGACCAGTGGGTGCAAGGTCTTTTTGATCCAATGATGGTGGAAGCATCTCAGCGCTGGTGCGAGTCTCCATGAAGCTCCTCCAGCAGCTCCTCCAGTTCTCCCTGTGAGTCTCTTCAACATGAAGGTGAAGCAGAGAGAGAGAGAGTGGCCCACCTCCAGCGAGAAAGAGAGGAAGTTCTCAGAATCCTCATGAAAAGGCCACACCCCAAAAGAAGCATCATCAGGCTGTGACCTGATTGACAGGCTAGGCCCCACCCCCACACTTATTTGTCAAGTTGACATGAAATTATGTAACTACCACAAGCAGCTCAAGGACATAAAATAACTAGCTGAATAAATCAGTTTTAGGATGGCCAATGTTAGGCCTCCACTCAAGTACTCCCTC
>NW_022103968.1:22302517-22318448 GCF_000313985.2 Echinops telfairi
CAAATATGCTTTACACAATTGATGTATATATGGATTGTGATAAGAGTAGTATAAGCCCCTAATTAAATGATTAAAAAAAAAGAAAGAATAGCCAATGTCTAGGTACATGTAGCAAGACTTGATAGAGAGCTTCTTTAATGTTTCCACAATTAAGACTGAGCTATCTTGAATTATTTTCTGTCCTTCTATTACTCTTTTCAAAAGGGAAATGCCCAGGGGAGATACTTAGGTCAGCCTGCCCTAATTTGGGACCCCTAAGGACATGTAAGGGCCCTGGACTAGAAAGGCTTCCTACCAAGATCACATGTAATGTGAAGTTAGGTAACTTCTCAAACAACAGTAACAAAAGGCTATGGTCCTGTTCCCAAAAAAGGGGAGGGGGGAAGATGTTGGATAGGTAAAGATAATAGAGACTTACTGTAGACATGGTTTACTTAGGAAGGTTGTCATGTGTAGATTTTGTACAAAAGTGAAATAAAGACAAATAGATGAAAGAATAGTGGATTTGCTTATCTATACAAATGTGACCCTATGTCAAGGATTTTAGTGGCTAATCTGCAAAGTAGCCACTTGGTATCACTTCAGTATATGTTTTCATTCTTTGTCACACAGAAATAAAGAATTAACAGGTAGAGTTATACAAGCTAAGTCTCTTGCTATAATTCTATAACACATAGCCCAGCAGACCAGCCAGTGACAGTAGCATGGAGTAATTTGTTTATGCAGCAGAGTCTTTGAAGTCCATGTATAACCCATATGTGTGCTTAGGACAGATGCTAAAGCCTCTAGTAATTTTATGACCCTCTTTAGTGCTACAGAGTACTGTGCAGGGCTGTTTCTTTGGAGCCTATTTTTCTCTCATTTATTTTGACAATATATATATGTGGAATAAATTAAGAGCCCTCCCATACTACCACTACCACCAATCAAGGAGTGGGTTGTATTCGAAATGTTTATTAAATAAGCTATAGATTGATCTGTAGGGTTATGTGTAATTCTTTTAGTCAAAGACAAGATACTTTAGAAAATGAGTGTGTATTTCTGTTCATATGTGCGCTTGTGCTTGACAGAGATAAAGAGTAAGAAGGGAAAGAGAAAGAGAGATATAGAAGGACTTTTTTCCACTTAACAAAGACTAATGATAATTTTCACCAGGGCCAGGTTGTCACTGAGACTTGCTTAGAAATCCCATACATATTTTAATTTAGGGCTGTAGTTATCAGTCTGTCAGTAAGCTGGGTCTAGTTGTAAAAATTCAGTTGCAACTAAAATATAAGCAACATGTTAGTGTCTAGAGTTCAGCTCAGCTGATTCACAGACCAAGGAGATCAGATGTAATACCCAGCCAACTAGTTGACAGAGCCACGAGTAAAACAAAACAAAGGAATATAAAACAGCAAAACAAACACCACTACGAACCATAAATCTCCATGGGAGATCTTGACAAGGGAGAATAATTAGCCTAGGAAAAAAGGTAATGCTACTGTGGGACTTCAAGAAAGTAGAAAGTCTTAACATTCAGAACAGAAACTCAATAACCTCCCGAAAATGAATTGAAAGCACATCTTACATCTCAAGTGGGAAAAAAGGCAATATTACGGTGATTTGTTCTGCAAGTAGACTATGAATGTAGGCCTCCTGGTTCAAATACTGGCTCTTCCATTTTCTAGATGCATAATCTCGGACAAGGTATGAAAACTTACTGTCTTAGATTTTTTATGTGGAAATACTGATAGCAGTACAGATTTGACTGTTAGTTTTTTCTAAGAGGGATCAAGGCAGTAAGATATAATAGAATATTTAGAAGAGTGTCTACTTTTATTTTTGTAGTAATATTATGCCTTATGCACCCTCAAATATCAATAATCAAGTCTTTGGGAAGGTCAGTTAATTCCTCTGAACCTGAGTTGTTTCTCCAAGAAAAAGAAAAATATTGCAAATCCCTATTTAATAGATTTTGGTTTCCAGAATCATTTTAAACATGATTTTATGGGACCTTCCCAACAAGCCTAGCAGTTAGGGAAGGATAAGCTTATTTTCCATTTTATGGGTGAGACAATTGAGGTTCAGAGTGATCCAGTGACTTACCCCAAATCATATAAATAATAAGTAATATAAGCATGACTTAAATGCCGTTTCTTTTTTTTTTTAAAAAACATTTTATTAGGGGCTCATACAACTGTTATAGCAATCCATACACACATCAATTGTGTAAAGCGCATTTGTACCATCATTCTCAAAACATTTTCTCTCCACTTAACGCCCCCGGCATTAGGTCCTCATTTTTCCCCTCCCTCCCCGCTCCCCACTCCCTCATGAGCCCTTGATAGTTTATAAATTGGTATTTTGTCATATCTTGCCCTGTCGACGTCTCCCTTCACCCACTTTTCCGTTGTCTGTCCCCCAGGGAGGAGGTCACATATAGTTCCTTGTAATCGGTTCCCTCTTTCCTACCCACTCTCCCTTTACCCTCCCTGTTTCGCCACTCACACCACTGGTCCTGTAGGGCTCATCCGCTCTGGATTCCCTGGATTTTCAGTTCCTATCTGTACCAGTGTACATCCTCTGGTCTAGCCAGACTTGCAAGGTCAAATTCGAGTCATGTTAGTGGGAGCGGGGAGGAAACATTCAGGAACTAGAGGAAAGTTGTATTTCTCATCATTGTTACATCGAATGCCGTGTTTCTAACATAAAGTCCTGTGCACGGTCTACCATGATTTATAGAGTCCATCAAAACATAAAGATGTTTATAGAGTTTCTAGTCTTGTTGAAGCTGTAAATTTGGCGGGCAGGCAGTCATTCATTAGAGCATTCAATCTTTCTGTCTCTCTCTGAGCTGTAGGACTATATAATACGGCTATTGCATTAGCGTTTACTTAACTCAGTTGAGCATGAGCCCTTGATGTATTACCGAGAGCACTGAAGCCATGTGATCCTTCTCTGCTGGTTTACAGAGAGACACTTGTTTTCTTACATAAACCAATGTAATTATTTGCAAATGGGTCTGGTGTCCATGGATCTTGTGATGAAGCCAGAGCAGGTCACTTATAACTGCTATGAGACAAAACCAGCTGAAGATCCTTGTGAAACTTGTTCACTCTAATTTTTAATGTCATGAGTATTCTTAATAACATGAACTACAGTTCCCAAAGCCTTTTTCAATGGTTTATTAACGTGCCAGAGACTTGTCTATGAATGATAATGAAGTCAAGGACACTTGCAGCTAAACGTGTGCTCTAGAACTTTCCCTGTCCTCAAGTTCATGCTATAGACTATAGTAAGCGCAGGATCTCTCTCCGTCCCCGCCCCCAAGCTTTGTTGCTGCCCTGCCTTCCCTCCACAACTCAACATCAGTGTGCAGTGACCAAAAAAATAGTGGCATTGGTTGATCACCAATAACTTGTTAAGTCTCAGCAAGAAAGGAGTTCTTTAATTCCCTAACAGCACACCTTGCTCTCTTTATCAGCAGGGATTTCGAACGTAGTGTCAGTTATGCTGACAGACAAGCCCGGATTGACAGGAAATGTCACACATCAGCTTCTTGAGACATTCTGAAAGCTTTGATGTATCATTATTCACCTTTAAATAAAATACAGCCGAGGCTGCTACTCAGGTTTGTAACGAGACAAGTACCATTGATGCGTTCTGTATCGGAAGACAGATAGCACACTCTGAGAATTCCCAGAGAAGATCCATAATTTTTAATGGGAAGTTGCAGTCACTGGGAATTTGCCGGGCACCTACTTTATTCCGCCTTGGGCTACAAACTGTGTGGGAGCCTAAGAATACGTAAATGAAGTAGGCTTCCTTTTAAGAACTCACGGCATATATAGGAGGCAAATCATATATTCTGGAACTATAAATATATATTTATTAAATAAGAAACAAACTGAGTGCTACATTGAATATAAGCAAATAAATGTGCATATGTGGACGATAAAGTGAACAAGTTTTGGATGGTCAGGAAGGGGGGAAAAAAAAGTCCTGGGATAGCAATTGATGCTCCAGGGAGGAGAGTAAACCAATTCTGTCATCACCATCATATATAAAATACATTGTGCCTGAGATTTTGTTTATATTAGAAGGAGTAAGAAGAGAATGACACCATGTGGCTCCCCAGATTAACTGAAATACAAGTCTCAGTCTATCCCTCTTCATAGTAGAATTCTACATCTATACCCTTGCCCTGGTCTGTAGCAGGAGGCTGCATTCCCCTTTACTTAGTTATTGCCATGTGACTTCATCTGGTGAATGAGTTATTTAACCAACCAGCCCACTGCCACGGAGTTGATTCTAACTCCTACTGACCCTCTATTGGGTTTTTAAGGCTGGCAACCTTAACAGGAGTAGATTAAGCTGAACTTTTTCTCACGGAGCAGCTGTTGGGTTTGAACAGCGCACCTTGAGGTTAGCAGTCCAGTGTTTACGCAGCATGTAGTGCCTCAATGAGTTGTTAATAGATATTGAAGGAGCCTAAGCTTGAAATGCCCCTGCTATGTCATACTTGCTCTCTCATCCTCTTTTATCTTCTAATTAAATGTAATGCCTGGACACTGCCTGTCTTCCTGGTCCCATGAAGACCATGTATAAACCTGAGCTCAGTCATGATCCTATCTCCAGCACATCTGGATTGGCATCTGAAGTAGGATTGCCAGCAGAACTCAGGCAAGGACAGCTGGCCTGTGGCTCACCAAGGAAATACATCAGGAAGAGCAATGTTTATTCTTATAAATCATTGATATATTGGAGCTGTCGGCTACACAGAAAAAGATGATTAATCTAGATAGTAAGTTTGCTCTTGTATGCATTTCAATCTAGAAGAAAGAAATAGTATTTTCTGAAATAACTAACAACTCAGTAGATAGGATAGATGCTATGGGATAGGTATGAAGTATTCGGGAGGGGGTGATGAGAAAAGAACAGGAGCAGAAGAAGAAGGTAGCTAGTTCATAAAAATGTTATAAATATGTGAGCTTAGTCTTGAAGGAAGGAAAGGGTTTGAACAGACTGGGGTGGGGGTAAGAGAGGATAGATTCTGACTCAAAGTGGTTCTGTAGGACAGGATCGAACTGCTCCTGCGGGGTTTCCAGACTGTAACTTTTTATGGGGATAGAAAACCTCATTTTTCTCCCTGATAGTTGCTGGTGATTTTGAACTGCTAACCTCAGGGTTAGACCCCCAAAGTGTAACTCACTATACCACCAGAGCTCCAGTATATAATTATACTTCATTGAGACTCAGAGAAAGCTAACTATAGAGACCTTTCTGAGAATATATTTTGATAATTACCTTTTCCTCATTATTTTGAATTATGTCCAGGACCACTTGTAAAACTCCCCCCACCTGCCTTTTTCTTTTGACTGGTAGCCATAATTACTGTTTGCCATTTAATCATCTAGTCATGAAATTTTAGAAGTAGAAGAGGCTTTGAACATTAGTGATCCAACTATGTTGTCATTATATCTATGAGGGAATAGACTTGGAAGGGGTAAACAATTTGCCCCGGGTCTCCAGGCACTGCTGCTGAGAGTGGCAGTAATGGATAAGGAAATGGTTATATTGTGACCCAAGACCTGTTGATTGAATACTAACTCTGTTCCTCAATCTTTTTTTTTCCCAAATAAAAAGTTTGATTTCAGAAATTGAGTTCACCCTACACATCTTAAGACGAGTGAAATCACCTTACATATGAAGAATACCAACTCATGTTGTGTTAGGTCAGTTTTACAGAACTAGATCTATAGGCTACCTGATGATTAATTCATTCAGTTAATTCAGTTAAAAGAGCTATACAGTATTCACCTGAATTTTGATCATGCGTTTCAGTGCTCTTAATTTCTAAATTATAAGAGGCTCTGATTCCATTTCATAATACTATTACCTGGAGGGTCCAATGCTACAGAAACATAGATGGAATTTTGTCTTTTAGGGGGGATTCAGGAGTAGTATCATTCTCTAATAGAATACAGAAATGGCATCCTGCCTTCAAAATTAGTTGGAAAGCCAGGAAAAATTTGGCTCAACAAATAATATATTATATATTAATGAAATTGCAGACTAAATAATGTGTTGCTGTGTTTGAAATTTGCCTTGAAAATGGTTGTTTTTGAAATCGGATTTTTTTGGGGGGTGGTGGTGGGGGGCAGTTCCCACCATGTCCCTTAGACGGGAGTTTAAACGTGTATAAATGAGTCTCAAGCATAAACACTAAAGGGCTTGTCAACTTCAACCAGGTCATGTTTATGACCCCCCAAGGCTATCTTGACTTTCAACATTGCCATAATCCTTATACCCCAGCTTCAGAAGGAGTTTAGACATCCCACAATTTCTCTGTGAATTCATACATCCTTTTCAGAAATTCTGCTCTGATTACCTGGAAAACAAATTGAAAGGAGGCTAAGGCCACAAAAGTGTTTTCTTTGTGTATACAATCATTGTATATTTTTACTACACAGATCAAAATACATTAGTGTATCTTTGCGCTGCTGCGTGCCGTTATTTTCACAGAATGTTTTGACTGATGGCAGTCCTAGGGCATAGCCTGATGCTATCAGGAAGAGTATTAGTTATTCACGCAATATGTAGGCAGGATGGCGGTTGTTATCTATACAAGACAATACTCATATTTGGGCTTTGCTTCACACACAACCATGAGGAAAGCCATTTATTTCTAAGGAGCTTATCAACCTTGACAGAGCAAGTGTCCAGTGATGGTTAAATAATGCTTATAAACATCACATTTTTCCTTTTGTACTTTGTTATATTAGAGATTTATGGGCAGGGCTCATAAAAATGCTAGGTAGATTAGGTAGGCACAAGATAAAGGGTGAAGCTCACTTGTCAATGCACTACTACTTAGATTTGCAGATTTCACACATATTTGAATTTTAATAGACCTCTTAAATGTACAGAAAACAGTGTTTCTTTAATTCCATGTACCTCTCTCACAGGCTTTCTCCTGCTACTAACATCTCACATTAGTGTGGTATATTTGTTACAACTGATGAACCAATACTGATATATCACTAGTGATCAATATATCAAATGATTTTATATAATTATCGATCAAAATGTATCTACAGAAGAACTAGACTTTTGATAAATTCTTTGACTTCACTGAGGAGTCAAGGGTGTTTGCATTCCTAGATATACAATCATACAAAATGCATATAAACAGCACCTATTTAATCAGAGTTATAACAGAACTCTACGAAAAGAGAGTATGCATTATAGAGAGAGAGCAAAGAAAGGTCCTCCCCTCATCACTTACTGCTTAATATTGACATTGTAGCGAAGAGTTAAGAGTTTAGTAGCCTAGCGAGTAGTTGGAGAAAGCTTTGCATTGCTTCCAATTCATTTGGGAAATTGACAGCTCTTTTATTCCAATGTAGAAATCAAATGAAAATAATTCTTAAAAGGTTGAGTTAATCCTTTGATAATTATAATAGTTAAAGATGTCCAATTTTTTGTGTGAATGTGCGCGTGTGTGCATATGGGCATAAGCTGCGGCATATCCTGGATCCGCGGAACTCTTTTGGTTTAGTTAGTTGAAAGTGGGTCTTTATCTATACCCACAGACCTTCGTCACACCCTGGGAATAAGGCGCCCATGCTGGACAGCAGGTGTTTAGAGAGGATATCTTTTGGAGTGCTTTGGGCACGATTATAGAAGACACGTTTCCAAATGTGTAAGGGGTGCAGAGATGAAGTGGTCCTAGGACAGACACAGTGACATCATAAGGATCAGGCTCTTTTCATCTGTTTGTCTTCCTCCTAAACCTGACTCTTCCTAGAGACCAACTTACAAACAAGCAGAATTTCACTGATTATGATTTGAAAACCTTCGATTTAAATGTATCTTTAAGTGTAAGTTTAAAAATAATAATTTACTCTAAATATATTGAAGAGATGTGGCAATGTGTCTTGTAATTTGGAATATCTCTTATAGCACATTTCTAAACCAAACTACAATCATGGAGTTATTAATTTCTATACATTCATGTCTGAAGGACATTTGACAGCAATAGGAGGATGGACATAAATGTAATTGCAACTTAATGTAAGTGAAACTAATTCACATAAAACTAAAATGGATAAGTAAAATTATTCACTCATTGATACAGTCATAAAATAACATGAAAATGGAACGAAGGTTTAAGGTCTCCATCCAAACCCCAAACCAATTTCCATTGATTTGACTTTGATTCATGATGAGGCCATTTATATCAGAACGGTGTTCCATAGGATTTTAATGACTGTGTTTGAGGGGAAAAATTCTAGTGCTAGGCTTTTCTTTTAAGGTTCTTGGGTTAGCAGATGAATGTGAAACTGGTGTGTAACCACCCAAATATTCTTAAAATGCCGGTAGCTGAGATTTTAATGTGTAAACACTAACACTGTTATCCATCAACAAGCCTTGAATTTCATTTATTTACTAACAAGAAGGTCAGCAAGACTTTTCATTTTTATCATGACAACCCATTCCACATGTCCAATGACACAGTTACAGGTAAACAAACTCATCCAGTATTTAAGGTCAGGAATGTTTAGGGTATAAGCACTGTTCTGGCTCACGTGAGGATGTAACAAATATTTATCATTATTTTTCTGTATTTGCTCAATCTGTACCATAAGGACACAATCTGAGAAGCTGGACTAATAAAAATGCATCATCAGAATTGGAAGAAGACTCATTAGCTCATTAACTCACTAACCTATAATATTCAGCCTCGCTTGTTGAAAGCAAATAAGACTTGGTATACTTACTGAGGAAGATTAAAGACTCTAGCCCTCAATATGGATCACACTTCAACAACAAGAAGGAAAAAACCCTCACTACTGGAGCAATAAGCAACATCATGATAAAAGGAGAAAGATTGATGCTGTCAGGGAGTTTATTTAATTTGATTCCACAATCAATGCCCATGGAAGCAGAGGTCAAAACATCGAATGTACTGCACTGGGAAAATTTGCTACAAAAGATCTCTGCAGGATGAACATTGGACCTCCATTTAAATGCTCCCTCAATGCAAGAACAATTTGTTCTATTAAATCGGCATTCCATGATGCTCACCTTCCCAACACAACCGCTGAAGACAAAGCAGATGAAGTAAATGTGGTGAAGAAAGCTGATGGTGCCCGGCTATCAAATGACATAGCGTCTGGGGTCTTAAAGGCTTAAAGGTAAACAAGCAACCATCTAGCTCAGAAGCAACAAAGCCCACATGGAAGAAGCACACCTGCCTGTGTGCTCATGAGGTGCTGTTGGGATCAATTATCAGGCATCAAATAACAAAAAATCATATCGTTGTGTGCTCACCTCCCTATGATCGCTGAACAGAAATGGGTGCATAAGCAAATGTGCTTGGTGCCTGGTTGGTGCCTGGCTATCAAAAGATGCAGCATCTGGGGTCTTAAAGGTTTGAAGGTAGACAAGCAGCCATCTAGCTCAGAAGCAACAAAGCCCACATGGAGGAAGCACACCAGCCTGTGTGATCACGAAGTGTGGAAGGGATGAGGTATCAGGCATCATCAGAACAAAAAAATCATATCATTGTGAATGAGGGGAAGTGCACAGTGGAGACCCAAAGCCCATCTGTAGGCAATTGGACATCCCCTTACAGAAGGGTCACAGGGAGGAGACAAGTCAGTCAGGGTGCAGTGTAGTAATGATGAAACATACAACTTTCTTCTAGTTTCTAAATGCTTCCTCCTCCCCCCACTATCATGATCCCAATTCTACCCTCCAAAGCTGGCTAGACCAGAGGATGTATACTGGTACAGAGAGGAACTGGAAACACAGGGAATCCAGGGTGGATGATCCCTTCAGGACCAGTGGTGAGAGTGGCGATATCGGGAGGGTGGAGCGAAGGTGGGGTGGAAAGGGGCAACTGATTACAAGGATCTACATATAACCTCCTCCCTGGTGGACAGGCAACAGAAAAGTGGATGAAGGGAGATGTCAAACGGTACAAACTATGACAAAATAATAATTTATAAATTATCAAGGGCTCTTGAGGGAGGGGGGAGCATGGAGGTAGGTGAAAAATGAGGAGCTGATGCCAGGGGCTTAGGTGCAGAGCAAACGCTTTGAGAATGATGAGGGCAATGAATGTACAAATGTGCTTTGCACAATTGATGTATGTATGGGATGTGATAAGAGTTGTGTGAGCCCCTAATAGAATGACTTAAAAAAAAAGATCTCTGCAGAGTGATAAAGAGCAAATATGTCCCATCAAAGACTGAGGTGCTCCTAACTTAAACCATGGTATTTTCAGTTGCCTCCTATGTTTAGGAACTTGAAGATTAAATAAGGAAGACTAAAATATTGATGCCTTTGTTTTACATTGTTGATGAAAAACCTTAAAGATACTGGACTTCCAAGAGCATGAACAAATTTGTTTTGGAAGAAGTATGGCCATGACGGTTCTTAAAGAAGACCCGGTCACATACTTTAGGCATGTTATTCAAAGGATAACCTGTTCCTATAGCTATACATCAAACCTGGTTAAGTAGAAGGTCAGCAAATAGAGGAAGACTCTTGATAAAGTCTATGGACCCAGTGGCTACAACAGGCTCACACAAAGCAATGACAGTGAGGTTGCCCTAGAACAGGATAGTGTTTCCCTCGTTTATGGTCACTGTGAGCCTGAACCGACTCTAAGGCATGTCACAACAACAACAACAATGACATCTGCCTGTATCAAACTGGTACATTGTGATAAACTTCCACTGGTGAGTTTAAACAACAAACAGCCTGTGTTCTCACTACTTACGAATACAGCCTGCTCAGTGTCTCACTTTGCAGTCAGTCTAGAACCTTCTGCAGAACAGCTGCTCCAACAGAATTGTGGCCCATCGGGTTTCTGTCACAACTCAGAACGACAGATACACTCTGAAGCTACGCAGCAAGGGAAAGCTCTAAGAGGTAAAATGACTTTAAATCTCAAAATAGCTCACATGGACTTTGGCACGGTTTCTCTCTCTCTCGCTCACTCTTTCTTTTTCCTTTTCCAAACAGGCTTATTCAAGCTCTTTGCATCAACTTGTAGCAAAAATCTCATCATTATCAAGCCAATTTTTAAAACTTTTTTTTATGATTTAAAACTTGACAGAGTAAATTGGTTTTCCATTCAACAATTTAGACATCAATTGCAGTCTCTGAGATAGATCAGCCTTCTTCCCACTTTTGCCCCCTCCCTGTTTTTATATTATTCATCCTTCTTTCCTGGTCCTTCTTGCTTTCAACAGTTTTTATCCAGAAGCAAATGCTGTTATTTTGATTTTAGTACAATTGATCTTCCAGGGAGTGTATGTTATTCTTGGATGTTATTCTTCCCCTCCAAGCCTGAATATTGTTAGCCTGAAAGCTGAGTCAGAGGAGTGAGTACAGGTCCAAGAGTGAACAGTCGCTAAAGGCCATAATCTGTGGATTCCAAGTCTCCTTCAGACCAGTAAGCCTATCTATTTTATGATTTTGGTTTGTTCCACTTTCTTCTCCCACTTGACTCAGGACCCTCTTTTGTGATCCCTTTCAGAGTAATTAGCAGTGGAAGCTGAGCGCCGTCCAGTTCTTCTGGTCTCAGGGTTGTGGAGGCTGAGGTTTGCTGTGGTCCATCCATCCTCTGGATTAATTGCTCCCATACATCAAAGAGCATGCAGGTGGGGCAGACACAACTGTCATCTGGGTGGGCACTGTACTGCTTGGTATATCTGTGATCCAGAAACACCAGGTTCAGCTATCTTTTGGGTGCTGAAAGGTGGAAGAGCAATGAGGTACCCATGTACCCTGTGGAAGTCTGGAAGATCCTCTCCACACAAAGGTGGGCCATGTCAGTAGAGGGACAGAAAATGCAGAACATGGGTCCCCATATGGTAAGTCACAATGGTCTGTTCCCATGCTTGGCCAACGCCAAACTCTAGCACCTCTTCCTCTGTTCTGAAAGCTTTGTTATACTAACTCCAACGAAAGGTTTTCTTATTGGGAATTTTCTCATGTTTAACAAGACCTCACTTCCACATATAAGGTTTTCCTCATATTTAATTCATGCAAAGGGCTTCTTTCCTTTGTGAAATCTCTGATGTGCTGTAAGGCATTGCATCTGTCTGAAAGCTTTACCGCATTCACCACATAGATATGGTTTTTCTCCTGTGAATTCGTAGATGAGTTTTCAGATTTCCTTTCTGAATGAAGCTTTTGCCACATTCACTTCATATATAGGGATTCTCTCCAGTATGAGTTCACTGATGAACAGTGAGAGAAGCCATCCAGGTAAAGGCTTTTCCACATTCACAACATACAAAGGGTTTCTCTGCAGTGTGAGTTCGCTGATGAAAAGTGAGAGAAGTCTTCTTGATAAAGCCTTTTCCACATTCACCACATCCGTGGGGTTTCTCTCCAGTGTGAGTTTGCCGATGAAGAGTGAGCAAAGCCATCCAGATAAAGGCTTTCCCACATACACCACATACATGGGGTTTCTCTCCAGTATGAGTTTGCTGATGAACAGTGAGAGCAGTCTTCAAGATAAAAGCTTTTCCACATTGACCACATACATGGGCTTTATCTCCTGTGTGAATTATTTGATGTGCTGTAAGGTGTTGCTTCTGGTTGAAAGCTTTACCACGCTCACCAAGTATATAGGGTTTTTCTCCTGCATGAGTTTGTAGATGGCTTTTGAGATGTGCATTCCGAATGAAGTCTTTGCCACCTTCACCACAGACAAGGGGTTTCTCTCCAGTATGACTTTGCTGTTGAATAGTGAGGTACTTCTTCCTGATAAAGGCTTTTGCACATTCACTACATACATGGGGATTCTCTCCAGTATAAGTTCGCTGATGAGCAGTGAGATCACTCTACCTGGTGAAGCCTTTCCCACATTCACTGCATACATTGGGTGTCCCTGCCTCGTGAGGTTCCTGATATCCCTTGAGGTATGATTTACTGTGAAAAGTTTTCCCACATTGCAAGCATTTTCCTAGCTCTTGTCCTTCATGAGCTTTTTGATAATGTTCATTGAGTTTGAACACATTATTGAATTTTTGCCCACACTGACTACATTCATAGGTCTTATCTAGAATATGAATGATCTGGTGCTCGTAGAGCAAAACCGCCTCAATGAAGGTTGTCCCACATTTATCACGTGTTTGGTTTCTCAATTTCATCAGATTCCAGATGCTGAATGCATTGTGACTGCATGTACCTGGGTGGTTCACACTCAGGGAATTTCATTTCAGTACAAAATTGCTCTTGTTCAACATGGAGAAAAGTTTTCTCATTTTCATTGAGCACAAACGACTTCTTTATTTTGTTGATTCTGTTTTGATTTAATTCCAGAATGATTAAATCTGATTTTATAATTTTTTCATGCAAACCAAACATCTCATAATTTTCCCTTGGAGGAAAATTACTTTTGGGCTGAGAAACAATACTTTCCAGTGTATTAAATTTATAGCAGTGTTCCATTCTGTCCATGCATCTTTCACACTGCAAGTGCTCAAGCAAATGATCATTATCTTTCTGGATTTCAATGGAAACTAGGTTGCGATAGTTCGCTGACATATCATCCTGATATAGGGTCTTCTGAGCAGGGTTCAGGAGCTGCCATTCCTCCCAGGTGAACTGTAAAGCCACATCATTGAATGTCAGTGATTCCAGCTTCCACATCTTGAACAGGGATTTATTTACTTGATGACTAGTTCTGTGAGATGCTGCAGAGAAAATCATGGAACATGTTGAACCTCTACCTCATAGGGACTGGTCTACTGCTGCTCCTGCAAAATGAACTGAGCCTTGGTCATTTTCTTTGGTCCTTAGGACAATGCCAGCAACTGGGATGCTCTATGTTTGTCTTAATCTGGATCAATTCTAATAATGCTCACAAATTGCAATTTCTCATGAGGACATCCCAAAAGTAATAATACCAGGCACTTCTTCCTTCCTCTAAGCTGCTGGTGATGCACAATCTATAGGCCATAGAAACTCATGGGACGCTCACTTGGATCCTTCTCCCAAGACAATTTTTTAAAAGTCCTTGCTATGGATTGAATTGTGCTTTCCTAAACTAGGTGTTAGAATCCGAGATATTAAACAAACAAACAAACAAACAAACAAATAAATGAGAATCCTAACCACCAGCAACTCTATGAGAAAAACAAATGTGGCAGGTTGCTTCTGTAAAGATTATTGCTTCGGAAAAACGTATGAGTCAGTGCTTCTCTGTCCCGTAGGGTCTGCTGAAGGCAAGGGATGTACTTACGACTGTGTTCCCATTTAGAAATCCAGGCTTCTTTGTTGTGTTATGAGATCATACCAGTGAATGCCCAGAAATCAAAAAGCAAGGAAGGAGTCAAGAAGAAATCAACATTACTGAGACTCTGAGAATTTTTATCCTCCAGAACTGTGAGAAGATAAATTTCTGTCCTGTAAGTCACCCATTTCAGGTATTCCTGTACTCGGTAGCTAAGATAATGGTGAAGGAGATGTGAGGGAGGGTGGGGGACACTCGACATCGGTAGAGGCTAGCAGTATATACAAGAACCAAGTATTTGGCTTTACAATCAGGTTCCCTGGATTGAGCCCCTGTAGCTGTTACTGACTGACATTTTGGATACATTGGTCAATATCCCTGCACCGCTGAGCAAAATACCGATGATAGTTCCCATTCCATAGGTTTGTTTTGAGGCTTAAGAATGTTAGACAAAATACCCATTTATAAACTATCAAGGCCTCATGAGGGAGTGGGGAGCGGGGAGGGAGGGGAAAAATGAGGACCTAATGTCGGGGGTTTAGGTGGAGAGAAAATGTTTTGAGAAACGATGTACAAATGCGCTTTACACAATTAATGTGTGTATGGATTGGGATAACAGTTGTATGAACCCCTAATAAAATGTTTAAAAAAAAAAAAAGAATGTTAGCACATTACAAGGAACAGTATATGCCACGTGTTCTGTTGTTATTATGTACCAACTCCATACATAATAGAAGAAAATGTCATCCATGCCTACATCATCTTCACAAATGTTTGAGCCCCTTTAATGTTGCAACCACTGTGCTAATCAAATCTTGTCAAGGGTCTCTCTCTTTTAAGCTCACCCTTTACTTTAATTAAACTTGTCCTTCTTCAGGGACTGAATTCTCTTGACAACATGATCAAAGTCAAATGAGATGAAATCTAACTATCTTTGTTTCTAAGGAGCCTTATGATATTACTTCTCCCAAGACAAATTTGTTTCTTCTTATGGAAGTTCCTGCTCCATTTAGTTATTTTTTGCCCACACCACAATTCAAAGGCACCAATTCTTTGGTCTTCTTTATTTATTGCCAAACTTTCACATACATATTAGGCAATTTAAAATACCATGGCTGAGTTAGGCACACTCTAGTCTACAAAGTGATGTCTTTGTACCCACCTTCCTGACATAATCTCTGAAGACAAAATGGGTACATAGGCAAATGTGCTGATGAAAGCAGATGGTGCCTGGCTATTAAAGATATAGCATCTGGGGTCTTAAAGGCTTGTACTTAAACAAGTGCTCATCTAGCAAGGAAGCAACAAAACCCACATGGAAGAAGGACACCAGATTATGTGATCATGAGGTGTTGATTGGAAGAGGTATCAGAAACTCAAAAACAAGCAACCAAATCCATGTGAAGGGGTGTGGACTTAGTGGAGACCAAAAACCTACCTGTAAGATAATTGGACAGTTCCTCTTATAAGGACCACACAGAAGGAATGAAAAATCCAGGGTGTGGTGCAGCACTGATGAACGACATAACTATCATTTCCTCCCCTTACTATTACAGTTTTTATTTTTTAGCCTCATTAATCATGTTATATTTGTGCATGTTCATTTGTATATTTAAGATCATTCAGTACATGAAAGCCAAGATAGATAATCCTTCATAAACAGTAACAGGTGTGTGCTCCCTGGGG
>NW_022103968.1:22329001-22360075 GCF_000313985.2 Echinops telfairi
GTTCCCGAGAGGTTATATTCTCTTTGCTTTAGACAAATCGTCAGATAGGTTGTTAAAACTCCTAATTCTTTAAAATTCTCTGGATGTAAAATTCCTTTTAGAAAATAGCACTGAGCTATACAGTAAGTGCTAGATGATTTGTTAATATTATAAAACTAGTAAACCACAGGAAACAGCATGGCCTTCTTGGATTCTGGGATTTCTCCCAGTACTTTTCCTTTATTACACTCTTGCTTTGTGTGGAGAGTAGAGTTGATTATTTTAACACCCTTTAGAGACAGAAGATTTGTTGAATACTTGAGATAAGGGACTCAGGGAGTGTTGGCCAACACAAGGTCAGCTTTCTTTTTTGAGGTGATATTATCTGAATAAATGCTCCATCTCTATCCTGCTGCTTCTTTACTATTGAGGAAAAACAGATTTATATGGAAAAACAATAACAAAACAACATAAAAAAAACACATTGTTCCACTCATCTTCCAGAAAGGAAACTTTATGTGCTTATTTAAATGTGTAGTATGGTATCAACTGGCATTAATTACCTGATTTTTCACCAACTTCTTGTGTTTCTTTATAGTGAAAAATTTTCCCTCTTTTTAAAATTTCTTTTTAAAAAATCGTTTTATTGGGGGCTCACACAGCTCTTATCACAGTACATCCATCCATCCATCCATTGTGTCAAGCATATTTGTACATTTGTTGCCATCATCATTTTCAATACGTTTCCTTTCTACTTGAGCCCTTGGTACCAGCTCCTCATTTTTTTCCATCCCTCTCTCACCCACCCTCCCTCACGAACCCTTGATAATGTATAAAATTATTATTATTTTTTCATGTCTTACACTGAATGATGTCTCCCTACACCCACTTTCCTGTTGTCCACCCCCCAGGGAGGGCATTATATGTAGATCATTGTGATCGGTTCCCCCTTTCTCCCCCACCTTCCCCTTACCTTCCTGGTATTGCTACTTTCAATATCAGTCCTGAGGGGTTTATCTCTCCTGGATGCCCTGTGTTTCCAGCTCTTATCTGTACCCATGTACATGCTCTGGTGTAGCTGGGTTTGCAAGGTAAAATTGGGATCATGATCGTGGTGGGGTTAGGGGATACATTAAAGAACTAGAGGAAAGTTGTATGTTTCCTCGGTGCTATACTGTACCCTGACTGGCTTGTCTCTTCCTTGTGACCCTTCTGTAAAGGAATGTCCAATTGTTGACAGATGAGCTTTGGATCCACAGTCTGCATTCCCCCTCATTCACATAGATGTGATTTTTGTTCTAGTTCTTTGATGCCTGATACCTGCTCCCATTGACACCTCCTGATCACAAAGCTGGTGTGCTTCTTCCCTGTGGGCTTTGTTGCTTCTGAGGTAGATGGCCACTTGTTTATCTTCAAGCCTTTAAGACCTCAGATGCTATATCTTTTGATAGCAAGGCATCATCAGCTTTCTTCACCTTGTTTGCTATGCACCCATTTGTCTTCAGCGATCGTGTCAGAAAGGTGAGCATCATGGAATGCCAGGTTATTAGAACAAAATGTTCTTGCATTGAGGAAGTACTTGAGTGGAGGCCCAATGTCAGTCTGCTACCTTGAAACTTAACATATAAATATATGTACATAGATCTATTTCCTATCGTTATATATAAATATATTTACATATATACATGCCTGTATTTAGACCTCTATTAATGCCCTTTGCCTCCTAGTTCTTTCCTCTGTTTTCTTTTATTTTCCTCTTGTCCCACTATCATGTTCAGCCTTCATTCAGGTTTCAGTAATTCCTCTTGGTTGCATTGCCCTTAATCAAGCCCTACCATGCATCCTATTCCCTCCTTGCCATCGATTTTAGATCACTTGTCATTCCCTTGTCCCTTTATGTTTTAATTTCAAAAGAGACTTGCTAAAGTGATCTCAGATGAATTTCTCAATAAAAACCCTTCTGACCTGGAATTATAAAATGAAACTCAGATTTTTAGGGAAAGTCTGTATTGTATAAGAAATAGGTATTTAATATAAATAAAAAATGTAAACATAAAAAAAAGAAGTAGGTATTTATTTGACTAGACCGTTTGCATAGAAAAGTGCAGATGCATTTTGATCTGACTCTTGTTTTAATTATAATGTTACACCTTGATACAAGATGAAAAGCAGCAACCATTGTGATCTTTCATGGATTTCTCAATCAGTTTTGCAGTAGTTTTTAATTCTGTTTTAAGACCTCTAGTTATGATGATCAGTTTTTAAAGTTCATAAGAAGCACTCCTCATCCTGTGAACACATCATGATCGCACAGGCTGGTGTGCTTCTTCCATGTGGGCTTGCTGCTTCTCTGCTGGGTGGCTGCTTGTTTAACTTAAAGTCGTTAAGACTCCAGACACTATATCTTTTGATAGCCAGGCAACATCAACTTTCTTCACCATATTTGCTTGTACACCCATTTTGTCTTAGCAATTCTGCCAGTGAGCATCACAGAATGCCAAGATGTTAGAACAAAGTGTCCATGTGTTGAGGCAGGACTTCATCAGAGTCCCAAAGTCCATCTACTTCAATGTATTGCCATATGAATCTATACCTATGCCAATATCTCTCTTTTTAAGAATTAATATACTTATCTAGTCCATACCTACGTTTATACCTCTATCAAGAGATTTGCTTCCTAGATCTTTCCTCTTTACTTCCTCCTTTCCCACCATCACACTTGCCCTTCTTCTGCCTCTTAGTAATGCCTCTCAGCTAGATTGCTGTTGCTCCAACACCTCAGGATCTCTACATCCTCCTCATTGTTGATACTAATTCCCTAGTTGTTCCCCCATCTATGGCATTGTTTGCTCACTCCTCCCTTCTCCCTCCCCATCGGTCCCATTGATTTCTCCTTGGGTTTGCTTCCAACAATAATGTATACAATGCACTGGATATAATACATTATTGTGAACAAAAATAAAACAAAAAATGAAAAAAAAGAGGGAAAAAGGAAATAGAAAAATTATATAAAGAAAAACAATAATAACTAGTAAAAAACAGTCAAACCCTGAAAAAACATAGATAATTTCAGGTCCTTTATGACTATTTCCCCACTGCTCTTGGGAGGTTCTGGGAATTTCCCCTCCTAGTCTGAAGGCTATTTCGGGGCTCCTCAGGGATTTTGTGACTTTGCTTTGCTCCCATTGCTGATCTGTAATGTTCCTTTCTTGGTTTGGCCCGCCATGTGGGGGTTAAGACTAGACTCACTTCCTGCCGTGAATTCCCAGTATTGTCCTTTGTCATGGTATGCTCCATTAAGGAGGGGTCATCATGGCTCAGGCTTTTGTCAGCCCTACAGCCTGTGCGATAATGAGGTGTCGATGGGATCAGTTAACAGGCATTAGAAGACCCAAAACAAAGTAACAAGCAGATTGTTGAGAACAGGGGGCTAGGAGCAGGAACCCCAAACCCATCTGTCGACAATGAGATATCACTCACAGAAGGGTCACCAGGAAGGGATGAGTATAGTACCCATGAAACACACAATATTCCTCTCATTCCATGAGGCTTCCTCACCCCCCACAATCATGACCCCAATCCTGCCTTTCACTACATGCTAGGCCAGAGCATGTACATGGAATCCAGGTGAGATAAATCCTTCAGGAACAGAACTGGGAGTGGCGCTACCAGGAGGGTAGGGGAAAGGTGGGGAGAGGAAGGGGGAAGAAACCGAGGGGGAAAGGAGACAGCAGTTGGTGTAAGATATGAAAATAAAAATAATTTATAATTTATCAAGGGGTCATGAGGGTGGTGGGAGGGTAGGTAAAATGAGGAGGCAATACTAAAGGCTCAAATAGAATGTAAATGTTTAGAAAATAATGATGACAGCATATGTACAAATATGCTACATTTGATGTATGGATTGTTATCAGCGCTGTAAGATCCCAGAATAAAATGATCTTTAATAAACAAACAAATAAGCATTAACAAGTCTGAACTTAAAAAAAAAAAAATCACTCCTGAAGCTAATTGAAATGGTAGGTTTCTTGGCGTATTCCCAGATTCCTAAATGAAGAATCTACGTTTGATGCACACAGAAGTTTGAGACCAGCTGGCATCAAGTATTCCTCCACTTTTTCCTATTGTCATATTTGTCCTGCTAAAATTGAACACTGGAGTCCAGTCACCTCTCATAGCTGTTGATTATACAAGTAGTTATATATTTTACACTTTGAAAATAAATTCATGGATATCGAGAAATGTGGGATTCGATAGCAGCTTATTTTCAGCCTTATATTGTAGGCTTTATTTAACTATAACTTCATGCACAGCTCATAACTCCTGAGATCCAGTAACGAAGATATGATCCATGCCCTCCAGGCGCTGATGGGTGAGTTAAAGACTTCAACACAGTAACAGAGTGGACTCAGTAACCATGTGGGAAGGGCTAGAGTAGACTTTAAGGAGAGCCTTTATCAGGAGATGCTTAGAAAACACATTCTGGGGGAGATAACACCAGAGGTGATGTAAAAATATGAGTACACTTTTGCCAAGAGAAAGATCTTGTGAGAGGATAGTTCTTTCTTAGCTTTGTGCTCGTTCACTCTGGGTTTAATATAATTAGGTTCTACTAACATACCTGCCTACTCAATGGAAAAGAAAATAATTATGAATGTGTGTATGTGTGTCTAGTGGGGGGCAACAGGGGAATAAAGAAGATTAATGAAAACCTAGAAAGAGTGAGAGAGAAGAGGCAGAGAGAGAGACAAAATAAAGAGAACATAAAAGTAAGGATCAGCATGACGGTTAAGTTTACAGGTTTTATATTATTTCTCTTGACTGGACAATTTGCCAACCTCACATAAGATTCTGATCTCTAATGTATAAAATGAAATAGTAGTACCCATACCACTGACTTGTTATGAGGATTAAATTGACTAATAGATAAAACATTTAGGTATCCCATTCTTATATCCTGGGAATTTATAAGAGGAAATGATTTTATTCATTATGGTATATTTAACTATCCCACTATTGAACAGAATCTAGTAGAGTTTTCTATATCAATAAGGTAGAATCTTCATTATCAAGTGTTAACTGTAAAACCATGCTGTAAGAGTTGTGCGAGCTCCCAATAAAATGATTTAATTAAAAAAACGATGCTGTAGAAGACTGCATAATATGTTCTTACTTGCATAAAAGTGATATATTTACTGGTATGAGTATGCATGTATACATTGATTATTTCTGAAAGAATGACCAAAAAACTGTTATTGTTCTTTCTGGAAAGGTGTTGGGAGACAGCTGATCTATTCCCTTTTGTCCTGTTTGCAATTTTATCATTTGCATGTTCTACTTCTTTACAGTAAAATAAAATTAAATAGCACAGGAAGAGTAAGAATTAACATAGCCCTGTCCCAGAAGGTGAAAATATTAACGATTGAAGTTGATTAAACATTAATACATAGCAGTATTGTACCTGGCAATTACATGCCCTTTAAAACATTGCCCATGATCTTTACTATAATTAGAGCGTCTCTTTTGTCCTCAGTATCCCTACAGAATTGATATGTTTTTAATTGGCTATGGAACGATGGGGTATTGGGATCATACATGTCGCTATCCAAGCCGCCTAGCTACCACAGCCAACCAGGATGCTGCTGGTGCAGGTCAGATTAATTGTACATTCCCAGGTGAAATTTACAGGAGTGGTAAATTATCACTCTTTCCATAACTTCCTAATCTTCCAATGACCAACAATCAGGGCAAAGCTCCTGTTTTCATTGTGTAAATGTAGACGCAATCTGGAAGACTGGTCTCTGGGTGCTCCCCAGGTGCTACATGAACCCTCCTAAAGTTGCCAGGATGTTTCCTATGGGGATCTGTGTTTCCATTTCTTACTTGAGTAAATGTTTTCAGGGTACGGGGGAAATCCCAGATAAGATATACATGTCTTTTTTATTTTAGAGCTACTATAGCAGAAATATTTTTGATCCCATAGTTTCAGCCACTGTGTCAATCCATCTTTCTCTAGGTTCTCCTTCTACCTTACCACCCACCATGACCTCCACTTATGGGCTCAGACTTAGTAAGGGTTGGAGGGAGCTGCAAGGCCAGGCAGTTGTTTGTCTGTTGTACATAGGATCCAAGTAGGAACCAACTTGATGGGACCTAGTAATAACAAAATAATGCTACTGATGTAAGTAGGTGGCTATAAGGATCCCTAATGGCTGCTAACAGCAAGGTCAGATGTTTGAAACCACCAGCAAGCCCTTGAGAGACATACATACTTTTTTACACCCATAAATATTTACAGACTCTGAAACCCACAAGCCCACCAGTTCTACTCTTAAAGATCACTGTGAGTTGAAATCAACTTGCTGACAGGGAGAGGGGGCCTTAGCAAATGGACAGTTGTTTTTCCTCATTTAAAGGTCTAGTTTCAGGGGAACAC
The DNA here is from genome assembly GCF_000313985.2 of Echinops telfairi. NCBI lineage: Eukaryota > Metazoa > Chordata > Mammalia > Afrosoricida > Tenrecidae > Echinops > Echinops telfairi. The sequence continues at coordinate 22,335,417 of NW_022103968.1, forward strand.
TCTCCTCTCTCTGCCTACTCTGAGGGGAAATTCTGGTTTGAACGTATTTAGCTAACCACCCTTGCAGTTCCAAGGCTGGAGGTCTGCCTCTGTTGACTTCCCCCATCTTCATCCACCTGGGCTTATTTCTATATCTCAAAAGTATTGGATTTCACAAAGACCCCACAGAATAGTATCTGTCATAAGAAACAAGAAAGGCATTAAAATAAAAAAATATATCGAAGTCCCAGCTACCATTCATTGGGCATCCTCAAAGCAAGAAAGAGATCTAAACCTGAGTCCAACAACCACAATTCCATAACCTTGGGACAGTAGTCATCTGCTTCTTCTCATGCTGGCATATTTCAGCCTTAAGCCCCCATTTCCTTTCAATTGTGGTTTTTCTATATTTTGCCTAGTCAGTGTTGTTGGGTTTTTGCTGTTTGCTTTCTGTGTGTGTTTTGAATGATTTTCTGTATATGAAACCAAGGATAGGTAAATCGATAGACAGTAATTGAATTAATAACTACTTAGGGGCACAGCAAGGGAGGATGAGGAGAAGTTGAGAGCTACAATGAGTAGGAAAAAATGTTACGCAATTGATTGTGGTGTTGATTGCACAAGCTTTCTAAATATAATTGGATGAGTAACTTCTATGATATATTAAGTATCTGCAAAAATATTTTAAAAGGTGGTTTGCATAAACATATATTCTATACTTGATGTGATCTTAGTAACATAATAAATAAAATCTTTTTTTCAAATTGGATTACTTTTATAGATATAGAGTTTAGTATTTATAAACATATTGGAGTGAAGGAGGCATAATTCAAAGTCGACCTGATTGTCAGCCGAGGCACCTAATTTTACCACAAAAAATGCATTAAAAATGTGCTGAAAAACTTGATTTATACATGAGTATATACAGTAATAGCACCATTTGGTCATGTAAGTTAGAATATTCATTAAAAGGAGATTCCCCCTAATCCTTGGTTTGTTGCCTTAAGTCACATTCTAACAAAAACCATAGCCATTTAAAAAATAGTCTTTAGATACACTTTTAATTTCCTTTTTTTGGGGGGTAAATATTAAATTAGTAATAAAAAAAGAACGAGCAATTCTTAGTCAATTTGATACCTTAGGCCATCCCTCTCATCACCATCCTTCCAAGATATCTTTTGTTTATGGATTTCCTCAAGGCGCCACCATGAGTCAACTGATTTCTACCTCGTTTTCAGTCCAACTGCGCTTGAAAACCTGCTTTGCTTTCTACCGCTGTCCCAGACCAAGAACAGGCTGCCTTTAATTGGTGATTGTAGGACAGCGCTAGCCCAGAGTTCATTAGTGGCTGAGCTGTTGACTCTGAGGCCACCTTTTGGAACTAGGTGGAGGATATTGTTCCATTGCCAACTTGTTTTCACAGCACAATCTAGCGTTATGTCAAGAAAATCAAAACAAAACAAGCCAAAAAAACTCTTCATGCTGTGGCAAACACGTTTTTTCCCTTTAAATGCTGGTTCTGTGGAAACGGAAATGTGCTGCTGCAGTAGATAAGTTTGTGGCTATGAGATGGGTTTCTCCTTAAGGAGGAAATTCTTCTTCATCTTATTTAGCAAGGCTCCATTTCCAAGAGTGCCAGAGGCCTGCAGAAGAGAAGAAATCCTAAATTTCTGTTTCCCTGATAGCTTGGATTTTTCTGTTCATGACCTTATTTTTTTTCAAGTTGACTCATTTTACATATCGTCCAGTTTGTGGGTTGCGGGGGACAGAGACACCCGTCTAGTGGAAACGCATCTGTCAGGTGATGATGCTGGGAAGAGACTCCTGACATCAGTCACCTTGGAACCAGAGCGAAGAATGATAGGTCTGGCTGCTCCCTTCAGTTGGTCTGAGAAACAGATGCCGTGGCAAGATCGCTATTAGGCTTCATTTCCTCAAGGGCCCAGCATGCAGGTCATCTCAACCGTTTCCTCGGGAAGTCTGCCTCTGTCCTTCGGTGTCCCTGGAAGATGAAACTGGGTCCTAATGTTGCACATTTCGTCTCCCTTGATTTGGTGCTCCCTTCAGAACCCCACTGTGCTGCATGTTTTTCATGCGTGCATGTATGTTTCCAACCAACATTTACTGAACACGTAACATGTTCCAGGTCCTGGTTGAGGGACTGCAGGTAACTATAAGAATGGCAAGGAACGTAAAAAGCTGCTGTGAAAGGGTAAGCTCAGTGAACAAAGCAGTACATAGAGGGTCTCTCTGAGATGTCTCAGTAGTAAGTACCTGGGGGTATTCCAGGAACATAACGGAAGGACCTCTCATCTAGATGGGCATCAGGAGAAAGAGGATCAAGGAGAGACGCCAGGGGTGGGGGTGGGAAACAAGGGGGAGCAGGAACGCATCACAAAGTTGGATATATAGCCCACCCTGCAAGGGCATGAATAACAGAAAAGTGGGTGAAGGGAGACAACGGACAGTGTAAGATACAGAATAATAACAATAATATATAATTGATCAAGGATTCACGAGGATGGGAGAGTGGGGGAAGGAGGGGAGAAAGAGGAGTTGATACCAAGGACTCAAGTGGAAAGAAAATGTTTTGGAAATGCTGATGGCAACATCTATACGAGTGTGCTTGATACAACTGAATGATGGATTGTCATAGGATTTGTAAGAGGCCCCCAATAAAATCATTAATAACAATAAAAAAGGCAAGATGCCAGAAGAAGTTGGTACCTGAATTAAATCTTGAAATTAAATTTTATACGTAGATAAGGGCTAGGTAAGCACTTGTATAAATTTACTGGGTGAAATGTTCTTGATACTTCTCGTGCATAAGGGGATATGGCAAAATGAAAATCCATTGAAAAAATTTGCAAGGACAAAAACCAAGTCCCATTGTATAAAGCAAACATTGAGCATGTATTATTTGTCAGAGGAGAAGCTGTAATGGCCCTCTGGGCAGAAAGGGACACTACTGAGCTATAACTTCTCCTTGGGCAGATAATCAAACCTTAGTGACTCTGGGAATCTCTCAGCCTGCTTGTTAAAAATAATGATTTGGGGGTTCCCTCCTTCATGAACCCTGATTTAGTTGATCTAGAGGGAGGCCTAAGGATGTGACTCTAACAAGAGAAAGGCTTATAACAAGGTCTTGTTACCCTGTTCCTTTTACCATGTCTCGGAGATGCTAGTCAAGGATGAAGCTGATGGACAATTTCTCCTGAAAAAGCTGCTCAATTAGAGGGATACGGTAACCTGTGAAGGAGAAAGACACATGTGGATGAGCCAACATAGGAATTAACATTTAAAAATTACTTCTGTATCAGCTCACTGCATTGGTAACAACAACAGTAATTATCTGGGTTATTTCCGAAACTAAGTCTCCAAGAGGGTTTGGAAAGTCAAACAGAAGTATGCCCTTTCCCAACTTGATTGGTATTTTAGGGGCAGTTACTTTTACCCCAGTAAAAAACATCTCTGCAAATCACAAGCCAGGTCTGCAGATATGAATTCTGTTGAAAGAAATGAAATATGGAGGGCAAGATATGACAAAATACCAATTTATAAACTATCAGGGGTTCATGAGGGAGGGGGGAGCAGGGTGGGAGGGGAAAATGAGGACCTAATGCCGGGGGTTTAAATGGAGAGAAAATGTTTTGAGAATGATGTACAAATGCGCTTTACACAATTAATGTGTGTATGGATTGCGATAACAGTTGTATGAGCCCCTAATAAAATGTTTAAAAAAAAAAAAAGAAATGAAATACGGAAACAGCAAACCTTAACCCGAGTGTTGAGCTAGGGAAAAATTACTCTTTGGGATCCATAGGCACATGGAAAAGTTATTAAATTATAATTGAAAAAGAAAAAGAAATATTCATTGCACATATTGTTTATCACTATAAAATATTTACGCATTCTCCCAAATTTAAAATGTTGTTTACTGGAACTCTTTTTTTACAGACCATGTGTATGACCTGGGTTTATAAAAGAGTTAATAAGGTCTCCATAATCCTGCTCTCCTGGAACTTCTCTACTACACTCACTCTGAAGCAGGTGTCATCAATCGGATGGAGCTTGGATGGGAATTGTAGTCGATTACATTACTAGCCTCCATTTTTGACGGCATTATTTTCCATAGAGTTGAACTGGGCAGGAGTGGGCCCTCAGCATTGATGATCTGGAAATCAGTAAATGGCAAACAGGTTTACTCAGTTTTGTTAAGCACGATTGGTTTTAAAATACTAGTAAAGTACTCCTTAGAAATTGCTACATGCTACTTTAGATTATAAATGATTACTATTGACAAGAACTATTGATATTGATTGTTATTGTGACTGCTCTTAACAACGGCTCTTAACAACAGCAGTCATGAGTCTGATATGAGGTGGGTTGACACAGTGGCTGCAACAATGGGCTCAAATGCAGTAGGGCAATGATTACGAGGACGGTTAGGACTGGGTAGTGTTTGTTGTATTGTCCAAAGGGTCCCAATGACCTGGAGCAGACTCGATGGCAGCTAACCACAACAACACGTGGGCATCTAGAGGAGAAGAGATGAAGGCAACGTTTTCTTCCACACATCCTGGCTTCAAAATTGTTTGGCTACCAATCAGGACTGGGTAGTGTTTGTTGTATTGTCCAAAGGGTCCCAATGACTTGGAGCAGACTCGATGGCAGCTAACCACAACAACACATGTGGGCATCTAGAGGAGAAGTGATGAAGGCAACGTTTTCTTCCACACATCCTGGCTTCAAAATTGTTTGGCTACCAATCTCTTCACTGCTGTTGTTAAGAGCCATTGACCTGTCATTTTTGGCACAGTGAACCAAATGGTCGTCAGATTCACATGTTAATACAATACCATTTCTGTTCACTAATGCCTGGAATATCAATCTTTATGCATTCCATTTGACTTTTGACAACTTCCCATTTTCCTAGATTCATATTTTGTACATTCTATGTTTTGATTGGTCATGGATGTTTATTTTGAGTCACGTACCATTAGTAAAAGAAGTCTCAAAAACTTTATTCCATCCATGTAATTAAGGTCAACTGGAGTTTGAAGAGGCGACTCTTCCTCTCGTGTATTTTGAGTGCCTTCCAATTTGAGGGGCTCATCTTCCAGACCATATCAAACAAATCCATGCTGCTATTCTGATGGTTGTCGTGGGAAGATCTCTCAGAGTGGACTGTATATTGCTGATTCCTAGTCTGGTTTTGGTCTGGAAACTCCACTGAGATCTGCTAACCATGGGTGCTAGTCTTTGAAATGCTGGTTGTGTATCTCCCAGCATCACTGTCACCCAAGTCATCAGCATACAACAAACTGACCGACAAAGTGGGGCATGTCCCTATAGAAGATGATTACATTGCTCTTTAGAAATAATCAAAAATGTGTATGATTGGTTGGTGGTTGCTAAAGATAAAAAACTCAGGGATCTCATTTCATTACTTCCAGAAAAATGACTTGTATTTGGAGTGTCCAAAAAATTCCAGCTCAAGAATAACTTTGATATATATTGACATCCCAGATTACTATGTTGAGAAGTACACTGATACAGAATTGGGCCTCAAAGAGTACTGTGACCAAACTACTAAGCCCTTTTGTTGCCTTTGATTTTGTTCACTGCCTTCTAGTTGGCCTGATACCCATGGCGTTCATGTGCACAGGGGCACACGTAATAACAAACACACTGCATGCAACACTGCTTCTCTTCTTATTCCATGTTAGTCTGAAAGCTCTGCTGAAACATGTTCAGCAGCATAGAAGCACACAAGCCTCCAGTGACAAACAGGTGGTAGCTGTGAATGAGATCATTGGCTGGCATGCAAATGAAAGTTTCCCATAATGAAAGTGGGGATTCTACCCCTGAACCACCACTGACTCCTCGAGTTCTGTTGTGTCAACTATGCAAGGTTGTCAATCTGGTAAGGCCCGATGTAGATTGTCTTAAGAGCCTTACTGGTTCTATGATTTAGGCATTGTGTTGTTAAGCACAAGGCCAGCAATTCAAACCTACCAGTTGATCCAAAGGAAAAAGATGGTGTTGTCTATTCCAGTAAAGATTTACAATATTGGAGACAGAGTCAGGATCAACTTTATAGTCTTGGAAATGGGGTAACTGTGACTCAGAATAGAGTCAAAAACTATAGTTTTAGCTTGATTTGGTATAACATAGACAACCAAATAAAGTAGCTTCTGCAATAGAAATGCTCTCTACAGAAATGACCAGGGGCTTAATATTTGATAGATCTTGGTTCAAATCACTCTACATTATTTTTAATGATTCATGTTTCCTCCAGCTCAGGGCACTGGCTGCAAAATGGTAGGTCCATGTGGCTTCTCCTCAGGGATGTCTCCCAGGGAGTGAGCAGAGAGTGTGTCTCCCACATTCATGGAGGAATACCCCAGGGAGTGAGCAGAGAGTGTGTCTCCCGCCTCCAAGGAGCAATACCAGAGTTCCCAGAGTTCTCAGAAGAAGGCCATGCTCACACAGTGGCTTCATTGGCTATTACATGATTGACAGGCTAGACTCTACCCCTACACTCTTAATCCGCAAATTGACACTGGGTTATGTAACTACCACAATGTCAGTCTAGCTCATTGGGAGTTGTTCTCATTTTCATTGACTCTCTACTCTACCAACCTGGGTGTCCTTTTGTTGTTGTCGTCACGTTTGAGCTCATTGTTGCCATCCCTGTGTCAATCCATCATGTTGAGGGTCTTTCTCTTTTACGCTACCCCTATACTTTACCAACCATAATGCCCTTCTCCAAGAACAAGTCTCTCCAGACAATATGTCCAAAGTATGTGAGACGAAGTCTTGCCATCCTTGCCTCTAAGGAGCATTCTTCTAAGTGATTGGTCTTTTAAAGCAAGTAAGACAAAGTGTCAACCTTCAAGGTTGTAAGAGACATTCAGTGATAAAATAATAATCATTAATTAATATTGAGCAGAGTATGGTGTTAATCAAAGTGCTACAGAAGAAAAAATTTAGGGTTGAGAAGGAAAATATAGTCTGATACTCCTTACAGGACAAGCACACCAAGGCCGTGAATGAAGGTGGCAGGAGCTGTGACGTAAAGGGCAGCATTTATGCGAGGTCATATTTTGAAGGAAGACTATACAGGAGTTTGCAAATGAGACTCATGCTTATTGATTTTTTGTAGAAATAATTTATATCTCTATTTCCATGGTAAAAATGCAAATCCCTGTGTCGGTGTGCCTAGATGTTTTACCAGGATATGTGACAGCCACCTTGGAAATGCATTATTTTCACCAAATGAAAAAAAACAACAACAGCTTGCTGACATTGATGATTTTCAATGTGGTTGAATCAAGAATAAAAAACATATGATTCCCATATCTGAAATATTGCATTAAATTTATGTTACAGAGAGCGCTTGAAGAAAGTTATCACTCATCAGTGTAAAATATGTGTGTCAAGAGAGTGCACACAGGGTGTCATTTTATCACATCTTCTCCACACATTTTTAGGTCAAGTGAAGTGATTTATCAGCTCGTGCTAAATTGCCATTTCCCCGATAATGTACACCTCCAGCTCAGATCATCTGAAAGGATTTATCTCCGGGCTGCAGAGCACAACATGCAAAGGGCCATTGTTTTCCTTCCATGACTTTGCTTGCAGAGGGGACATTGAATACACAAGACCATTGATCTTCTTCTTCCAGAAATCCTTCCCGGGCTCTTTGCTTGACCTCATCCAACCAAAGGCAAACATTTAACCTCTGTCAATGGCCACATACAATTTCAGGACATTTTTATCTAGGTTAAACCTTTTGCTTCTCCTGCCTTTTGTGGGTTATTAGGACCTGAGCTTAGACAGCAGATAGGGAGGAGGCTATGGGAAATTGCTATTCAAATAACTACAACTTCTCATTTGGGTATATCTGCAAGGGTTTGTCATTCTAATTTTCACTATTGTTCCAATGTCTAATGTAATTACGTCTTCATTTTTATTTCATCTTATATCGAAATGGAAACCTGTGCTAATATATGCAGCGTTCAAAAGTCTACACAATAACAAATCAGTTCTAACCCGAACCAAGAAGCCCAGTTTAATCAGTTAACATTTTCGTAATTCTTGAATTAATAATGTCTACTTAAAGTGTCAGGATTAAGTCCAGTTATAATAATGGGTGAAGTATTGCACTGATAAACAGCAGTTTGACACCGCAAACCACTCTTTCAGGGAAAGATGAAGATGTTTGCTCCCCTAAGATTTCCATCTCAGAAATAGAAGGGGAAGTTCTATTCTGTCCTGTAGAGCCACTGGGTCTGAATCAACTAAATGGCAGTGAGTGTGAGTTATAATGTCATGATACTCGATTTCTTTTTTCTTACATGTGTGCCTTTGGTCATCTTTTTACTTCAAATGTTTTTATGCTAATGTGCCATAAATTTATTTATTTTATTCAAATTTTTGTTTGTAATACAATATGAAAAATTTAAAAATAATATATATAGACTATGTATGTGTTCCTATCATGAATATTTCACAATTACATTATTTGCAATATTTTTGAAATATTTGCTATGATGAAGATACTTTGGAGATCCTCATTTTACTACTTCCCAATCCATTCTAAGGAACCCTGGTAGTGAAAATGTGAAATACCTAGATGGAAGCCAAAAGGTTCAGTGTTGGAGCCACTGGCTGAGGGCAAAGGACCTGGTGACCTGCCAAGCAGCATAGTCCACAAAGACAGTGCCCCGCGTCCTACTTTGATAACTATCGACTGGCATCTCAGAGCTTGTGAGTAACCATATACAGTGAAACTGTTGGTCTCTCCTTGTCCAAATGAAAGAAGAGAGATGAAAATCTAAAACACATGGAAATAATTAGTCAATGAATTAACGCCTCATATGAACACCTGTCTCTATGACTCAGGAAAGACCAGAAAAACGAGATGGGGCCCAGCTACCCTACCAAGTTCATTAACAACAACTGCAAACTATTCCGCATACTTCCTCTTCAGAGACAGGGAATCACTATCTTCCTTTACATACCTTCTTCCTCTAGTTATTTTCAGAGCTTTGACATTTATGGAAACATTATGAGCATAGAACAGAGCTGGGCAGTCTTTTTCCTGCTCTTCACAGAGTTGCTCTGAGTTGAAGCCAACCCAATGGGACCTGACCACCATATACAAACACGAAACTCAGCTGATATTTGTGTGTGTTTCTAAACAATTCCTTGATAGTCTGATTCATGCTACTTGTTTATGTCCTGGGTTTTTTTTTCTCATCAAGACCAATATATTAACTTGTTCATTTGAAACAATGCATTTCCATTTGCATGCCCTTATGATTTAGTTGAAGGACATTTAGATTTGTTTTTTTATGCCATCTTTACTAATAATGTTGAATACATTCTTTTACTTTTCTCCCAGTGCACATACGTGTGGGGGCCAGCCTCCCCAACCGACTGGATTATAAAGGGGGATTGTGTAATTGAAGGGTAAATTTTGTAAAAAAAAATCAGACAAGGCATGCAAGGGCTCACCTCTTCCATGACAAATGGAACCAGAGAGAGGGAGTGAATGTATTCTCTCACAAGCTTATGTAATCTTGGGCATGCAAGCTGCATCATACACATACGTCACAGGAAGGAGTTGTATTAGAGGCATACTCATAACAGGAAGGGGAGGTGCTAGGGGTAACAGGAAGGGGAGAAGCTAGGGGTACACACAAGACAGGAAGGTACATATGTAACAAGATGGGCTGTTTCTAGAGTAAAGATGGCGGCCTGACCTTGGCTGTCCCTGAGCCGACTTGACCTTAAGTGCCCCTGAGCTCTTCTCCAGGGGACCAATCTATAATACTTACTAGAAGGGAGTGGGCTGTACTTAGGGTAGGGTGGTCTGATTGCTCTTAATAACAGGCAACTTCAGGCATATAGCCTTGAAGCAGTTAACCTTCAAATGGATATAGTAGCAACCATGTGCTTGCAAGCAACACCTTAAAATTGGCATGGGTATGGGGGGACATTGTGAGGAATGAGATTTCAGGAAAATGTGACTGGGCTGTATCACCAACTCAAGCACGAAGGCCTCATCTACCAGCATCCTGGCCTCTCGGCCTTCTTAAATATGACCGTCGAGAATTTGTCCACATATACACACCTATGAGTTTTCCTAGTATTGCTATCACACTGTAATTAGTATATTTTAATTAACTGCAATATACTAGTTGCACTGTCATTAAATTAGAATTAGTATATGCTGCAAAGTATGTGTAGTTGGAACTGCCCAATATTGACACTGGGACATTATTCTCAAAGTACATGAATTAATGTATATTTCTTACAGCCATGTATGAATATTCTCGTTTTAAATATGGTAGCTAGTATTACTAAGGGCCTTTAATTTTTGCCAAATGGCTAAGTGTAAAACGTATCTAATTTTTATTTTTCCTGATTAATAACAAAATTAAACATTTATTTTTTTTCCAGTCACATTTTCTTCTTTGTTTTTTAATATTTTATTATAGATTGGGTGAAGGTTGATAGTTAAGCAACAGACAGATCTGTAAGGAGAACAATAATACCAACGAGGTATGTCCATGCTAGACTGACCGGTCATTTCAGATCCAAAGGGCAGACTCAATAGCAGATCATCATCTTCATACATATATAAAATATATGTGTATATATATTACTTTTATGGTTATATGTGACTATTTTTATGCCTCTGGTATGACTTTAAGGAGCCCTGGTGGCACAATGGATTCTGTGTTGGACTGGTAGCCTCAAGGTCAGCAGTTCAAAGCTAACCGCCACTCCACGGGAGAAAGGTGAGTCTGTTTTTGTAAAGACGTATAGCCTTGGAAACTCTAGACAGTGCCATTGTGAGTCAGAATCAACTTCATGACGGTGGGGTTTGGAGTTTTGGGGTGTGAATAGACTTTTGTGTCTATAAAATGTTATTTTTCCCTTCTCTTTCTCTCTTTAGTTCAGCATTTGTATACAGGTTTTGACATCTTATTTTAGAATGAGCATGAAAAGAATGGCGAAGCATCAGCCCCACCTTTCATCTGCTTTTTCTTTTTCTTCCCATGTAGAATCGTTGCCTGCCTTTCATGTCCTTTTCCTCCTTGCTTAGAAGCGCTTCCCCCCGCTAACCTCCTCCTCACTGTCTAGCCACCGTGTGTCTTTCAGTGGAGATTTGTTCTTTTGATGCAGCTACACCGAGCAAAAATGCCACCTGTTGTTTGTCCTCTTCCTTCCCTCTGCCGCTTGACCGTGGCAGAGAGGTCTAGAGTGCTTCTCAGAACCAAAACCTTATTGCCTTTCAGGCAATTCTGCCTCGTGGGGCCCCAGTGGGTTTCCTAGACTAGACAGCATTACAGGAGTATAAAGCCTCATTTTTCTCTTTCTGAGCTGCTGGTGCTTCTGAACTTCTGACCTTATGAATAGCAGTCCAAACCGTAGCCCACTCTGTCACCAGGGCTCCTACAAGGTATGTTTACAGTTTGTTATAGCTCCAGCCCCTAATACTCCTGCGTTACTTGAGATTTGGGATCTAGCTTTGTATAACATATTTATGTGATGTGAGTAGTACTTGAATTTTTCTCTTTTAAAGAAGTTCAATTTTTGCATTTATTGACAGGGTTATATGTATGTTCTCGTGCTAAAAAAATGAAAAGAAAATTGTTTTCTCTATTTTTATTGTTACGAGTTTTAATTTTAAGATGTGTGCTCTCCAGCCACAAACCAAAATTCCATTTTTTAAAAACAAAACACATCCAAATATAAATGGGCTTTACCATTTGTGGTGGCCGATCAAGCAGTACATAAAAGCAAGCTTTCAAAGTCAGACTCTGTGTCCTGTACCTTTCATGTTATTCTACAAAGGAAATTTCCTTTTACATGAAAGGGCTGAAATATTTATTTCACTGATGTGCAGTAGTGTCATTCTCTACACACCTTGAGAGACTTGAGCTCTCATTGTGAGGGGAAGACCCCTGTCATATCATGGTAGATACAGTATCTCAAGTACACTATATTATTCGTAGTCATCACTTTTCTATAAGTGTTAGTCTGGTGGACTAGAGAAACAAATTCATCAACACTCATGTGTGTATAAGAAAGAACTTTATATAAAAGAGCAATTGTATATTAAGAAAACATCCCAGCCCAGTCCAATATTAGCCCGTATGTCTGATTCCAGTCTGTAAATTCCTCTTCAGACTCATGCAACACATGTAATGATGCAGAATGCATGCATGCATGAAGAATGTATGCAATGATGCAGAATGCAGGCCAGTGGGTGGAAAGTTGTGTAGATCTAGCAGCGGTGGAAGCTTCTCAGTGCTGCCATGGGTCTTCAGGTGGCTCCTCCAGAGCCAGGTCTCTGGTTCCATCAGTGTGTCTCCATGTGGCTTGTCAACAGGAATGTGAAGCAGAGAAAGTGTGTCCTTCCTCCAGGAAGGAAGACAGAATTTCTCAGAATCCTCAAGAGAAGACCCTGCCCACACAGAGGTCTCATTGACAGGCTAGATACCACCCCATTCACTCACGTTTACAGGAGATTATATAACGCCACACTATGTATGAAATATAAAGCTACTTTTCAGTGTACAAGACTTTGGAACATGGTTTCTAAGGGGATAAGATAATATTTCACATCAGAAGTAAGAAACAGATATGGACACACTTTTCATCTGTTTTTTGTTCTTTCTACTGCTTTGGAAATAGAGGGCTTAGAAGCATTGGGTTTTGCCCATGAACCAGGCATCGTGCACATGTGATTGCACTTCATTCTTAAAAATTCCTTCGAGACAGGTGTTGTTATTGTTGTTATTTTAAGTAATTGTGGGGGGGGGAAAGAGACTCACAAGTATTTAATTTTACCCATAAATCTAGCATAGTGCATATATGATTCCATTTCATCTTCAAAACCACCATAAGCCAGGTGGTATTTGGTCCATTTTAGACATGAAGAACCTGAAGTTCAGAGTGTTGGCGTGGCAGGAGAGATACTGACTCTAAGCGGAGGTCTTTCTGTTATAAAACATGTGTTCCTCATGTTATCTTCTGTTAACCTTGAATTCAATGTGAGGAAACATTCAGTTTTTCATAAGAAGAACCACTTTGGCTCTGCCTCTGATTTACCTCTTCAAGTTAGTTCTGTGCCAGCCATAGAATTAGTTCAAAGGTAAAAGACAAAGTCGGTGATAGAAGTGGTAGAGAAACTAAGCAAGGTGTGATAGTTAGGTCTATGGTGCCCACCTGGCCAGTAGTCACACGTGCAATTAATCAGCTCGCAGTTTGATTGGAGGGAAAAGGATAAACAGCTCTGCCTCCCTTCTCTCTTGCTTTCTGGTGATCAGAGCTGCGTGCTGCGCTTCGTGGGGGCCAAGCCAACCTGTGGATCATGTCGCTAGAGCTTGAGGTTCTTTTGAGACCCACTTTGCCACGCTGCTGATGTGTCCATCGCTTGAGCATGAGGCTGGTGGATTTTGTTGCCTTGCATTGCTTGATTTTGATATCCCGCCCGGGCCTGATTCACTAAGCTCCGGAGCTACTGACTGTTGCTGACCCGCCCTGCTGTTTGCTGCCAGCAGGCTGACTCTCCTTGCCTTGCCCAAAGGAGCAGTCTGCTGTCTGCTTCCTTGACCTCGGAGCCAGCAGCCCACGTGAGTTTAAGGATTCCAGTACATTAACTATTCCACAAAAGTGAGTTGAACTGAGTCCTCTGTATGTGCTGCTGTGTGGACTAATGAGCGGTTATATTCCTTCTTGCTGTACAAACCTATCCTTTTATATATTTATAGTCATAAGTATCCTGATTTTGTGTGGGGGACTGAACAGGATATTATAGATTCCTGGCAGGATGATGGTTATGTGTCCGGCTGTGAGATGCAAGTTTGGTGGTTCAAAACCACGAGCCCCTCTGTGGGAGAAAGACAGGACTTTACGGTTCCATAAACAGTGAGTCTCAGAATCTAAGTGGCTGGGGTAGTTCTACCGTGCCCTACAATGTCACTATGAATCAGTGTTGCCTCGATGGTAGTGAGTGAGTTTTAACCAGATATTATTACCGACTTTCCTTGTTGAGATGGGCTGTTTAAGTATAGACAATATCCTTCTTGAAAAACCAGCATAAATAAACATTTTAAAAGCAAAAACAAGAATGAGGGCTCACAGCCTTAAAATACAAAACAAACCTTCGAGATTCCTTACCCCTGGGTACTAAATATTGTTGTGTATGGCTGAAAAAAGGAAAGGTAAACTTTAAGTAGATTTGGAGGTTTTAGTGGTGTACAATTTCATTGAAAAACTATGAAAAAAGAAACATTTAAGTTGAAATTATAATGAGTACCAGAAATTAAAAGTATAATTTTAATTGTATTTTGTTTAATTATAATTATACTTCTGTTTAGAACATAACTTCACTATTTAAAATTATTTAAGGGAAATTTGCATTGTCCACTATACCTAGCTAGGAACAATTCAATTTTGTGTTGCTATTGAATACCTGTTCCGGTCAGAATTAGATAAACAATGAAGATCTTTGAGACTGGTGGAAAGGTCTCAAGTCCCAAGTTCATCGGTGTCACTCCAGAAGCCATTAATGGGGTATATAAAGGAATCTGATATGTCAGCACAGACTGGGATCAGTAAACGATAAGGATACCGTCACTGGTATGCAGCAAAACCTCTCCTCAGCCAGCAGCCAAGATTGTCTTTGGCCCATGCTTTTCAGAGAAGGGGCTTCTGCCTGTGTCGGCCAAGAAGCCGGCTCACTTGTCACTGTCTCGCAGCCCTGTTGTCTGGGGTTAGAGGAGGAGGAGGAACGCCAGGCTATTGGTGATGCTCCTCTGCGTGTCTGTGCCAGAGTCTCGGTGAAGCTGGTCTCTGTGGCCTTGGCTACCTCAGACAGAGCTGATGACGAGCTTGGACATGCTCTTCCAGGGGTTCTCTGATGTCTCTCTGTGGCCCAGGTCACTCGTTAAGACCAGGAGTCATTTTGATGGAGGTGTGGCTTATATCTTTCAGCTGATCGTGTTGTTTTTAGGAGCCATGGAGTTGGCTTGGACCCCTCAGCAGGCCTGTGCACAGCAGAAGGAAATGCTGCACAGTCCGCTGCCAGCCCCGCAGCTGGTCCTGTGCCTCAGCCCATTGATGCGGCTGCTGGGTCAGTCCATCTTGTTGAGGGCCTTCCCCTTTGTCACTGCCCTTCCACTCTTCCAAACACAATGTCCTTCTCCAGGGACTTTGTCTCTCCTGCTAAGATGTCCAAAGTAGGTAAGACGAAGTCTTGCCTTCCTTGCCTCTCTGGTTCCCTCTGGCCTTTTAGCAGTCCATGGTACTTGCAATATTCTTAGCTGACCACACCCCCAAGGAACATGAAGGTTGGTATCTTAAGTCCCACCCTTTAATATATTAGCCATAAGGATGCCCCCAAGGAAACAGGGTGAGATTTGGTTCACACCCGGTACTAAAGTCAGGACATAACCCCACCTTAATCCTGTAACAGAGAACTTCCTCCCAAAAGACACCATAGCCACGGGCATAAAGTCCAGGATTATAATACATCACATAAGGAATAATGGCTGGAAAGGCCACGTTAAGTGACTTCCTCTCAGGATGGCATGTTAGGTACTTATTGTTGCCACATAAGACAAAATTCCCCTAGGAAAGGGTTGCTCAAAGTGCCTGACCCTCTTCATGGATCAGAGGAGGACAACATTTGATTGTAGACATGTATTTATACTCTAACCTGAACTTCATATGGGGGATGGGGACCCAAAGCCTCCCCCACCCCCGCCAAATGTTGTAAGGGTATTATTAAATCTCAACTAGAACGAAACTCACCAAGACAGTTTCATTGTAGTCCCCTTTAGAGTTTAATTGCATGGTCTGTGAAACTCAAGAGTTATTTGTGTACAAGGGATCTCATTACAGGGCAATGCATTGAGCATTCGAATCTAAGTCGAACTGAGCTGAAATGTGTGAAATAAAGTACAGTGATGCCTCAGTTGTTGAACTGCTCCCAGCTCGAAATTTCCACCACTTCAAAAGCAAAATTTAAAAAAAATCTGCTTGCTGTTTGTTACTTTGCCCGAGGGTCAAACCAAAAATACCACCTGAAAAAAAACCTGTGCAGGAAGAGAGTGAGTCCAGCATCCTGATTGACAGCAGACACAAGGCAGTCTGCAAACCATTTTTGGTCAGACAACATAAAGTGCTTTTGTTAGTATATTAAAACATTCATCATTGTGCTTTTTGTTTATTTTATTTGTGTAAAATATTATAACCATGGCTCCAAACAAAATTAGTGTTACTGGCCGTAAAGCTAAGAGTGAGACCCACAATAGAATTAAAGAAATAAATCATTGCAAAATTTGTATCAGGTCGCTACTTGTCTCATTTGGTGGCTGAACACAACATGGCTAAATCGACATTGTCAACATTTTTTGGGGGGAGGGGGTATTTGATTAAATAAGCAATGTAGAAAAAGATGGGAAATCATTCATCACAAAAAAAGAACACAGATGATCAGAGAGGTTGAAAAGATACTGTGACTTTGGATAAGACAGAAGCAAATGGATAACAACAGCATATCCAAGACAGATATTAGAGAAGGCTAAAAGCTTACATAGTGATTGAAAGTCCCAAAGAAATGAATTTATACATGTAATTTTTGAGCCCCAGAAACAATTATTTGTTTTTCCATTCTTTTTTTTTAGTACAGTGAGTCTTTCAGGACCTACCATTATTTCTTATAGGAAAAAAATATCTTCAGTTCTTGAAATGTTCAGTGTTCCAGCACAAATTTGGAATGAATTGAATTTGACAATTGAGGTATCACTGCAAAAGAAAATATAAAAGAACATTTCCAAAAAATACAAAGCAATATACACACCCAGATTTTATCATAAAAGTACATAGATAGCTAACATTTGTTTGTGTAAGGGTTTTTGGGGCGCAAAGCGGAATTAAAGATCCAATTGGTAAAGTTTTAGAAGCAGGCTTTATTGAGAAGCTTGCGGACGGATTCAGTAACTCACGTATTGAGCTAATGAAACCGTGCGAGGGGAATTTCTGGCTGCGTTTTTATATCCCCTGGTGGCAGGCACAGCTGCATACAGGGACTTCAAAGGGAAGCGCTCATTAATTTTATCTATAGGTCCGGGATGGGTGGAATAAACACATCTTCAAGGGATGCAGGGAAGTGGTCGTTAATCTTATCTATAGGTACTGGGGTAGGTGAAGTAAACATATCTTCAAAGAACATTCTTTCTTGGGGATGTCTGGTTCTCAGAACTGGTGATTTTCAGCGAGGGGAGGGGAGGCCGATGTGAGGGAGGCCCATGAGAGGTGAGTTCTGAGAACCAAGAAGGCCGGATTCAAAATGGAGTCCCTTGTGCCAAGACCAGGCAGTTTGAGTTCTTATAAGTAGTTTTTGGAGCACATATTGTTACTGCTGACTTTCCCGTGGCCCCAGGAACAGGGAGGCAAAGTCACCGAGGCTGCAAACAACAAAGGAGTTTATTGACTAGCTCGTGCTAGGGCCCAAGTTCTAAGGCACCAACCCAGTGGTCACCAAAGACAAGGACCCCGGCCTGGGGCACAAGCCAAGTTTTATACTCTCTACAGGTTTCATAAACTGGGTGACACTATCCCCCCTGGGTGAGACTATTTCCCCCTCACCCATAGTTCAATGACTTTATCTGGAGACAATCGGTTGTGCAGGTCTTGTTGGTTGACTGGCTCCACTCTTGGAACGTTCCAATTGTGTTCACGCAGAACTTTTCCAGGTGCGGCCAGCACCATTGTGATCACTGGGCCTTGGCAGGTGCAGACAGCACCATTGTGATCACTGGACCTTGGCAGGTGTGGTCAGCACCATTGTGATCATGGGGCCTTGGCAGGTATGGTCAGCATCATTTCAGGGGAGAGAGTGGCTTTTTTAGGGGAGTGAAACTCAAGGCTGTTAAAGCTGGAGGAAAAGAGAAAAGAATGAAACTTAGGCCTATTTAAAAAGGCTCAGCCTGTCATGGATTCTCTGCTGCCCTACAATATGTGTTTGGCATAAAAGGCTCTAGTTGAATGTAAAGAATTCAGTTATTTATAGGTCTAGACAAGCCAAATACTCACCAAGGCAAGAAGTATTCTGAGACTACTCTTTCAATCTTAGAACCATAATTGTTCATAAGCCATTCCATGGTTTTCAGTTCATGGGTCTCATCTATCTGTATTATAAACGTGCACGTTCCTGCACATGATTGTTCAGTATACCTGAATAGTTTCATAAAGTAAGTTCCTACATTGTGAAATTTGTAGAGTCAAAGAAGTGCATTGGTTTCAGAACTTCTCTTCAATTACCAAATTTTCCTCCAGAACAGGAATCCCCAGATTTTACTCTTTACCTGGAAGAGCCTCCTTCCTTGCCCCCTTGTCATTCTTGGATATTATCACATTGGTTTGATTTCGTATCCTACCAACTGAATCCAAACTCCCTGCCTCGAGTCGATGCTGACTCATAGCGAGGCCCTGTGAGTTTCTGAGACGGTAGCTGCTTATAGGAGTAGAAAGCCCAGTCTGTCTCCTGCGGATTTGCCAGTGGTTCGTGGTTTCAAACTATTGAAACAGGGCTCTATAGCAATGCTTACATCACATTCTAGATTCCTTATCCACAGGGAGAAAAGCATGTGCTTAGAGTTACTCCTTGACTTTCAATGACTTTACCTGTCACGGTGCACCCAATGAACTGTGATAAATCAAGGACAGGGCTGTGAAGGGAATGTATCCACCATCTTTTTAAAGACCTAGAAGAATGGCTTTGGATGCGTTGCTTTATGACTTTGCGGTAAAACACGTACAGCTCATGACCGATGAATATTTTAGTTTCTTCATAGAGCCACTACCATTAACTGATGCCTTCATTCCCCCTCAACAAATTACTTTTAAACTTTGACAAGTATTTCCTTCCTTTTCAGTCACTCCCTATTAAAGTCTACAGACAAGGAATCAGAATGAAACCGCTATCCAGGAAGGAATACAAATAGCTATAAAGTCCTTACCCACCTTACTTTATTTGTAGTTAAAATGATTGACTCTGGATCCCCCTAGCATTAGCTAGCTCCCGGGAAGGATCCGCCTTGCCCCTTCATCCTTGAGTTAACTCTTGAATTGTGGATGCGATCAAAAGACTTTGAAGGATGCTAGGAGCCATCATCACAAATACCAGTCTTGTACAGATTCTAGCTAAAAGATAACTCCCCCCTGCCCTTGAATGCAATGAACACGTAACTTAGAAAAGACTGAAAAATAGAGGACTTTTATATTTAAATATTAATCAAAACAGTTTTACCATTTGTTTCTGAAAGTACCTGCTTCAGCTTGCTAGGGGCTACTGTGACAAATCACTATACGTTGAGGGGTTAAAAATGAGAAGAAAATTATTTTTGCATAGTTTTGGTGGACAGAAGGCCAAAATCAAAATATCGGTAAGTCTTGTTATTTCTGGAAGCACTGAGGGTAGGATTTGTTCAATGCCTCCTTTTTAGCTTCAGATGACTGCAGTTATTGGCACTCCATAGCTCGAGTAGCATCATTCCAATCTCCTCTTCCATGTTCACACAGCCTTCCCCTCTGGGTACCTTTGTGTCTCAAATCTCCATCTTCCTTTTAAATATAAGAAAACTCACTTGTGGTTTCAGGGCTTTCTCATTTTGAGATCTTCAATTTAAACATATCTTTAAAAGATCATTGTTTTCAAGCAAGGTCACAGACAATGGAGTCAGGCCGAAGCCCTACCTATTTTTACTTACGTATTTATTTTTGAGGATAGAGGTTGACACGACTCAACCTCTCCAGTATACATCTGGTGTCGAGGTAGTCACGATTTATCTCCAAATTCAGAAGCTATGGAGCCCGTTCTGGGACGTAACCAAAGCCAAGAAGAAAAAGATCCAAGCTTGAGCCATCCTAGTAGAGAAGAGGTAATCCCTGAACACACACCGCACGTTGTATTACCAACCACATACCATATGAGTACCTTCTAAGGATAGCCCCATTCTATTGTGCAGTGTGAATATGGGAATTATATTTCACGCTACAAAATTGCTTTACACAAAATCATTATTTTCACTCTAGGATTTCAATGTCATATAATGCTTTCAAAAATAGCTGTTGATTAAAAGCAGGTGAGGGTACACTTGGGCAAGATAAGCGTACAAGGTCTGAAAGATCTACTAGCTAAGGTGTTAATGGATTTTGTTGAAATGCTTACTGAACCGCAGTTGATGGTTATTTGTGAAAATATACTGAGAATTGGGAAATGACAGGATTGAATGGCAACATTGTATCAATTTTCCAAGTTAGAAAGAACTACTATCATGGTAATTACGGTTCAGCGAATGTAGCTTAAATCCTTCCATAATGGGACAACTATTAAAAAGAAGAATTTGTTAAAACCTCTCAAAGGTAACAAAATCATGAACAATAAATACAATTGGTGTATAAAGAAAAAATCATGACAGATGGAATTTAATAGCTTTTTGATGGGATAGCCAAATTAATAGACTATGGAAAGGCAGTGATTGTAATATGTTTTATTTTATTACATGTGATTGTCTCTAGTGACATTTACATTGATTCAAGTTTTCTGGAAATGAGGAGCGCCTTGTGGGTTGAAAACTACTTAAGGTCTCAAACATCAAGAAACCAACAGCCAAGTATCTGGTTTGCGGGAGAGTGTGCTATCGGATTCATTTGGGCTTAAGGGGAAGCTGAGTTTTAAAAACTCGTTTGAGGTCTCAGAGACAATTTCGTTGCTAGAAACTTGTGTCGGTTTAACAGAATGAAAAACATAAACCACTAACAATGAGAATGACAGCAGCACACGGGTCACTTTGCCCTGACTTTGTCCCCCCAGAGAGAATAAGGAAGGTGATAGCGTTTGGAAGTAAAACAATGTAGCAGCTAATGTTACCAGACAAATTGGGAATGAGGATTTTAATTTAGCTCTAGATGCTGTTATTTTTGTCCAAGAAGCTCTTTAGTGCTTTGTGTCCCCCACCCCATATTTTTAAGAGAGCTTATTTAAAAGAGAGATTCTCCTGTTTTAGAGTATATTTTATTCATAATAAATAACATTTGTTCTCTAAAATTAGGGAAGAGGTTTTGATGTGTGGAAGGCTGTGAGGAAAACCAGGTGAGGGTGAGAGGTTGGGATGAGAATGTAGTAGTACCATGGTTAAGCACTTAACTGCGAATGACTGCACTGTTGACATTTGAATCTATTAGCCACTCCACGGCAAAAAGAGGCTTTTGTGAAGATTATACCCTGCTCTCATTGTCATGAAGTTTATTGTGACTCCTAGGGACCTTGTAGGAGAGAGTGGGACTCCCTCCTAGGATTTCCAGGGCTGGGAGTCTTCATTCAATCCATGCCAGTGGGTTTGGGGTCATTATGGAAGCAGACCTTCTCCTGCAGAGGGTCTAGTGCATTCAAACCACTGACTTTTGGTTGTTGTTTGGGTTTTGCAGCTGAGTGATGAAGCACTGCTTCCCGGCTCCTTCATGTGACTGCTGTCAATCACTGCAATTGGTTCGCATTCATAGTGACCGCATGTACAACAGAATGAAACATTACGCTGCCTCGCACCACCCTCACAATTGTTATCTTTGAGCCCCTTGCTGCAGCCACTGTGTCAATCCATCTCAAGCCATCTTGTCAAGCTTCCTCTATTTCCATGAGCTCTGCTTTCTTGGCATGATGTTCCTTTCCAGTCACGAGTCTCTTCTGATAACATGTCCAGTGACAAAATCTGACCATCTATGATTTCTAGGAGCGTGTAATCTGCACTTATTTCACGACAGAGGTGTCTCTTGGTTTAGTAACCCATGACCCTTTCAATATTCTTTACCAGTAGTGAGTCAACCATGACCCTTTCAATATTCTTTACCAGTAGTGAGTCAAATGCATCCGTTCTCCTCCAGGCTTCCTTGTTCATTCCAGTGTTCACGCACGCACATATGGACCTTGAAAAACAACACTATGGTTTGCGTCAGTCGCACCTTCGCCCTAACAGTGATGCCATTGCTGTTTAACACTTTCAACAGTTATGGTGCAGATTTGTCCGAAGGAATGTGTCATTTAAATTCTTGACTGCTGCTTCCATGTAACTTGATTATAGATTCAAGTAAAGTGAAGTACCTCACAATTTCAAGGTCACAGGTCGAAACCATCAGCCGCTCTGCAGGAGAAATGTAAGGCCTTTTATTCCCATAAAGTTACAGACTCAGAAACCTAGAGGGGAAGTTCTTACTCTGCCCCGTGAGTTGGAATTGACTTGATGGAAGTGAGTTTGAGTTCAAGAAGAATGGGGATTCCAGAATACTTAATTACATCAGGTTCGGAGGAAGGCCTATTAACAGCCTGCAATTATGTACATGACGCAATTTTGCTTGCTGAAAATGAGGAGGCCATGAAGCACTTGGTGAAGATCAAGAATTACAGCCTTTTATAGGGATCACAACTCAGTGTAAAAGAGACCAAACTTCTTAAACCTGGACCAATAGGCAACATCATGATTGATGGGAAAAAGGTTGATGTCTTGAGAATGATGATGACAGCAAATGTACAAATGTGCTTGACACAATGGATGGATGGCTACATTGTGATAAGACTTGTATGAGCCCCTGATAAAATGATTCCAAAAAAGTAGAAACAGTGAAATCAACAACTTTATAGTCCTTGAGTCATGTGCAGTATTGATTATTGTGCAGTAGAAGATGTTAGGCTAAAACAATAAACAAACATGTGCTTGACACAATGTACGCATGCATGTATTGTGATAAGAGCTGTATGAGCCCCCAATAAAATGCTTCTAAAAAAAGAAAAGAAAAGGTTGATGTCAAGGATTTTATTTTGCTTACATCCCTAATCATGGTTCAAGGAAACAGCAGGCAAGCGATCAAATGACACATTGCATCGAGTAAATCAACTGCAAAAGACATCACTAAAATGTTGGAAAGAAAAGAGGCTACTATGAGGACTGAAGGAGTGCCTGCCCCAAGCCATGCTATTTTCAATTGCCTCATAGTCACATGAAGTTAGACATTAAACAAGGAAGACCAAAGAAGAATCGAGATGCTTATATTATGGTGCTACATTAAGATGGAATGTTTTTTCCCCTTTTTGTTGTCCCTCTGCCAATAGTCTGTCCCTTTCCAGGTGCTCTTCCCTCCTACTAACATGTCCAAAGCACAGGAGATGAAGCCTCCCCATCCTCGCCTCTATGGAGTGTCTATCTGGCTGTGCTGCTTCTAAGACGGATTTGTTTGTTCTCTTGGCAGTCCAGGATAGGCTTGGCCAGCACCATCATTCCAATGCATTCATTCTCCTTTGATCGTCCTTCTAGGATAGGACATAAGCTTGCGGGAGTTGTGGGTATACAATGTTTAAAAATTGTTCCTATGTGTTTAAAATGGGAAAGGAGTTTTATGAACGTTATTTCCTTTAATCCCTAAAGTAACTTTCTCAGAGAAATGTCAGTTCCGATTGCATGCTTGAATTTTAGATATCGGTCCCCAAATATCAAAGGGATGCCTGAGAGATATAGTGATGGAGTAGGTAATGATTTATGACATGAGATGAAGCATATACAGAGTTGTGTCAGTCAAAATTTTGGTTAAGAAGATATAAGGTAAGGACATAAGTAATGTAAGTACTTAGAGTATAGATCGAGTGGGAGGAATTGACTTACTCTGGGGTGATACTGCCATCAAGTCAATGCAGAATCACAGAGACCTTATTGGTCAGGGTAGAAATGTCCCTGTGAGTTTCTGAGACTGTTTACAAGAGGAGAAAGCACTGTCATTCTCCCTAGGAGCAAGTGGTGATTTCAAACTGCTGACCTGGCAGATCAAAGCCCAACACATAACTACTGCACCACTAGGGCTCCCTTCTGGGATAATGAAACATTGGAAAAAGTCACCAGGGAATGTTATTCAAATTTCATGTGGAACCAACACTTTTACATTGAATTTGGGGTTTTAAAAATTAGTATTTGTCAACATCAGCGTTCACTGTAGTACCTTCATGCACAAGGTAAAACAAGTTCAGTATCTGTTGCCATATCAGTGGGCTAATGGACAAAAAATATCTGTCTCTATCTAAATAGCCACACCTGTATACTCATACACACATTTATCGAAAATTTACGTGATCTCTCATTCTCAGTTTACATGAACTTTTAAAAGTATGTATGTATATCCCAATCCTGTTGCCATCAAATTGATTAAAAGTCTTAGCACCCTGTAGGAGAGGGAGGAGCTGCCCCAGAGAATTGTTTTTCTTTTTAAAATAATTTTATCAGGGACTAATACAGCTCTTATCACAATCCATATATACCTCCATTTTGTCAAGCACATTTCTACATTTGTTACCATGATCATTCTCAAACCATTTGCTTTCTACTTGATCCCTTGGTATAAGCTTCTCATTTTCCCCCTCCCTCCCTGTAGCCCCCTCCCTCACGAACCCTTGATAAATTATAAATAATTATTTTCTCATGGCTTACACTGATGTTTCCCTTCACCAACTTTTCTGTTGTCTATCCCCCAGGAAGGGGGTTATATGTAGATCTTTGTAATTGGTTCCACCTTCCCTTCACTCTCCCAGTATTGCCACTCTCACCACT
>NW_022103968.1:22361937-22364095 GCF_000313985.2 Echinops telfairi
ATCAGCATCTGTTCCAGGCATGACAGCCCCCAAGGAACCATCTCTGTCCTGGGCCCCCCTCAGCCTGTACCCTGCCAGTGCCCCATGCCCCCACACCCCGAGAAGGGGCCTGGGTGGGTTAGGGCAGCAGTGATCTCACCTGGGCATGTATGCTGGCCTTCGGTGCCATGCCCTCTCCAAGCACAGCGGGCTATGGGAGGCTGGGGGTCACCAGGCCATGTAGCATGAGCTTGAGCCTCTGGGATGCTAGTTTGTATTATCTTTAGGAATTTTCCTTCCATTCCTATCTTCTTGAGTGTCTTAAACAGGAATTGGTTTTGGGTATTGTCGAATGCATTTTTCACATCTATCGATATTATCATGTAGTTCTTATAGTTTTTCATGTCAATGCGGCAAATGATACTAATGTTCTATCATATGTTGAACCATCCCTGCATCCCTGGTATGGATCTAACTTGGTCATGGTGAATTACTTGTTTTATATACTTTTGTATTTTATTGGCCAGTATTTTGTTAAGGATTTTTGCATCAATGTTCATTAGGGATATTTGTCTGTAGTTCTCGATTCTTGTGGGATCCCTGCCTGGTTTTGGTATCAGAGTTATATTAGCTTCATAGAAGAAGTTCGGGAGTTTGTGGTCTTTCTCTATGTTCTGGAAGAGTTTGTGTAGGATTGGTGTCAGTTCTTCCCTGAATGCTTGGTAGAATTCTCCTGTGAAGCCATTTGGCCCAGGGGAGTTTTTTTGTTGGTAATTCCTTGATAACCTTGTCTATTTCTTCTATTGCTATGGGTCTGTTGAGATTCTTGAAGTCCATTGGGGATAGTCTAGGAAGAGATTGTTTTTCCAAGAATTTGTCCATGTCTTCCAAGTTGTTGAAGTCTTTGGATTACAGTCCTTCATAATACTTCATGACACTTTTGATTTCATTTGGGTTTGTTGTAATGTCCCCTCTTTTATCCCTCATCCTTGCTATGGAAATTTGTTCCCTTCTTTCTCTGGTTAGTTTGACAGAGGTCTGTTGATTCTGTTTATCCTTTCAAAGAACCAACTTTCAGTAGCATTAATTTTTCCCATAGTTTTCTTATTTTCCCTCTCCTGAATCTCACCCCTGATTTTTATTATTTCTTTTCTTTTGTTATTAGTAGGATTGTCCTGTTGACCTGCTCTAGTTGCTGTAAATTTTGTGCCAGCATATCAATCATGAGTCTCTCTTCCTTTTATATGTGTACATGTATTGCTATGAAAGGTTCTCTGATAACTGACTTTGCTGTGTCCCATAAGTTTTGGCACATCGTGTTCTCATTCTCATTAGTTTCTAGAAATGTCCTGATTTGATCTCTGATCTGGGCCAGTACACAATCCTTTTGCAATAGAAAATTATTCATCCTCCAATTGTTTGCTCTTGGTTTCTTCATCTTCCTTTTGGTGATTTCCAGCTTTATGACACAGCGGTCAGATAGAGAGGTCTGTATGATATCAATGTGCTTAAATTTATGCCCAGCATGTGGTCTATCTTTGAATATGTGATACGTGGGCTTGAAAATAATTTGATTTTTAAAATTTGGATGAAAAACTCTATTAGTTCAAATTGTCTAATTGTAGTGTTTACATCTCTAGCCTCCTTGAGTTTCTTTCCCTTTGATCTATCTTTCTCAGAGAGTGGTGTATTGAAGTTACCCATTATAATTGTTGAGGCTATGATTTCTTTTTTCATCTTTTGGAACGTTTGGTTGATGTATTCAGCAGGTCTCTCATTTGGGGAATATATATTTTAAATGCTTAGTGTTTCTTTGTCTATAATTCTCTTAAGCATTATATAGTGTCCCTCTTTATCTCTTTATATGGTTTACACTTTGAGGTCAATTTTATCCAAGATTAGAATTGCAACCCCTGCTTTTGGTGAATTGCTGTTTGCTTGGTATGCCTTTCTCAAGACATTGATTCTCAACCTATTTTTTTTCTGTAGCCTTGAGACATGTCTCCTGTAGGCAGCAGATTGATGGGTTATGTTTTCTGCCAGTCTGCTAGCCTCGGTCTTTTAATGCCTAAGTTCAGTCCATTGATATTCAGGGTTATTATTTCCATCTGTGGACTCTGTGATGCTATCTTATACCTTTTATGTTGGGTGTTTTCCTATCTCCCTTTCTTATCAGTGT
>NW_022103968.1:22365304-22370004 GCF_000313985.2 Echinops telfairi
ACCACAAAGGGCATGCAGTTGTTCCTGCTGCAACAGGAGTGCCACAGAAGGCTGGTGGGTTGCCTGCTTTGGTGTAAAGCAGCACAAATGATGGGTGGAATTTCCTTGGTCAGGTAGATTGCTGCGGCTGTTGGGCAGAGGTTCCCGCAGCGGCATGGAACTTTTAAGAGTGTTGGATGAGTTGCCTTAAGCCATGTGAGGCACTATGGCAGGTGGAAGGAAGTTCCCTCAGTCATGTGGGACCATAGAGTATGGGTAGGAGCTCCCCCAGCCACTCAGGCAGGATTTCCCCCAAAGAAAGTGGGCAGGATTTCCCCAGCCTCATGTTAAGCATTGCAGAGGGTGGGTGAGCAGAATTTCCCCTGGAAGAAGGTGGGTGGGATATCCCCTGGTGGAGGGTGGGCAGGCTTTCCCTAGCCTCCAGTTACACTGCAGAAGGTGGAGCTCTCCTAACTGGGTGGAGTACAGGCATAAAAGGGGAGTGGCCTGGAGGTCGGCAGTGGCATGTGAGAGAAAGGGGAAGAGAAAAAGAAAAGAAAAGAAAAAACCAACTAATCCCACTGAGACTATACGGGGACAGAGAGAAGGGAGGAAAACAAAAGTAACAATATGGCTGAGCTCCAATCCCTGACCATGGGGCTGGAGGGGCTTAATCCCTGCCTGGAAGTGGCAGCAAACTGTGGCTGTGTTGAGATAAAGCCCGGGGCTCTAAATGATCCCAGCTCTGGCTGAGAGAGGTGCGGGGCTAAGGTCAAACCCTAGCTGGCCTCCGCTGTGGTAAGCCAAAAGCCCCCAGCTCCTCAAAACTTAGTGGATCTGTGTCTACTTATCTTTATGATGCTCCTCCTGTGATCTGGCAGTGTGGAATTTCCCTTAGTAACTTTCCTGCACTGATTTCTGCAGAGTCCCTCTGGTATGTTATTCAGCTGCCATCTTCCTGGAAGTCCCCTAATGGTTTCTTAATGATACAATTGCTCTTTGATATAAAGTTCTCTCTTAAAAACATGTGAGTGTCTCTGGATTTGTTTCTCTAGTCAACCCAGACTAACACACAAAATGTTAGTTATTTTGTGAGGCAGTTTCTTGGAAAGGTAAATACTGTTGTATCATGTAATTCAGCAATGATACACCTTTATGCACAAGTACTTTATGCACAAAAATATTTGTAACAATTTTATTCAGAATTGTCAAATACTGGAAGGGACCAAGATGTCTATATTGGTAAATGGATAAAAAACAAAAAAAAGTAAACTGATATATGCATACAATAGGACGTTATTTAGTTGAAAAGATAGGACCTATGAGATTTCGACATGTAAGAAATTCACTGAAACAAGATTTGTTGTTGCTATAAAATGACCTCAAGGTCATCTGACTCATAGTGGCCTGGTGTCCAACAGACTAAAACATTGTCTGATTCTGCAGTCTCCACAATGATTCAAGACTTGACTTGAGTCCTGTAGTATAACCACTGGATCAATCCAGTTCACCAAGGGTTTTCCTGTTCATCGCTGAGCCTCTACTTTGCCATGCATGATGTTCTTCTCCAGGTACTGGTCCCTTCTGAAAACAAGTCCAAAATACATGAGATGAAGTCTCATCCTCTTTGTTTAAGGAGCATTCTTGTATTTCTTCCCAGGCAGATTTGTTAGTTCTTCTGATAGTCCACAGTATGTTCAATCGTCTTTGCCAACACCATAATTCAATGACATCAGGTCTTCGTTCTTCCTGAATCATTGGAAACAAATAATTCATTGGAAACAAGATTGGGCATTTATTAATAATTATTGAATATGTGTGGTAGGTATTGGGGATTCACTACACTATCCTAATTTTGTGATGATTCCTAAGTAAAGATATTTTTTAATGATCGAGAGACATGTATGTAGAAGAAAATGAGAGAAGATACACTTTGTGGAGTGTAGGGCAAATATATCTTGAATTTGATTGTTAACTGTAAGAGATGTTAAGGAAATATATGTCCTAAATGGTTTGGGATGTCTAGAAAGAAATGTATTGTTCACATTTAGTATGATTTCTCAGGGCGAAGAGAAGGGCGGTCTCTAGAAAATATTTGATTAAACTAAGTTTGGACTCTTTTGTTGACAACATTCTGTCTCAAAGCCATTCATAGCACTGATCTATTCACAATCTCAACATTGAATAATAAATTCTGGGAAATTAGTGCAATTAGATGTTTTTTAAAAAGTGCTTTTGTTAAATGGCTTTAAATGATTTTTGTTTCAAAAACAGACATCAATTCTTTTTAGTTACTTTTCACTTTCTGTCTTATTTACCTTTGTTTAGATATATTTATGTATATATTTGTCTGAATTTGGAAAAATCCCTTCCTCTGAAAATGTTCACAGTGCTAAGCAATCATTTTAAAAGTATGATATTTTTTGAAAAGGGAATAGACACTTCACCCTAACTCCAAGGTAAATCCATTAGAAACCACTGATATTATGAAAATAGTGTGATCTCTTAATTGGGGAAAAAGAGGGGTGGGGAGTGTCCCTTGCTGTGTAAGGGAATGTGCCATTGTCGATTATGAATGGTTGGTGGTTATTTTTCTCTTCTCATTTTTCTTTACTTGTGAATATTCTGTAAAATGTTAGCAAGAAATGGTTACTGTGAAAGCAAACGCAAACTGCAAATAATCATGATGCCAGCTAGTGGATCCCAAATTGTCATCATAATTCACATGAAAGGATATATTTTATTACTAATATTTTTGGAGAAAGGTAAGGTTTATTCATGGAAAATTATCCAAGTACTTCTATAAATTAACAAAAATCATGGTTGATGCTACTTGTAGGTAAGTCTAGAAATAGTAGGCATGTCATTTTTGCTCGTTTTCTCTCTCTCAATTTATTCCCTGACCTTGAAGCAATATTCTCAATGTCACACAGATAATTATTAATAGAAAGTACTGTAAATTCTTTTCATCTTTCCATTAAATCTCAAAATCCTTATTGTGGAAAAAGTAGCATGGGTAAAGAATAGTTTTTTGTTGTTTTTATCACTTCAAATTGAGTATATATGCATGTGCTTGCTTCTGTTCACATGCATGCATATCACTGAATCTACAGATAACTCATTTCATCTCTGACAGGTCTCACCAGTAACTGGTCACAAAGTATATATATTTGTTACTAGAACCACTGTAGTATGTACCTTAATGTTTATGTTCATTGATTTCTTTTCTAACATATTATCCGTTGCTTCTAGGATAAAATGCTAAGTAACGGCATTCGTTCGTCTCTGGGCTGGCTTTTCTAAGTATCATTTAATACTATTCCTCAGCATAAATCATGGTCTCTTTCTTAAATACACCTTAAGACTTTTTTTTTGCATCAGCATCAAATTTATATTTATCCTAGAAATTCCTTACTTCATACTTACTTCTTCATTGTCCTGGCAACACATTCGGACCAACTCTCTTTCTAAGAGATCCTGTGATTCCTTCCTTTTCCGGAATCTCTCCAGCAATAACTCCTTCTAATAAACGTGAGTCGTCCCAGACTACTGGCAATGTGTGAGCAAGGACCAGCTAGGATGCAGTCTTGTAAGTTGTTTTAGGCTCCATGGAATCAGTTCTGATTCACAGCAACCCTGTGCACAACAGAATGAAACACTGCCTGGCCCTGCACCATCTTCACACTCGTTCCTCTCTCTAAGCCGATTGTTGTAGCCATTATGTCAATCTCTCTTGTCAAGGGCCGCTTCGTATTCACTGCCCCTTCAGTTTACCAAACATAATGTCCTTCTCCAAGGACTGGTCTTTCTTGACAATATGTCCAATGCATGTCTTGCCATCCTTGTCTCTCAGGGGCACTCTCGCTGTATTTCTAAGACGGATCAGTTTGTCCTTTTAGCAGTCCATGGTACTTTCAATATTCTCCAGCAGCACAATTCAAATTCATCAGTTCCTCTTTAGTCATCCTAAGTCACTTTTGTATATGTATGCCCTAAGCAAACAGGTGTGCTATAAATATTTTTGAGTCTAATGTTGAGCACATTTTCAAAGACACGAAGAAGCTTCATGACCTTCAAATGATCAGTGGACAACAAGAAAAACAGAAATGAAATAACCAGCCCTGAACAGTTGCTTTCAAATGCCTATGACTGGCTTAGAAGGTTGTTCATAATCACTTGGGAGCTGAAATTTTATTTTTAAAGATAGTAGACCAGAATGTTTAATATTTATTTAAAGTCTGCTCTAGAATTCTGAAACATAGTCCTAGATAGTTGTTACTGTGGGGGTATTGTGTTCCTATATATATTGGCTATATCCTACCTCTAGGGAGAGGTCTTCCACTCTAGCTGCCCATTATAGTCACTTGTAAATGTTTTCAAATTAAGTTCATGCTGGGGCCTCACCTCTAAATATGATGATCTAATTTGTTTGGATCAGAACTTGGTATTAAAAGTTTTGGAGCCCTGGTGACAAAGAGGGTAAGTGCTTAGCTGCTAAGTAAAAGGTCACCAGTTTAAACTCAATAGGAGAAAACTTGGAATAAAACTGCTTTATGACAGTCTGCTTCCATCAGTATGACAGCGTGGGAATCCCTAAAGGTTGGTTCTACTCCCTTGTACAAAAACCACTACACGTCTAAATCGACTTGCTGGCAATTGGTTTGCTTTTGGTTTCGACCTGTGTTTCCATTAAAGTTCCCGAGATGATTCTTATGTGACAG
>NW_022103968.1:22371817-22376243 GCF_000313985.2 Echinops telfairi
TTTTTCAACAGGACAATTACAGAGCTGGTTTGTGTGAGGTGGAAGCTAAAAATGTCCCAAATGTCCAACTCTTCCACACTGCTGTATCAAACTATCATATCTAACATTGCCTGCAACACATCACAGGGTTCACAAATCATATACGCCACTAAGTGCTTAAGTTAGGGTGTGCCACTGGGTGTCTGGGTCAATGCAGAAGTAATGGGATCAACACAAGATGCTGTTTCTTGATCATAACAGTGTCTTCTTACCCTCTGCTGCTGGGGCCTTCCTGGGCCCCAAGTGTTACACCTCTTATCTCTGTGGGGCAGCAAGCTCCATGGTAGCCTTCTAGTACTGATAAAATTCTTGTTCCTATTACACAATCATCTTCTGCTATCTTCCATGTTACAGTCTCTCTCCCTCCCCCTCCTTCCCTCCCTCCCTCCGTCCCTCCATCCCTCCATCCCTCATCCCCTACCATGTTTCCCTTTATAGCTAGTGGGATGGAAACACCAGACCAACCCCAGTGTTAGGGTTCCATGTACCTTATTTGCATTATTAGCAAGTTATCCAATCCCCTTGGTGGACCACAAATAATTAATTGGCATAAATATTTAGTAGTAGTTAGACTATGGCTAAAAAACAACTGAAACCAAATCCACTGCCTTTGATTCCATTCTGACTCATAACCAAACCTATTGCCTCTGAGTCTGTTTCACCTCACGCCACCCCTGTCCAGGGCTTCCACGGCTTACGTCTTTCCAGGAGTAGATAGCCTCAACTTTATCTCATGGAGCATCTCGTGTGTTTGAACTACTGACCTTGTGATTAGAAGTCCAAAACGTATCTGACATTGCCACATGGCACTCTTTAGGCTACAAAGGGAGGATCAGCAGGCATTTGATGAAATTACACTGCTTGCTGACCTTGCAATTACAGTCCAATACTTATCCAATAGCATCACCAGGGATGCCCATGACACTGGCTAGAAGAGCCATATGAAATAATTCATTATATTATAAGACTTAACTCCTTTGATTAGTTTGTTTTATGAGCTGTGTGGTTCAACAAATTATTTGGCATGGATCTTCTAGCCTTTGTCTTTGTAACTCCCACCAAATGACTGAGTGGAACCATGCAGATTGGGTGTATGGGGCTCTAACATGAATGTTAGTTAATTTTGCCATCCTTCTCAGTTTAAATTCAAAACAACCTTATAGGACAGGATAGAACTGTCCCTCTGGGTTTCTGACACTAAATCTTTAGAGGAGTAGAAAACCTCATATGTTTTTCCAGGAGACATCTGGCCATTTCGAACTACTGACCTTGCAATTAGCAGTCCAACATGAGTCAGAGTGGACCAGATGGCTGTGAGTTGGCGGGGTTTAAAGGAATCATCTTAGAATCTGGAATGGAGGATCTCACCTACCAGCAAGAAAGAAAAGTCAAGAGTGTAGAGCTCCTCATTTGGACCCTGAAATCCCTGCATGCTAACCCTCCTGGATCCAGGAGACAGAAAGCTGTGACACCAGAGAGGTGGTAGCAAAGTGGTGACCATGGAAGTAGCAACATCAAGAGTATGAGTGAGAGATGAGTTCCCAGGCCATGGAGCAAGAAAACTGAGAGCACCTACCTGGAGACTCACAAAGGTAGAGTGGAGCATCTTTTGGCCAATGTTTATGACAGAGTGAAGCAATGAAGGAATTTTGTAACAATGCCTGAGCGAGGCAGAGCCAAGGGGTCATTTAACTGTCAGGTCAAGGAGCAGAGATTGATATGCCTGGAGGAATGGCTGATAAGAGGCACTCATGCTTAGAAGAACTGTATCCTGGGCATGTCTGATCCTGAATTTTGTAACCAATTAATTGGCCTAATACAACCTATAATCATCATTATGCTCTGTGAGTTCTTTGTGGTCATTGCCATGAATTATCCAACTTCGCAGAGACATAAAGTACTGTAGAAGAGACATCTGATGTTAGAATTCATAGGAAACTCTGAAGGTGAATGTCCTAGGAGAGATACTGAGTTTGATGATTATTCCCTCTTTTGAGGTCAGAAGAGATCAGACCTGGCCCCTACAACATTCTTTTGGCTACCACTAACATCATCATCTTATGTTATATGTCACTGTGTCTGAGCAGCAGACCGATATTCCCAATATAAACCCCAACTCACTGCCATCGAGCCCACTCTGACTCCTGACAGCCCCATCGGACAGAACAGGACTTCCCCTGTGGGTTTCCGAAACTGTAAAGTCACTGGAATAGAAAACCTCATCTTTCTCCCTTGGGGTGGCTGTTGGTTTCCAAATCCTGACCTTGCAGTTTGCAGCCCGATACATGATTACCACACCAAACAGGGCTCTGTTCCCACTGTAGGCTTCGTTAATTAAGTGGCCACATTGAAGAAGCCCAAATTAGAAAGGACCTCCTAGAAGAGCGTGGAGTAGCCTTCAGCTACGAGCAAAGCCATAGGAGCCATCAGTCCTACACCATAGAGAATGAATTCTGTCATCAGCAACGTGCTTGGAATCTGATCCTCACCAATTGAACATCCAAATAAAAACACCCCATCCAATACATTGATTACAGCTTCGTGGGAAGTTATGCAGAGGATAAAGTTCAGCAATGCATGAATAGCTGACTGACTGAAACTGTACTAAAACAAATGTGTTTGTTTGAAGCCACCAAGTTTGTAATAATTAGTTTTACAGCAGTGGAAAACTAATATTAGTAGAAAATTGTTGGGAGCTTTTATTTTATTATTTTTAAAAAATCAGTTTATTGGCGGCTCTTAACAGCTCTTATAACATTCCATAAATCAATTATATCAAGCATTTTTGTACATATGTTGCCATCATCATTTCCAAAACATTTTCTACTTGAGTCCTTGGGATAAGCTTCTCTTTTTCCCCTCCTTCCCCCAACGTCCCACCCTCGTGAATCCTTGATCAATTATATATTGTTATTAGTATTTCGTATCCTACACTGTCCGTTGTCTCCCTTCACCCACATTTCTGTTATTCATCCCCTTCGGAGGGGAGTGGTGCATACATCCAACCTTGTGATGCGTTCCCCCTTTCTCCCCCTCCTCCATACCCAACCATCTCTCTACCCTCATAATATCGCTACTTCCACTACTGTTCCTGAGGGATTTATCTGTCCTGAATTCCATGTGTCGAGAGCTTTTATCTGTACCAATGTGTGTTCTCTGGTCTAGCCATATTTATAAGGTAGAACTGGTGGGCGGGGGGTGGGGTGGGGGAATGTAGGGGGCAGGGCAGAAGCATTCAGGAACTAGAGGACTGATGTGTGTTCCATCGGTGCTATACTGCACCCTGGTTGAATCATCCCTTCCTTATAACCCTTCTGTGGGGAAATTTCCAAGTGTCTGCAGATGGGCTTTGGGTCTCCACTCCAACCCCTTTGTTTGCATTGATATTGTTGTTTGTTTTGCATCTTTTTATAACTGATACCTGATCCTGTCGACCCCTGAAGATCATGCAAGCTGGTGTGCATCTTCCATGTGGGCTTATTTGCTTCCCTGCTAGATGGCTGCTTGTTTAACCTCAAGCCTTTAAGACCCCAGACCCTATATCTTTTGGTAGCCAGGCACCTTCAGTGTCTTTATCACATTTGTTTATGCACCCATTTTGTCTTCAGTGATCCTCTCGGCAAGGTGAGCATCAAAGAGTTCCAGGTTATCAGAACAAAGTGTTCTTGTGTTAAGGGAGGCCCTTGAGTAGAGGTTCAAAGTCCTTCTGCAATCTTAATACTGTATATACTTGAGTATAAACCAACCTGAATATTAGCCGAGGCACCTAATTTACCACAAAACTGCATAAAAAATGTGCTGAAACACTCAGCTTATACACGAGTATATACAGTACTTAACATATAAATATATGTACATTGGTCTCTATCCCTTTCATTATAAAGTAATATAATTACTATATACTTGCCTATATAAATAGCCTTTGCCTCCTATTTCTTTCCTCTATTTCCTTTCACTCTCCATTTGGCAGAGTGCGCATGATAACTAACCAAGAGGAGCAAACTAACAGGATGGTGGGGATGGGCCCAAGCTCCCCAGAGGAAGCCAATACAGAGGATAACACTGAAGATATAGCCCAGGGAGAGAGGCAGGTCTTTCTAGACCACACAGGAGTGAACTAAGAGGGAGGGAGGGAGAGGGGGATGGACAGAGACAGAGAACCTCATCATGGCCCACCAAGTCACGGGGACGACATCCCTGCTCAGAGCAGCCAATGCACAGAGACGACCATAGGGCTCACCCCACCATGAGACATGTACCTCACTGACCCATAGCATTGTGGGGGACAGCACTGGAGACACTGTGCAGGAAGTGTGCCCCGTCTGCCCCACGCACAGCGGGGTGAAACATGAAGGGAGTACAGTAGGGCCAAAGTAACCAATTTCCT
>NW_022103968.1:22377708-22379708 GCF_000313985.2 Echinops telfairi
TATACTTCTACCAGTCATGGTCTCCACCAGTTTTTCCAATATAAGAATACACAAAAATGACCACGATGTCCCTTACAACCACATACATGTAAGTGGGTATGTGAATGAAATGGAAATATTTCTATAAATGGAGCCTACACTTATGCAGACATTACCATTTTGTTTCCTAGACCATAAACTCCGGAATTGTATATTGTATTTCTGTTTTTCAAATGATCGTTTTGGCTGCTGTTGTTGTTTGGGGCGGTCAAGTCAGTCCTAGTGATAGCCCCACAAATGTTGGTAAGTTTGAGCCTATTGTTGCAGCCCTCTCATCCTCTTTTGGGCTAATATTCTACTTGACCAACCATGCTGTTCTTCTCCAGGGCCTGGCCTCTGTGGACCACATGCCCAAAGCACATGAGACAATGTCTTGCCCTCACTTCTTAGGAATCTCCTACTATACTTCTTCCAGGAAAGAGTCGTTTGTTCTTCCGGCTGTCCATGGTATATTTCGTATTCTTTGCCAATACCATAATTCAACACCAATTCTTTTCCAGTCTTCCTTACTCATGGTCTAGCTTTCAGATGCATATGAATCTATTTCAAATACCATATCTTGGTTCAGGTACACCATACTTTTCAAAGTGGTAACTTTCATTGTTCGTACTTTAAGGAGGTGTTTTGCCATAATTGCCTGATGCAGTATGTAACTGGGTTTCTTGGCTGCTGCTTCCATGGGCATTGATTCCAGAGCCAAAGAAAATGAAATCTTTGACAAAATCAATCTTTTCTCTGTTTATTATGATATGGCTTATTGGTACAGTGTGAGGATTTTTGTTTTCTTTATATATTGAGTGCTGTCGATTTTTATCATCATCAGTAAGTACATCAAGTCCATTTTCCTAGATTATTTGCTCAGCATACTGATTGAACAAATTTTGTGAAAGAATGCACCTTTTCTAATTTTACAACTGGAGTATCTCTGTATTCTGTCAAGTGACTGCCAGATTCCACATATGGACAATTAAGTGTTCGGGACCCCTCCTGGGCAATGTTTGCTATGATCCTCACTGTTGAATGTCTTTTCACCGCCCACAAAACACAAGTTAACATCTTTCTAGTATTTTTGTTTTCAGCCAAGCTCTATCTGCTGTCAGGAATGATATCTCTTTCCACATTCTCTTCTTAAACTGCTTTAAATTGCTGGAAGCTCATGTTTATGTACCACGATAATACTTTAATTATCTTCAGAAAAAAATCCTTGTGCTATTAATGCGATTGCGTGAAGATTTCTACATTCTGTTGGGTGGTCTTTCTTGGGAATGGGCACCGATATGGACGTTGTTTCCTTGTTTGACCTGAGGGCACTCTTCCAAATGTCTGGAAATCAATTTATTGAAATATTGTCATTGCTATTTTGTCAATTTTGGGATTCTTGTTTTATACCAATGCCTTCAGAGAGGCTGGTTTTTTTTTTCCCAATAGTCCATGATCATGTTACCTCTTTCAGTGTTTGAATCCTGCCCAGTTCTGTTTCATACCGAAATTGTGAATTCCTTTCCATCTTTTTTATGTTCTCTGCATCATTTATTGTTTTACCATTTTTGTTAGTTATTTAGTGTTATCCAATCATCTCTGCCTCATAGCAAATCTATGTACAGCGAACAAAAGACTGCCCAGTCCTGTACCATCCTCATAAACTGTTGCGATGTTTGAGCTCATTGCTATAACCATCGTGTCCATTCCATCTTCTCAAGTTCTTGTTCACCGACCTTTAACTTACCAAACATAGAATACTTTATTATTATAACTGGAGGCTTGAACTTTTTTCTTCACCTTTTTCAAGAACCAGGATGGCGCCCTGAGAACTAAGGTGCCCCTGAGCCAAGCCAAGGTATTTTCAATCACCTCATAGGCGTATGAAATTTGAACATCAAATAAGGAATATTGAAGAGCCTATGCATTTGAATTATAGTGCTGGTGAGGACTATTCAAAGTACCACTGACTGACAGAAGAA
>NW_022103968.1:22380385-22409624 GCF_000313985.2 Echinops telfairi
ATCCACATCATAAATATCAATTCTACTTTGAGGAGATAGTTCTTACCCAATCTCATTTTAAGTACCTGCTAATCCAGGAGGCTCATCTTCTCATCTTCCAATTTACGGTTTTCAGTGGTGGACTGCATATTCTTTCTTCCTAGTCTGTTCTTTGTCTGATAGCTCTGTTGAAACCAATTCACCATAGGTGTCTCCGCTGGTGTTCAAAATATCAGCAGCATGTTGTTGTTGTTAGGTGCCATCCAGTCGGTTCCGACCCATATAAA
Source organism: Echinops telfairi (assembly GCF_000313985.2). Classification (NCBI taxonomy): domain Eukaryota; kingdom Metazoa; phylum Chordata; class Mammalia; order Afrosoricida; family Tenrecidae; genus Echinops; species Echinops telfairi. The sequence goes on from NW_022103968.1 coordinate 22,380,652, forward strand.
CCATCTGTAGAACAAAACAAAACACTACCTGATCCTACACCATCCTCATAATTGTTCCTATACTTGAGATAATTGATGCAGCCAATTCTAGTATCAGAGACATGCAAGTCATATAGTGTGAAAACTGACTATGTGCAGAAATTCATGAAAATCTTCAATGCTCTCACTTTTGTCCTTAAGAGTTGGTGCTTAAATTTCAATAATAGTCATATTAGTTGTGGTTCTTTGTAAGCCTATAAATATTGTCTTATCACTGACAGCACTGTAATTTCAGATCTTGAAATGTTTTCATGTGTTGACGGATGTGACACCATTCCTCTTCAATTTGTCATTTACAACATAATAAACCGTATGGTTGTCAGATACAAAATGCCAGTTCTGGTCCATTTCAGCTCCCTCATGCCTAAGAGATCTATCTTTGGGGGCTCTACTTCATTTTTGATGACTTATTCCTAGATTCTTATATCATCCATCCAGGAGAAAGATGAGGCTCTCTACTTTCATAAAGGATTACAAGCTCAGAAATCCACAGTGGTAGTTCTATCTGTCCTATAGGGTCGCTATGAGTCAAAAATCAATTCAGCAGCAGAGAACGTGAGTTTTGGGCCACGCAATATATGTTCCTATGGATATTTGCAGCTGTTTCTTTTAATTTTCAGTTGTGTCACATCAGTCAATGAAAATCTCAGAACCCTTGCTTCATATTACTTGGAATAGTCAAAAAGTGGGAAAAAAACAACATAACAATGTGGGAACGATCTAGATCTACATCAATTGGTGAGAAGATAAACAATATGTAGTTATAGTCAGACAATATCACCTTAAAATTATTCAGTTTCTAAAAAGAGTGAAATACTGATTCACAACTATAATCTGGATAGACCTACTTTGAACATGTATGTAGCTTTTCCCTGGTCATATGCCTGGCTTCCAATCTGAGGGCCTAATCTTTGGTGGCTCTCTCTTACAATTTGCTGCTACTTATGGGGTTTTCATGGTTTCTTGGTTGATGTGGTTCGGGGTTGTTTGTACTTTTTAACTACTGTAAATAATGAGGTTCGGAATTTGTGTGTATAGATTTTGATGTTTAAAATGGAGGTGAAAATATTTCTTTTAGTGTGGGACAGACTTCACCTGGAAAGCCACTTGCTCCTGGACTTTGCTTTGTGGGAAGTTTTTAAATGAATTCAGTATATATTGTCTCTTTTCATTTTCTTGGGGAGCCAGGTTTTTTTTGTAATTTATGAATTTCTATAGAGTTTACATGTTATATAGCTTATCCAATTTGTGGGTGTAAAATTTTTCATAGAAATTAATTTTCAGTTATTGGTATTTCTTTCAGGTCAGCAGTACTATGCCATTTCTAGAGGTGGTTTGAGTCTCCTCTTTTTTTGTCTAAGCCAATCTTCCTAAAGATTTGTCAATTCTATTTACTGCTTTAAAATGTCATTTGTTGACTTATTGATTTTTTTTATAGGTTTTTTTTTTCCCCTCTCATTTCTATTTCACTTATTCCCTAGTCAGTTTTTCTTACCTCCTGCGTACTTCGGAGTTTGGATTTAGTCCGCTCTTTTAAGTTATCAAAGTGGGTGAGTGGGCTCTATGCACACCTTTTATTCAATCCAATGGTTGAATATTCTGTGTTTTTACTGTTCGGGGTCTTACTAACCACAAAATATTTCCAAATTTCATGGCGATCCCACCCCCTTTGATCCACTAGTTATTTAGGAACATATTATTTCATATCCACATTTTTGTGACTTCTCCGATTTTCTTCTGTTAATTCTTTTCTAATTTTATTTCATTGTGATTAGAAAACCCATTTCTCGTAATTCACATATTTTAAACCTATTTAGACTTTTTCTATGACCTTCGTATGTTCGCTGTGCATTCAATAATTGAGTTCTTCTGGTAGAACCCTAGAAACAGAGAGTAGACCATGGTTCCTAGGGGCCAGAAGGAAAGGTAGACAGGGAGGTGACTGTTTAACAGGGCTTCCTTGGGTTGATGGAAATGTTTTGGAACTAGGTTAGAGATGATGGTTGTACATTTTGAATATATAAAATGCCACTAAATATTACAGTTTAAAATGATTAATAATGTGTTACAATATTAACTCAATGTGGGAGAAATCCGTGATTAAATGGAAATTCAGATTTGTGTAATACTTCCATGTTAGAGAAAATACATCCTTTTTTAGAGATCTATCCTATTACTGTTGTTATTAAGTTCTGTTGAGTCAGCTCTGGTTTACATAAGACAGAATGAGATGGTACCTGTCTTTTCAGGACTAATTTTTGGAAGTAGACTGCCAGCCTTTCTTCTAGCCCATTTTAGTCTGCAAGCTCAGTGAAATTGTTCCCCCAGAGGAAATCCAGTTGGTATGTGTGATGTTGGAGGTGTAGATTCTAGCATCAGAGCAACACTCAAGCCACCAAAGGAAGGCAAACTGACAGATGGGTGGGACTTAAGCATCGCAAATCAAAACATTACTGAATATTCAAATACTAGCCACAAAGTTGTATTTATTTATTTATTTGGAAAATGACTTGTCTTCACAAAGAAAGTGTTTTGTTTTGTTTTTTTTCACTCCTAAAGAAAGTTTTTAAAAAGCTACCCCACCTACAATAGTGTTGGAGGTAGTGGTGAGACCCTAGGGCAGCATTTCTCAATCTGTGGGTCGCGACTCCTTTGGAGGTCAAACGACCCTTTCACAGGGATCACCTGATTCATAACAGTAGCAAAATGACAGTGCTGAAGTAGCAGCGAAAATAATGTTATGGTTGGGGGTGGTCACCCCAACATGAAGAACTGTATTAAAAGGTCGTGGCATTAGGAAGGTTGAGAATTACTGCCTAGGGAAAAAGACTAAAAGAAGAGGAGGTGGTAAGCTCCAGATGCTGTTGATGCTGGGTTTAGGTAGAAGAAATGCTACTTGAAGAAGTCAAGTCTAGGAAGTGCGGGAAGGCCCATAGAGCAAGCTCAAGAGTTCAGCATAAAGAGATGACACATTCATCAGCTACAGCCTAGTCTACACTGCTTTATTTTCATGTGAACTAGAGAAACCTCCTAAGAGTTCTGTCTTTCCACTTTTATTTCCCTATGCTCCAGGTTCTATACAGAAACCAATATTTATTAACCCTCTGCTCAAAAGCATCCAGTGCTTTTCAGTTTTACTCAAAAGTTGAAGTTCACGTGAACTCACTCCTAACTGTCTCTCTCCTCTTGTCTGCTATCACTTGCATTCAGAATCACTCCTCTTCATCTGTCCAAGGCATCTTCGTTATCCCTCTAACATGCCAAGCCTGCTCCTAACTCGGGGCCTTCTCACTTGCTCGTTTATGTCCCAGATATTCTTCCCTTCAGGCGTATACATGGCTCATTCTCTTATTTTCTGCAGCCATTTGCTCAAAGATTGCTTTGCTAGTTTTCCTCTCACATTACAATAAAGAAAAAGAAAATTACATAGCACCCATGTGATACCTCACTCTTCATACCCTTTCTTTGTTGCCTTTCTCATTTTCATGCACCAACACCTGACAAATGATGTATTTAATTGCTTCCTGTCTCTTTCCGCTAGAATGTGGACAGAACAATGCCTGGGGCATGGCAGTGACTCGATACATGTTTGTTGATTTTAATGAATTAATCAGCCACTGCCAACAGACCAGGAGAATCGTGGTAAGGATATGTCTCTTCTTTAATATGGGAAGAAGAAGGGCAGTCATTTGGGATACTACTGTTTTCAAATTAAATTTCACCCTATTTACTTCAAATGGGTGCTGCCACTGTATACTTCCAAATGGTGGCTATCTTTTCAATATTTAGGCAGGAGATGCCTCTTAAAAATCCAGGGAAGGGACAAATTATAAAATTCTACTGTCAACTCAGAAGCTATTAACAAAATTTAGGCGAGCTATCATTGAGAAGATACCTCTGTTGCTTTTAGAGTGCAGAAATGCCTTGTCACCTGATTCCTATAAAGAGTAGGTCTTGTTCCCCAAAGAGATCTACATCCTTTCCTTTCCTAGTGCACGTTCTTTCAGTGGGAAATTAGCAGGAGTAAGCATTGCATGAAAATGAATATCGAGGTTGTTCCTATATGCCATGTGGTTCATAGTGATGCTAGGTACAACAGAATGAAACTCTAACTGGTTCTGCATTAATCTCATAACCGTTGGTATGAGTGAGCAACCGGTATGTCAGTCCATCGTGCTGAGGGTCTTCCTCCTGGTGGCTGACTTTCTGACCAAGCATGTCTTCCTTTTTCAAGGACTGTCCATCAAGACAACGTATCCAAAGTTAGCGATATTTTTTGCCAAGACTAATTTGCTTGTCCAAGCACATTTTTGCCCAGGATATTTAGGTCTTTTCTTCAAGCAGTAGTTGGGTTTTGTGATATGTAACAACCATCCCAAGGTCCCGGCCTCGGAGGGCATTGAGCTTTTGTCAGATCTCTGTTGCTTTTGTGGTTGCCTGACATTGGCAACCTGGGTTGATTATATATTTGACAACATCTGTTTTCATGTTCTCTGCTCTTGTGTTACATGCCTTAGGTTCTGTAGACGAGTAGTTTTGCATTAATGAATGAGTGTTCTTGAAATTATTGCTTTGTGCCCAATCCTCATTGTTTTGAAATAGTTTATTCTATTACCTATGTTTCTTAATTTTTATAAGTGAATCTCTATATTTTAACTGAAAATCTTTATTTTTTCATTAGTGTTTACAATTTTTACTCTTGGCTAGATTAATGATGCTATTATTATAATTATTAAATGTTATCTGAAGATTACTTATAATGTAATTTCTCAGGAAGCTAACATGTTGTTGTATTTTAAGTTAAATACACATATATGTATATATATGTACACACATATCATATAGATATGATACATTTTATGAATGAATTTAAGTTCAAACCTTATGGTATAAGGCCCAATCAAAGACTAAATGGTTCTTATGATCTAACTGTACTCTACATGAGGGGATCACTAAAATTTTGGGTGCTATAAAAAAGAACGGTGAAAGAATCAGATGGTGCCCAGCTACTAGAATGGATCTTGTCTAGCGCCTTAAAGACTTATCCTTCTGAGGGAGCCATCAATCAGTCCTTGCAGAAGAAAGCACACCAATTTAGTGTGATCAATGGATTTTTATAAAACGCATGATAGGGGTTTGCAAAAGGCTACAGTTGATAGTGAGAGCCCTGAATGCATTTTAAGTCTACATAAATTCAATCCACATTGTGTTCTTTCTGACTAGTGACCAGATAATCAAAAAAGCATTACCTTCAAATTGTGTTAGACTTCCGTGGCTAAGCTAGGGAAGGGCAGCCTAGCCCTCAGAAACTTCCTTGGGAGTGCCCCGGATGGGAATTGGAGCACGAGGGTCACAGGATAATGGGTTATAGCGTAATCAAGATGGTTGGGATGACCCTGAATTAATTTTGCAAACTTTTCTAATCTGTAATTGTGTTCATATCCCAAATGTGACCCCCTTCCCACTTTTATAGTCCTGCCTACAGCTGTGGTAAATGCTGCTATTCATGATTTTGTGATCAATTTATCCATTTTCTATGCCTTACATTTTAGCTACTTGGGTGTGAATTCGTTGCACACCATATGACTCCATGCTGATGGTCTCCATTCAGATAATTTGTGTTTGTCATTGTTTTGTCTTTCTTCTGCTTAAGAAAACTTAATAGAGGTGTCCATATAAAATATATATGCATTTGGAGTCTATTTTCTTCTAAATCTTAATACTTTCATCTGAGGAGTGCACTTTAAGAGGTAAGAGATAACTTATTTGGAGCTCTGTCTTATCCTTAATCATAGGAAGAGAATGTAGGAATTTGTGGACACAGTAGACATGCAAAAGCATTATTCTGATTCAACCATATAGCATGTATAAAGTTCATCTAAAATACTTGCCTTTATGGCCAGCCTTTTCAGATTTAGAAGAAGGTAAGAATTATTCCAAAGAGCCCTAGTAATGGAAGATTTATGCACTTGGCTGCTAACTGAAAAATTAGTGTTTCGAATCCACTTAGCAAGTCTGTGGGAAGAAAGGCCTGGCAGTCTGCTCCCGCACAGATTGCTATTCAGAAAACACAGTGGAGAAGTTCTGCTCTGTCCTATGGGATTGCTATGAGTCAAAATCAACTTGGTGGCTCAGGTTCAGGAATTATTCATGTCTCCAGCTTTTCAGTCATCTGGAACCCAGCTTTCAAAACCTGCTGGTTTTAAAATCTCCCCCAAACAGTCTTCTTAAGTCATCTGTCATCTTCATTTATTTTATATTAAAATAGTAAACATATGAACCAAGATACTATGTCCTCTTTTTTCTTCTTTCTTTTAAATTTACTCAGTCAAGTTCAAAGTTTAGGTATTGAGCAGCTTGTTATTTCAGAATGAAATACTAGTATGCTCTGTAGAATCTAATTCTTTCTGCTCTTATTCTGATAACAGCAGATCCCTGCTGCTTTTTGAATTAAATCAGCTATATTTCTGGGAATATGATTATAAAATGAAGGAATAATGATCACAGACTGATGAATTTATTGGGGGTGGTTTTTTCCACTTAGTTTTAGACTGTCAGCATCTACTCTGTTAAAAGCATTGGATTTCTATTTGTAATATAGATTTATCTTGAAAACAAATGAGCATTGGGGACTATCACTGTTTTAGATAAGCCCCTGCATACTAACCTTTCTACTGCACTTGGCCTACAATTTATTTCTTCTCTGAAATGCTTAAACAACTTTCTGAGTTCCTGATGATTCAAATTATGACTTTCTTTGGCCATAAAAACAGGGTCCTAGCACATAATGTGCTCCTGCAACCAAAGAGAGCCAGGAATGTTCTGCAGTGTTCCATATCTAATTCCAGGAAAGAGTCTTTTTGGTTGTCCAGAATGTTATATATTCTAATAGAATTCAATGAAGATTATTTTATGCTTATACAATATTGCTTCAGAGCAAGGACAAATGATACATCTGTGTAGAAAGCTTACTTTTTCAAAGGCATATTTCATCCTAACAATGAATTTAAAAGATCTCTTGAGAAGCCCCTTAAACCTGGAAGAATAATACATCAAAGACCCTCAAGAACATAATAATAATCTAGCTGTTCTGAATAAATTTTTCCAACAAATTAGAGCCATGGTCCTCAAGAAATAGTACTGTATGAGGGATCTTTGAAAATCTAGGGAGAATATAAGTCGTGACAAAGCAGGCATGGGCCAGGTACCAGCTGGCTAAAATAGAAATAAGGAACACACATTTTCCTTTACAGGAGGAGTCTGGTTTTATGCTTATACAATCTTGTAAATATCCTTAAACACTGGTGCCCAATAGTGTAAATGGCTAACACACTTGGCTGCTGACTCAGAGGTGGGAGGTTTGTATCTACCTAACATGTCTCTGATTTAAGGTCTGGTAATCTATTTCCCAAAAACAAGCCCCTCAAAACTCAGTGGCCCACAGTTCTATTCTGAAACAGATGGGGTCGCCATGAGTGAGAATGCCGTCAAAAGCGATTGGTTCGGTTTGGGTTTATAGTGAGTGGGGAAAGGCCATTTATGATCCTGCAGACTTTGGGTTGGCTGAATATCTTCAGAGAGTTGAAAGAACAGGACATGGGGAGTCAGGAGTTGTTTTCTTAATTGTGTCTGGACTCATGTTCCATGTGAAGAGCACTTAGTTGGACCAGGATTTCTTCTGTGGCAGGTGCTGGGCAGCACAGCACCCTGGGTAAAAGCGGAATAAAAGGGACCCAAGGGCTGTGGAGCAGAGGTAGGGGCTCTGCTCAGCAGAGACAGAGAGTTTGGTCAGAGAAGAGAACTGAAGTGACCTGGACTGCACATGTGAACAATGCTAATCTGATGTGAAAGTTTCAAAAGCAGAGAACTGCCAAACCATTTGTCTCAATTAGGAACGCTGAACAAATCACTGTGGTTCCTACACAGTGTGTCAATAGGTTGGCTGCACCGGGGAATCTCTAGGTTGATAAAGTGTAGGCAGTGGCCCCACTCTGTTTGTGACACTCTAAGAGCTTTGATCCATAAAAGAAAATAATTATGTTGTATTCGGGAGAGCTTAGTTCCTTTAACAAATTAAAACGAGTCCAAGTGCAGAGAATTCTGCTTTTGCCCATTCTCTAGCGTTCTATATAGATCTACTCCCATATTCCAGCCCCTAATAAATTTAAAGATTTTTCCAAGAAAGGCTATGATGACTTCTCTGTTTATAGCCATCCATATAGTTTCATTGCTTCTTTTTCACACACACATTGGAGATACATTTTTTGAAATATTTTTATTTAATATTTGCCTTGAAAAATAATACTATAGGACCTTGCTCAACGCTATATCCTTAGCATAATGTTCATCACATATTAGGTGTTAAATGGTCAGTCCATAAATGAATTAAAATTCAGTTAGCATCCCTCTGTTTCTTCTTATGTCATATTTTTTTTTTACTTTTTTTTCTTAAATCATTTTATTAGGGGCTCATACAACTCTTATTTATACATTCATTGCCCTCATCATTCTCAAAACATTTCCTCTCCACTTAAGCCCCTGCATTAGGTCCTCCATTTTTCCCCTCCCTCCCCACTCCCCCCTCCCTCATGAGCCCTTGATAATTTGTAAATTATTATTTTGTCATATCTTTCCCTGTCCAACGTCTCCCTTCACCCACTTTTCTGTTGTCCATCCCCCAGGGAGGAGGTCACATATAGTTCCTTGGAATTGGTTCTCTCTTTCCAACCCACTCTCCCTCTCCGCTCCCAGTATCGCCACTCACACCACTGGTCCTGAAGGGATCATCCGCCCTGGATTCCCCTGAATTCGACCTTGCAAGTCTGGCTAGACCAGAGGTTGTACACTGGTACAGATAGGAACTGGAGATACAAAAAACAGTTTAGTCTGTTCAAAGATAAAATCCAAATAAGTGAAATGTAATTGATGCTTTAATATGTGGCACCGATTGGGCTGATCATCTGAAGAGAAAATGGAAAACAGAACAAGAGCCTGGAAGTGGGTGGGGTGTAAATTATGAAGAGACATCGTTATTGCCTCCGCTGTACTGAGTGGCACAGTGACATACAGTGTCCTGGATAAAGGCATAGAGTTGATATAATCCCTGGGCTTTAGCAAGTCTTTGTTGAATGCTTGTGGGCTGGTTTGCTTTTATAAGACAGAGCCATCTGGTTTCTTTCTTTCTTTTTTTAAAGCATCTTAGTTGGTTCCCTTATCACGATACTTATTATCATCATTACTAAGCAAGCAGTCATGGATTTTGACAAAATTGAAAAATAAATTGCTACACCTAATTCTAGCAGTGGGATTAGAGGAAACACACCCGGGTCATTGGTGTGGATAAATAACTAGAGTAAGTAATATCGAATGGATAAAAAATTTCAGAGGCTGAAAGGCTGAAAGCCAGTGGGCCAAGTTGTACTCCATTAGCTATTACTCTATCATTTCTTTTGCTTGTCAGTGCAAATCAATCACTGTTACAGAGACAGAAAGGAACCTAGGACTGGTGCCAATGGGGGTGTGACAAAAGTTTCTGCTGAACTTTGGCTAGATTCTACGAGGCAAAAGGAAGAGCAGCCAAGAGTGGCAAAGACTTGACAAGGAGAAAGGTGCCTCTCCGTAAGGAACGTGTAGGTCCATTGCTGCAAAGAAGTCTTATTGGGAGGAAAGAAGGAAAGGAAGGGCACTAGTGTTCGAACATATGCGTCCATTTCTGAACAGTGTGAGTGAAGTACGTTGAGAAAGGGACTTCTCAAATGCACAAAATAATAATTATGATCCGAATGGTGAATTGGTGAATATCTCTATCTATCTATCTATCTATCTATCTATCTATCTATCTATCTATCTATCTATCATCTATCTATTGATATAGATATCTATATCTATATTGATATAGATATCTATATCAATATAGATATCTATATCGATAGATATATATATATGTTTTTTCCCAATTTTTGCAAGGAAACAAACTTGACAAATGGGTCAGATATTTTTTAGTCATCTAACCAACAACTATTCCTAACCCTCCCACCCAGCACACACATACACACAGAAAGACACACACAGACACTTATTTCTAAAATCACCTTGGGTTTGTGGAGGAATTCATCTACCTCTGTATGACCATACCATTAGAGAAGACAGTTCCGTCCCTATTTCCAGAAAATAGTTCATAATTATTCTAAGCTACAGTGTGATTGTTCCATCCCTCTGGTCCATCACTGGTGGAGAGGAAATGAAGGGACTTCGCCTGAGATTTCTTGGCATTTTTCGTTTAATTAGAGGGAGGAACATTTATGTGAGGAATGGGTTCGTCCACTTTCCCTCAGACGGCATCACTTGTTTTCATGTGTGCCTGCTCCTGACTGAAGGTCGTAGATGAAAAACAATGTGGGTTCTGCTCACTTTTTAAATAAAAGCATTAATTTATGCTATTGTTTTAGCTAAGTCATTAGGAATTTTCTATATTATACTCAATATATCTTAAATGATCATATAAAACCAAGAAAAAACAACGGCCCAAACGACACGTTTCTCTGTGGGTGTGTCTCTGTAGGTATTTGCATTTTACATATCCATATGTATATTTAATATGAGTACGGAGAAAAATATGGAGGAACACTAAGCTGTTAACTCTGATGTTAGGAAGGAAGAACAAAAAATCAGAGTGATTAGAGTGTAAAGAAGAGGTGGAGCCATAAGAAAAAGAATGAGAGAGAGAGAGAGATCCACAGCTATGGAAATTGTCTTTATAATGGTTACTACTAGCTTATTTTTAATTTCTTCCCTAAACATTGTTTTAGTGATTGAGTTTTAATCTATGATCATGTATTCTTTATATAAACAAGGAAAAGTAATAAATCTAATTTAAAAGAGATGGAAGCATTTCTTTAAATGATTAAAAATCTTATGGTAAAAAACTCAAAAAAATATTTGGTGGTCAAATTGGGACAGAAGTCCTCTTGTGCCTGAAGATGTTTGGTAAAACCTTAAAATAAAAATTTAAAAACCTCAAAGGGTGACTACTCTGGACACATTTTTTATATATGTACGTTTTATATAGATGTCTGAGTCATCACTTAATTGGAGTGAAGGGATTCCAGCAAATTCGCTGGAGACAAAACCAGATGAAACCACAGGAACCACCGTCTACAGCTTGCTGTTTGGAATGTGTGCGTCGGCTGTCCGAAGAGCCATTCCCATAGTAAGCATCGGGCGCATTCACTGTTTTTCTTCCTCAGAGCAATAAAGCTACTAGCAGCCATAAGAGAGACTATGTATAACACTGGAAAAACCAATGAGCTGTGAGTTAAGAAGGAAACATCATAATTTGCTAATTTTTCTAAACTGCATGAAAAGAGCCTTTCGCATTCATCTCTCTGATTCCTACAGAAGGCCAGCAGGCTGGTCAAGTTTAAATGATGGAAAATGATGCCAGGGGCCTTCTGCAAAATCCGCTTACAGCTTTGCTGATTGATAGCTTGCCATTAGCACAGAGTTGGAGGGTGGTGGTAGCATAGACTTTGAACTAGTAAATCAGGCAAAATCTTTCTGGTTTATAGAGAACACTTAGACATGATTCAAAAATGTTTTAACCAAGATTTCATTTCCCACTAATATATGGTGCCTCCGAATATGAAGTATTCATTTCGGTGACGTTTCCCTGAACTGCACTTTAATCTTGTTTTCAAGAAAGTCCAGCTTGCTTGCCACCTTCCCCAGGCTACAGGCCGTCTGTGATTTACTTAAGTGACAAGGTCCCACTCTATTTGTATTCCTGTTTTCCTTTGGCAACTTCTAAAGGATGAGCGGTGCTCTCTCTGGGTAGGCGTGCGGTCTAGAAAATGCCAGAGGCCAGTAAGGTAAGGAGTCTGCTCTATGCTTGGAAACTTTCTTGCTTTTCCTGAAAGCGCTATGTCAATTTGACATAGAGAGCAAGTGACCAGAACTCATTCACTTGAGCCTTAGTGCACCGATTATACATTCTACTCTGACTTCTCAACACGGACCAGCGAACACACAGTGAATTCACAGAATATTGTAGTCACATACTTTTTCCAAAGCATAAAATTACTATCCTGCCAACACTTACCCATCAACTGACACATGGCAGAGACCATGTTATAGCAAAATTCCGAGATGTGTAGTTATGGAGAAGATATGTTTACACTAACTTTGCATGTGTGTGAAATCTTTAATCTTTAAAATTAGAGTGCCCGCCATGTCTTTCACTGATTAAACCTATCTTGAAGAGTAGCAGTCATAAACATTTGTTGATATTTGTTGTCAGACAACTATAATAGCTGACTAGATGTCACTCCTGTGCAGTTACTATGCTCAAAAATGTTGTGGAAAATTGGAATGAAAAGCTAATGGGATTTTTCCAGATTAAGAGAGTTTTTCATTTTAAAACCAGTTCTAAAGGCATATCCTGGGATATATTAATTCCCATGTGTAGCAGTAATAAGTTACCCAAACTTTGTGACTTTAACCAATGGAATTTAACAATTATTTGACAATTAGAAGAATAAGATGGGGTTCTTTGGGCTACAATAGAGGCATTGACAGTCTTGTTTCTTTCTATAAAGTTGGAAGTGAATTCCTTTTTCACCTTCTAGAGGTGGTCTGTATTCTTTGGCCCATGGTCCACTTTCCTCTTGAAAAGCAGCAGGTGCTGGCTGAACCCTTATGTCACATCACGCTGACCCAGGCTTCCATCTCCACAGTCCTTACTGACTGTGACAGTCCAGCCCCACTCTCACATATAAACACTCTTGGGATTACATTGGACCAGCCTGAATTATACAAGTTGTCATCTCAATTGCAGCATTCTTAAATTAATTTTATGGCCCTAGTCCCTTTTGCCATGCAAGACAACACAGCCGCTTGTTTCAGAGATCAGGATGTGGACTTTTAAAAAGAATCAATTTATTTTATTTTTTTCAAAGTTCGAACACATTTAATTAAAAATTTCTCCCAACACTTTTATTGGCTCATAATTTACATATCATATAATTGAATAGTTCCATCATTCAATCATATCAAGGGGAATTGTACAATCACCACCAACCACATCTATCTTAGAGCATTCCCTACCCCCATGCCCCCTGTGGTTGAATCACCTTTAAGAGGAGTTGTGCAATCATGATCCGTTCTAGTGCTCCCTCCCTGCTCCCGCCTTCCTTAGTTTCCTTCCCTATCACCCATCCCTCATGCCTGTATTCCCTATAACACTTTGTATCAGTTACTAATCATTATACATTCACTCCTCCTGTGCCTCACAGCTGGAAAACCTCACAGAAACAATGGACAATAGATGGCACTAAGTTGGCAAGGACAAGATCCTATTGGTATAAAGACAAAATTACAAATAGTGTGTCAGTGGGAGATGACCCCCACCCCCCAATCAACATTCAAAAAGCCAGGGAATAAATTTCTGTCAGAGAATAACTCTGACCTACTTGCACCCAGTACAAATTCAGGACTTGTCTACAGGGAGGTTGACTGACCATGTATCGAGGTTGATCCAGCATAATCAAGATTACTATGGTCTCAGCCTGATAGTAAGGCTGTTCGGGATTCTTGCCCTGGTTCTCGTGGATCTGCTAGTGGCTTGGTCTGACTATATTTGCAGATGAGTTGGGGGCTCCCATGCCCCTCCATAGCCTTCTACAAATTGGGTGTTCTTAATTTAGCTCTGATACTTTTCTCTTCACCATATTTGAACTTTGTAATTGTTATCTTTGGATCACACAAGATGGTGAATTTCTTCTGTGTGTACTTACTCCTTAGTTAGATGGCTGCTTGTTTGAATACCCTTTAAGACCCCAGAAACTGTTCTATTGATTGCTGGGCATCTACTTTCTTCACTACATAGTGCTGTAGCACCCTTATCTTTGGTGATCATTTCATGAAGGTGGGCATCAAGCAGGGCCATGTTGTAAGAACTAATTGTTCTTAAATTGAAGCGAATATTTGGTGAGAAACCAGAACTCATTCCTGGCTCTATGCTTTTTTTAATTTGCTGTAACTTGGGAATTATAACATGTCACATCATTCAGTAATTCAATAATAAACATAATTGTACAATTATTTCCATAATCAATCTTCAAGCATACTCTTCCTTCCTGGGCTTCTTGATGTCATTTCCATCTTACAGCCCCCACCCTTCTATATCACCTCTCCCCCCAACCTCTTGTTATGTTTTCTTTCCCACAGTTCTTAACCTGTGGGTCGTTACCCCTTTGAGGGTCAAACTACCATTTCACAGGGGTTGCCCGATTCATAACAGTAGCAAAATTACAGTTATGAAGTAGCAACAAAGATAATTTTATGGTTGTTGGTGGGTCACCACAACATGAGGAACTGGGAACCACTCCCCAAGGCTCAACATTTCTGAGTTTCATTTACTGAAAAACAGCAACACATATAACACCACTTCATGAAGGTGACCCCAATGACATCTAACCACTGAGATGCACCCTAATATACACAAACATAAGCAAATATAACAGAATGGTCATCACAAGATTGCTGAGTAGTACATCTCTTAATGTTGTATACAGGGAGTAGATGAAGCAAGATCTTGTTTGTCTACCAAGCACCAGGACAGCACTCTGGGTACAGCCATCTTCTGCTTCCTCAGACACCAAGTGTTTTCCGGCTTAAGTCCTCAGGCTACAAGTATGTCTGAGGTATAATCCAGTTCACCAAGTGGGGTTCCCATTTGTGCTCTCATCGATGCAGCTTCTGGAGCATGCATGTGCCCCAAAGATGTAGGATTCATTACCCCAGTGTTCTATGGCACCTGGCCTAGGTTCCCCAGATACCCTAGGTCTAATCTGCCCACCCAATACATGCCACTAAAGATCATCCCCACCTACTGTTTACAAGAGCATCCTCAGTCGCTCTTCCCCCTCACCTGGAGGTCAGCTCCCCCTCCCCTGACCTCAACAGACATGCACCTATATTCCCGCCATTTGGTCTATTACTCATTCCTTTTTGAGAAGTAAATAATTGAGTCTCCAAGTTACTGTCTTTATTGGTCTATTCTTTCTATTGTTAATTTCCCGCTCAATGGTGCTATGGTTGGAGATGAATTGAGTGATATCTATGTGTTTGAATTTTCTCAAGCTTGCTTTATGTCCCAGCATGTGGTCTATTCAGAAATATGAGTCATGTGCTTTGGAGAACAATGTGTATTTTTTGTTGATGGATGAAAGTCTATAAGTATCTATGAATTCAAGTTGATCAGTTGTCTTGTTCAGCTTTTCTGTTCTTTTTTGAGTTTCTTTCCAGTTGATCTTTCTTTGAGTCATGTATTAAGATCACCTACTATAATTGTTTATTTAGTGATTTCTCCTTTTATCTCTTTGAGGATTTCATTGATGAATTTGGAGAGTCTTTTGTGGGGTGCATATATGTTTATTATGGTTATGCTTCTTGGTCTACCGACCCCTTGAGCATTATGTAATGCCCATTCTTGTCTCTTGTTATCTTGTGTATCTTGAGGTCTAGTTTGTCAGATTAATATTGCCACCTCTGCTTTTTTAAAAATTGCCATTAATGTGGCAAAATTTTCAGCAACCTTTGACAACTCTCAGTCTGTTTTTGTATGTGACTTTTAAATATTTGTCTTGAAGGCAGCAGAATGCTAGATCTTGCTGTCTCTTCCAGTCTGCTACTCTTTGTCACTTTTATAGGTACGTTTATCCCGTTAACATTCGGTGTAATTACATTTAATTGTTAATGAGATGTGTCATCTCTTACTACTTGTGCTTGATATTTTCCCTTCTTCCCTGTTTATAGGATGATGTATGTATGTGAGGTGTTTATCCTTGTCTTTCTTTCTCGGCTTGATCTGTGATGTTTTGGGTACTATTTTCTGTGTTTTGGTTTCTGGGTATTGTTAAACCCTATGGTGATGTCATATTCATGTGCTGCAGTTGCTGGTTTTCTGCCCTTAAAGAACTGGACACTATTTTTGTAATGCTGGTGTTATTTTTATATATTCTTTAAATGCTTTCTTATTTGTGAAAACAAATTTCACTTTCAAATTTGATAGAAAGCTTTTCTTGAGTTGCAATGGTTGTCTTTCAACTTTCGGAATAGGTTACTTCGATTTCTTCATTCCTCCATGTTCTCTGTGCAGAGGTCTGAGCTTATTGTTATTTGTTTACCTTTATATGTAATTACTATTTTTTCTCTCTAGCTGTTCTCATGATTCTCTCCTTTTTTTTGAAATTGGAAAATTTGACTACTACATGCCTTGATGTTGCTTTGTTTGTTTGTTTTAGATGTTTAATCTAAGTGGTTTTCTCTCTGCTTCCTGGATGGTTATCATCTCCTCCATTATGATACTGGGGAACTTTTCTTCCATGAATTCCCTTACTATTTTAACTATCAGCTTATTTGTTTCTTCCTGTTCAGGCACCCCCAAAATTCAAATATTGTTATACTTCATGGAATCCCCAATCATCTTCAGGGTTTTGTCAGTTTCTTTTGCTTTTTCGTTTGATTGCTTCTCTCATTCGCTGAATTCTGCTTGGTTATCTCCAAGTTCGCTGATTCAATTTTCTATTTCTTCCATTCATTGTTGAGATCCTTCACCTTGTTCTTTAATTTTGCTACCTCATTCCTAACTCTTTAATACTTCTTCAGTCTGTGGATATTTGTGTATCTCTTTTTAAATCTGTTTTCAGGATTGAGCCCCTAAATTCTTGTACAACACTCAACAACATTATTCTCTTAAATTCTCTATCTGGCAATTCAAGGGCTGTTTCTTCTGTGTAAACTATTAAGTGTAGGTCATGTTCAGATATTGATTTTTGCTTTCTAGATTTTCTTTTTGGTGGTAGCTGGTTTTGTTAGTCCAGGTCGACTAGAAAAACAAATCCAGGAACATTCATATATGTATAAGAAAGAGCTTTATATCAAAGAGTAATAGTAAATTAAGAAAACATCCTAGTTCAAGTCAGATCAAGTCCATAAGTCCTATATTATCCCACACATCTGATAACAGTCTATACATTCCTTTTCAGTCTCATGCAATACATGCAATGACACCAAATGCAGGAAGATCACAGGCCAGTGGGTGGAAAGTCTTGTGGATTCAGTGGCTGTGGAAACATCTCAGCACATGCATGGCTCCTGCAGCTCCAGTGCTCTGGCTCCATCAGCATAATGTCTCACAGTCCGAATGTGTGTCTTGCCTCCAGGGAGGAAAACAGGGTCCCCAAAATCCTCTGGAGAGGCCATGTCCACACAAAGGTCTCACTGGCTATGACCTGATTGACAGGCTATAGACTCCACCCCTTCGCTCAAGTTGACAGGAGGTTATATAACTGCCACACTGCTGATGTTCCCTGTTGTCTGCATCACATTGTGGATGAACTAAATTGCAGCATCTGCTTTTGTGATTATGAAGAGGAGGGGCTGGCTCTATAGGTTAGGGGAGGATCAATGAGGTGCTAGAAAAGGTATATTGTATAGATGATGAGGGGGTGTAAGTTGGGTACATAGGAGAACTAGGATATTAGTGAACAGGACTGATATTAATGTTAGCAAGCCTTCCTGTTAAGTGTGCAAATTTTTTATAATTTGGCAAAGAGGGTTATGGGAGATATGTTTTTACTTGCTAAGTTAAAAGAGAATGGGTATTATTGAGGTTGGGAAGCAGGTTCTAGAGGTGTGGTTGGGGTGTGGGAGTGGTATATTAACTCTACCAGATTCCATTATTAACCATGTAAATTATGAAAGGGAGAGTGCCATCCTTTAATTGTTTATGTTTTTAACAGAAGGCCCCTTTATAGTAGATTGCTGCACAACTCAGAATTCTCTGCTCCTTACTTTCAGTCTCAGGGTGGATATAGGATATTGTAGTTGGTGCCCAAGGGGTTTCTGATCAGAAGGCAGTCTAACTAAGGCCAGTGGGATCCCTTGATAGCTGGCTACCTCACCAGGGAGGGGAAGATTTCTGAGTAAACCTGACATTTAGAATTCTAATTCCTCTTGCTAGGAAAGGAGCCCTGTGTTTCTATCTCAGAAGCTAACAAGAATAAGTCTGAGAACTACGTGGAGTCAGCTAAGAACTACTTAAGTTACCATGGGTTTGAGCTGCATCTAATGTTTCACTGGAGTTGGGCTTCTCCCTAGAAAGCTGGAGTTAATTTATCTAGAGGGCCTAGCTGCACCCTTGTTATTAATGGGGTAGGCAGGAACTTGGTAATGGGAAGCATGGGCAGGGAGAGTGTCGGCTTTGTGAGTTGCCTGGGGGAGAGGGAGGGAGAGCTCACCAGAGGGTGGCTGGGAACATGGGATCATGCAGATGGCCTGTGTCACAAGAAGAATGGGCTGGTAGCATGCGGGCTTGGGTGAGTTGCCAAGGGGAGGGGGAAGGTGCAGCCCAAGGGATTCAGGTATGCTGTTCTGTGGGGCAGGAAACACAGGGGACAGCAGGATGTGTCTGGGGGCGGGGGGAGGGGGGGAGGCGAGGGTGGTTTCAGGAAAACACCCAGGGGTCTCCAGGGCCAGGGAGAGCCAGAGAGCCCTGACTGTGTATCTGTGGCACTGGGAAACAATGGGGATTGTGCTGCTTGGGTCTCAGCTGCTTGGAAACCCAGCTTGTGTCATGGTGAATACAGCTAAGCCATATGTGGGGACACCACCAAAAGGTCCCTGGGGCACTGGGAGACCAGGGCTAGGTCCTAGGCCAACTCATAGAAATAGGATAGGGTAGAACTTCCCCTGTGAGTTTCTGAGACAAGACTCCTCCCATTAATCTAAAGCAACATACTATTGAGCTTGCTCAGTGACACATGTTTTGAATCAAATCAAATGCTAAGTTAATTGAGTATGCTTTTGTCTGTGTTTTGGTTTCTGGATTATAGGTAGGTGCAGGCACAGCCTACTGATGCAAGTTTCCTTTGCTGTGAAGCTGGGGCCATCACTGTTGAAGAATAGATTTATGAGTCTGGTTTCAGACACAAAAGTGTTCATGCTTCCAAAAGTGATTGAAGAGAGCAGGGACCCACTTTCTTCTCTTTTAGAAAAGGATGCTTAAAGCTTTATGTAAATCCGTGTTTAGACTCTTACTGCAGTTCAGTCTATCTTGATTTCTTTGCAAGAATTTTAAGCCATGTTAAAACTAGATTGTAGTCATATCCATTTAATTACTTTGCAAGCAATATTTTAGTCCTTCAAATCTGACTGTTCTTGTAAGTCAGGTTATTTGTCTTCAATACAATGTTCATTATGTTCTTTTCTAACTGAAAAATTTCATTCCGTTTTCATTGTGGACGTGCTAGCTTATTATCCTTGTTTCAAAATCCTTCTCAGGCTGTTCCTAACTGAGTTCTGAAACTCCCACTACTCTCTTCAGGATGCTTTTAAAACTTTTGTGTGGTTTCTTGCTTTGTTTTCATTCGTATTGTACTCCACACAGTGCTGCGGAGCCTCTGCACAAGCCTGGAAGCAAGAAGAGTGCCGAGTGGACAGATCTCCAGGCCTCTTCCCAACTTTCATCACAGTATCTGCTGACATCAGGCTGATTATACGTTCGGCTTCATTATGAAGCTATAAAGAAAAATTTCCTTGGAGGTGGCAAATAGAATAAACTAAAATGACTGTTCTCAGCAAATAATTAATTTATCCAAAGGATACTCCTTTACGGACTACCAAACATTTCACGCATTCTGGCTTCCAGCGTCTTGCTCCTCCCCTTTCCAGTTACTTTTTCCGATTCAGGGTCTCTTCCTCCAGGCCCCGCTCAAGAGTCACCGTCTCCCTGAAACTGTCCTGAGCCCTTCAGGATGGAGTGAGCTCCCTGCAGCCCTGAGCACGGCCCTTAGTCACATGTTGATTATCTGTCCCTTCTAAATACCGCCAGTGTTATACAGAAGGTAGAGGATGTAGTTTGCTGTTTGGAGCATGTGGTACATGGTGGAAGGAAAGAAGGATGTTGAGATGGCATGTATGAGGGGTTACACACACACACACACACACACACACACACAGCCAATTTTTTTTCAAAGCTATGTATTTTTTTAAAAATAAAACAACCTTGTCAACTTCAAAGTGCTCTCTATTTTACTTAATACTTTGTCCAAACTGCGATTTCATTCTTGGAAACATTTCTCAATCTCATCGGTTTGGATGGCTGACAGCACCTCTCTCGGTTTTTCCCTTCACCTCTTCTATGTTGTCAAATCGCTGTCCTTTCAGGCCCCTCTTCCTTCACAGAAGCAAAAAGAAGTTGCGTGGAGCGAGGTCAGATGAGTAAGGTGCATGGAGCAAGGGAGGTATATTGTTTTTTTCCCCAAAGTGGCACACTGAAATGTCTCCGTGAGCAGGCGCATTGTTGTGGTGGCAAAACCGGTCCCCCATCTGCCACATACCAGGCCTTTTTTTTGAACACTGTTACACTATCCTTTCAGATCCTTTAAATAGAAAACTTGTTGAACAGTCTGACCTGATGGAACAAACTCCAAATGCACTATCCCACTCACATCAAAACAACAAATGAGCATCAGGTTTTTTGGATACCCCTTTGAATTATCTTGAGTTGTCATTGAACTCAATTTTTCTGTTTAACTATTATTTTTCATTGTAGACTGTGTTGTCTTAATTTTGGCATAAGTCAACAGAGTAGTTTGGCAGGAAATTGCTGCAAACCTTAAAATCCATCTTTCTCCTCCCATGTCTAACCCACTTATTAACCATACGTGTGGGGATCAATGATTACAATACCAAACCAACTTTCATATTTCTGTGATGTACTGCTCTCTCAAGTGGTAATATGATCAACTGAGTTTAAACTGATTCTTACATTTCTCTAACTCTAAACACTCTTGCTTTCATGAGATAATTCAAAGGTTAAGTTTCTATCTTCTTTGTTGCCGATTAACTTTTCATATGGAAATAAAACCCATCCAGTTATCTAGAAGAAGAGGAACCCAGAAGGTTTACTACTTACCAAATGCGCTATAATATGAAGGGCTTCAAAAGCTCATGAAAAAATCCAGTATTTTCAATTTCATTTTCCCATGAACTTTTTGAAGCTCCCTTGTATACTGGCTGCTGTTAGGTGCTGTTGAGTTGGCTTGACCGCATCAGCATCATATGCAAAACAGCAGGAAACATTGCCCAGTCCTGTGCCGTCCTCACATTGTTGCTACGTCTGACCTCATTGTCGCACCTACAGTTTCATTTCATTTAAAGTGTCCTTCAGCAGTCCAGTCAATTATTTAATGTGACTCTAACTTCCACCAAACACCCTTTTCCTGAGGGTCTGGGTAAAAGAGGAGGGGAGACACTGGTAGGATTCAGTTTCAAGTGAATGTTAACAGGCTTAATTCAGATTGACATCCTGCTGGGTATAAAATACCCAGGAGCTTGAAGTGGAGATTTCATTCACAGCAAAAAAAGAACCAGGAATAGAATACATCCGATGGGCCCAGAGATGCCTGTGCACTGAACCCCGCTGATCTAGGAGACAGCGTTGATACCACAGCAGCAGCAGCAGCTGCAGACCAAAAGCCAGAGCAGGAGACAGAGCAGGGGACTTCACAGCGGACAGAGCAAGTGAAACTGAGCTCCTTTGGGCAGCAAGCCACCTAGTAGAGTAGGGTGTCTCTAGGAGCTTCATTGGAAAAATTAGGTTTGCTGATTTATGGAAATAAAGTTGAGTGTCTTCAGGCTGAGGCTTATGAAAGAATGGTGTACTCATTAGGCATTTACTAGAAGCCCTATCAAAGCTTTGTAACATTGTCTGAGCAGGGTGGAGGCCAGGCCAAGATGCTGAGGGCCAGCAAGCGGCCTGCCTGTAGGCCCATCAGACACTTTGTGACTGAAGGATAACTGAAGGATCCTGAGCATCGATCACCTGACTTGTAACATAGTCCCTTCCCTAATAAACCTCATAATCATATCATCTCTGAGCTCTGTGTGGTCATGGCAATGAATTATGTCCAACTAAGAAGGAAGGGGTACCTGAGAGTGACGGTTAGGGTGGGAATTGAAGGGTGGGGGCATGCCTGACTTTAGCCTCTGAGAAATTGGCCTTGGGTAGCTGATGTTCATGGTGCTGCTTTTCCTTTCTGCTTGTGAAGAATCGAAGCATCTCATTTGTGATGCTGAAGAAGAACATTGGAAGCACAGTGGACTGCTGAAAGGTCAAACTCGTTTTGGAAGAAGTGCAGCCAGAGTGCTCCTTCGAGGCAGGGATGTCAAGGCTTCGTCTTACATCCTTTGGACATATTGTCCGGAGGGAGAGACCAGTCTCTGGAGAAGGGCATCGTGTTTGGGAAAGTGGAAGGGTGGCACAAAAGAGGAAGGCCTTTGCAAGATGAAGGGACACAACGGCTGCGTCATCGGGCTCAGGCACAGGAAGGACTGTGAGGCTGGAGATGGGCCGGCGGTGTTTCATGCTCTTGTGCCGGGGACACTGCGGAGTGGAACCAACTGGATGGCACTTAACAACGACAACTTGTGACGTCAGAGGAGGTCAGGTGCCATGCCTCGCGCCCTCATACCATTTCTTTTTACACCTTTTCCAATTATCCTCTATTTTGCCATATTCAATACCCCTTGCCAAAAAACAACCCTCCTGATGATGTGTTGAAAGTAAGCACGGTGAAGACTTGCCACCTTTGCCTCTAAGTTCGCAGAACTTTTTAAACTTTTCCCACTCTTGACCTCAATTTGCCTAAGGAATTGAGAAGGGAATTGAATGTTGTCATTACTGCGATCTTTGACTCTTACTGTTGGGTTTATACCAGCTACACACACACACACACACACACACACACACACACACACACGGCATTTCTACTCTGGATTTTCTCAGAAAAGACTCTGCTATCATAATGGGCTGATATCAATGTCAGCACCACGGGCTTCTTCAAGTTTTCCCATGGCTCGGGATATCATCATCTAAAATAGTGCTCTCAGGAGAGTCCTATTTAATTTTCCACAGTAAAAGCAACTTACCGTAAGCAATGCGAAGTGGGGCTCTGTGCCATGTCTATTAATCTGCTGCCTGCAGAATGCTTCTGGCTACCGTGGGCTGGCCTCCACCATCCTGGGGCATTTGTGATCTCTTTAGGGAGCATCCAGTGAGCTGGGCAGAAACAAAAATCTAACACAGGAGGCTCATTCTTCCAGTCAAAACAGTGAATTCTTTTAACCTTTTTAATTCCCTCTTTCTTCCAAGGAGAAGAGACAACCTAGTGATTTTATTTGGCTGAATCTCAAGACAAAGGGGTTTTGATCAAAAATACAATACAGACTTTTAGAAGCGATTGGAATTCAGTCGCAATTAGTACAATACTATATGACTTTGCAGATATTTTTTTCCTCATATAACCCAGATCATAGTCCTGAAAGAAACAGAGTTTTAAACTAAATTTTACACATGGGCAAGAGAGAGGCTCACTGAGGTTTGATACTTGATTTTCGTATTGAGGACCGTTTGATTCTGAAAACTCTCCACATCATTGCACCTCATTGTCTTGCCAGAGGTCACTGCGGGAAGCCTGCATGTCCCTTTCTGTAGCGTGCTCCTTAAGATGGCAGCTTTGGCATTAGACAAACCTTAGCTCTGCCACTTCCCAGTCCCTTGTTTGTGGGCACACTAGATATATTTTAAAAGAGACATAACGTTGCCTGTACTTTAAGATCGTCATGAGGATTACAGGGACTGCTGAATCAAGAGCCTGTTATAGACTCTAAGCACTTAGGGGTCCCCCATTAAATGGCGCTACTATTAACAACTTGCAATATGCAAATGACTCACTGACAGGAGGAACTGAAGCCTTTGTTGATGAAAATCAAAGCCTGCAGCCTTCAGTGTGTATTCCAATTCCATGCAGACAAAACCAAAATCCTCACCACTGGCAAAATAGACATCATGCTAACTGGAGAAAAGATCTCTTGTCCAGTATTTAATTTTGCTTAGATCCACAATCTATGCTTATGGAAACAGCAGCCAATAAATCAAACAGTGTACTGCATTGGGCAAATCTGCACAGCACCCCTAAAGTGATGAACAGCAAGAATATCACTTTGAGAGCTTAGGTGTGCCTGCTCCCAGTCATTTTTATCATCTTACATGCATGTCGTGTGAAACTGGACAATAAATAAGGAAGACCAAGAAACCTCACCACTCATTGCATCGAGTTGATGCTGAGTGGGTGGGTGTGAAATGAGGAGGACAGGAGAGAGTTGATTCATGTACATGATGTGGTTACTAATTAATATTGAAAGTACCATGGGCTTCCAGAAGAACAAAGTATCTACAAGAAGTACAGCCAGAATATTCCTTAAAAGTGAGCGTGGAGCGACTTTGGCCCTGGTGTCAGGAGAGATCAGTCCCTGGAAAAGACATTGTGCTGGCATGAAAACGGTCCGTGTGGAAGAGGAAGGCCCTGGCAGAGGAGGGTTGCCCCAGTGACTGTGACAACGTCCTTACACACAACAGCGGTGAGATGGTGCAGCATGTCATTCCCCTGTGCACAAGGTCACTGTGAATTAGAACAACAGCAGCAACACGGGTTGGAATCAAGTTGATGGCGGTTTGATTTTTTGGTATCAAGTGCTTATGACATGCCATTGAGTAATACAAGGTTATGTAGTTGATTATTCTCTAAATATTATGAAGATAAGTGAAAAAAGGCAAATGTAATAGTCTCAAAGCTATTGGGAATCTGTGTGTGGGCTTTTGTGCATGTATGTATTTAAGTGTGTGGCGTCCCTCATATCTAATTTTGCTAAAACTCATGGGTCCTAATTTTTCTCTGTCAGGACTCCTGAAATCATCTTTGACTAAGCTATTCCAAGTCTTGCTTTATATCTATGATGTCATTTAATCTCCATTACTCATTATTCTGTATTTTCACTCGGCACTCACTCCCTGGGTGATTTAATTCAGTATCATGGCTTTAATAGCAGCTATTTTCTGATGACTCCCCAATTTAGCCTCTAGCCATAGCATTGCCCCAGAACTCTAACCATGAAAATCCAATCGTCTGCTTGACACATACTGAATGTCAAATTGGTATCTCAAAAGTAGCCTTCCATAAGCATATCTTCTGGTAGTACCCAACAAATATACACCAACATTTATTTTATTTTATTTTTACAACCCCTCTGTGCCCCATAATATTGTAAACATTGCCTTTCAGTGAATTTCTCACCTTAAACAAACAATCTTTGCTCCCACTTTTTCCTTCCTCCCTCATGTCCAACCACCATGTCCTAGAAACATTATTTACAAAACACGGGAAATCTGACCCTTGGTACTATTACCATGTAATCCAAGCTGACAGCCTTTCTGACTTGGAAGACGCTGATGGCATCTGACTGGTCTGCCATCTCTGCGCTGGCCCCCCAAAAAGCCTTTCCAAAACAAAACCAAAAGAATTTGTTTGTAAAAGTCAAATCAGTCCTGTCACATAGCTGCTCAGAACCATCTCCTTCTCTTCTATGGCCTTCCAAACGAAGCCCTTATGTGACCTTATGTATGATCACCATGGAATGGTCCCCTCTAGGCTGTCCATGGCACAGTAACTTTCTTCTGAGGCACCCCTGGGACTCCTGCAGCTAGTGAAGGCTCTTCATTACTGGTCATCATTCCCTCTCTGTCACCCTTTCTTGCCATCCTCCCTTTCAGCCATGTTGCTCTCAGCACACTGGCCTGCGCAGGCTTCTCTGGGCACGCCATGCTGGTTTCCACCACACGGCATGCTATCCCTTTGCTTGCAGCATGATTATTCCGTACGTTTGTTGCTCATCCACTTTCCTTCTTTCTTTCGAGAATATTACCGACTCATTAATCCTTAGCTAGACTATCTAATCTAGCTGGACTAACCAACCTCTCTGCCCATTAACTATGGACTTTTAATCATTATTTATCTCTACTTAACATTGAACACACACATAAGCAAATACACCCATTTATTTGAGTTACTCAGACTGGTGGACCCTTCAAGATCCGGGAACATGGCACAGCCTCTACTTATTGCATGCCTCAGCATATAATAATTACTCAATAAATATTTGCCAGATTGAAATGAGTCTGTAATGCGCCTGTCATTTATCACTCATTCACACATATCAATTTTTAAATTAAGTAAAAGATTCAACAGACCATCTGTGCCAGCACATAAGAAGCATTAAAAGAGTTAAAGAAGAGAGCTACCCCTATATTTCTATTTTAAGTTCAATGCCTTTTCTTTTTTTTTTTGAAAGTTCACCCTGGTAGATGTCGTATATAGCAGCCCTGTGAGGTTGATACAAAACAAAGATTTTTATTTCCAACCTTGAATTAAAGTAATTGAAACCTAAGTTAATTTTAACATTGTAAAGTGTAAAAGCACAAATTCGTACAAGAGACCCATTAGCTAAATCCGCTTGTTGCTTAGGACCGTCAAGTTCATTCCGACTCCTAGCGACACCATGTAAAACTGAACCAAACACTGCCCCTTCCTGCACAGTTCTTCAACTAGCTGAGCTCAGTGTGGTAGCTCCAAAGTCAATCCAGGCCTTGGAGGGTCTTGCTCTTTTTCACTGTCCCTCTCCTTTAGCAAGCAGGAAGGTCTTCTCCAGGGACTTTCCCTTCCTAATAACACATTCAAAGTAAACGAGCTAAGGTCTCACCAACTTTGCTTCTGAGAAATATCCTGGCTATACAAGATTAAACTGCACATTCCTTAGCAGGTCACGGTATACTCAACATTCTTCTCCAATACCATAATTCTAAAGAATCAATTCTTTGTTCTTCCTTTTTCATACTTAGGCTTTTTTATGCATATAAGGCTATTGAAAATGCCACGGCTATGCATTACCTGCTAACTGTAAGATCTGTGGTTCAACTTAGGTTTTAATTTCTTTAATTCCAATTTAGCATCTGCTCCGTTGACTTTCTGTTCCATTTACAGCCTGGAAAACTGCAGGGCCAGTTCTACGACGTCCTATAGGGTGGTTACGAGCTGGGCGGGCTTGATGGCAGCAGGTTGTTCTTTGTCTGGTTTGGGGTCGTGAGGTGACAGCTTCACTTCTTACCCTTTTTAAAAAAAATCATCTTATTGGGGGCTCACACAGCTCTTATCACAATCCATACATATATCCATAGTGTCAAGCACATTTGTACATTTGTTGTCATCATCTTTCTTTCTACTTGAGCCCTTGGTATCAGCTCATTTTTCCTCTCCCTCCCACATGAACCCTTGATGATTTATAAATTATTATTTTTTTCATGTTTTACACTGACTGATGTCTCCCTTCATCCACTTTCCTATTGTCCTTCCCCCAGAAGGGGGTTATATGTAGATCATTGTGATCAGTTCCCCGTTTCTCCCCCCACCTCCCTCTTCCCCTCCTGGTATCGCTACTCTCATTGTTGGTCATGAGGGATTTATCTATCCTGGATTCCCTGTGTTTCTAGCTCTTATCTGTACCTGTGTACATTCTCTGGTCTAGCCGGATTTGTAAGGTAGAATTGGGAACATGATAGTGGGGCGGGGAGGAAGCATTAAAGGACTAGTTGTATGTTTCATCGCTGCTATACTGCACCCTGACTGGCTCATCTCTTCCTTGCTATCCTTCTGTGAGGGGATGTCCAATTGTCTAAGATGGCTTTGGGTCTCCCCTCATTTACATTGATATGATTTGTTTGTTCTGGGTCTTTGATGCCTGATACCTGATCCCATTGACATCTCATGATCACACAGATTTATGTGCTTCTTTCATGTGGACTTTGTTTCTTCTTAGCTAGAAGGCCACTTGTTTGTCTTTTTAACCCTTTGGAGATGTCTTATCAGCAGATTTGTATGAATTTTTTAATGCTGCCTTGATGAAAATTCACTGTGGATTCAAGTAAATTGAAAATCTTGGCAATTTCAATAAGATCTTCACTTATCATGCTGTTGCTAATAAGTCCTTGTGAGGATTTTGTTTTCTTGGTGCTGAAGGGTAATCTAGGCTCACGGCTGTGGTCTTTGGTCTGCGTTAGCATTTCAGTGTGGTTCTGTCCTCTGCGTATCACAGGTTGTTAATGAGCCTTCTCTAATCCCGATGTGGAGTCTCCTTTATAGAGTTCAGTTTGTCAGATTATTTGCTCAGTATTAAATTCACCATCAAAAAGAACATTTCAAGACCTGCCCAGAATTACAACATGGTAAGTGACTAAACACTATTCATATACCTATGAGGAAGGTCAGTTCATATAACTATTATTCAGATTCACAAAACCAATCTCTAGTAGCAAATATGAAGAAACTGAAGATTTTTGCCAACTTTTTCAGTCAGAAATTGAGCAAACATGTAATCGTGATGCATTGATAGTTCCTGGTGATTGGAATACAAAACTGGAAATAAAAAGGGTCCATAAATTAATATATTTACATATATATATATACTTTCAGCTACACCTCTACATATAACTTTACAATGAAAGGGATAGAGGCCGCGTGCATACATTTATATGGTAAGTATTAAGAGAGCAGGCATACTTTGAGCCTGCACTCAAGGCCTCCCGTAACACAAGAACACTTTCTTCTAATAACCTGGCACTCCTTAATACTCACCTTCCCAACACAATCGCTGAAGACAAAAATGTGTGCATAAGCAAATGTGGTGAAGTTAGCATTGGTTACTGGCTATCAAAAGATATAGCATCTAGGGTCTTAAAGGCCTGAAGTTAAATAAGCTGACATGTAAAAGGGAAGCAAATAAGCCCACTTGAAAGAAGCACGCCAGTCTGTGTGATAATAAAATGTTGATGGGAGCAGGTATCAGATATCAAAAGATCCAAAGCAAATAATTATATCAATGCAAAAGAGGGGGTTTAGAGTAGAGACCCGAAGTTCATCTGTGGATGTTTGGACATCCGTACTGCGGGCCCCCCCACTCCACCCCCGACCCCACAGAAGGGT
>NW_022103968.1:22411298-22421341 GCF_000313985.2 Echinops telfairi
GCAACAAATGTACAAATGTGCTCGACACAATGGATGTATGTATGGATTGTGATAAGAGTTATATGAGCCCCCAATAAAATGATTTTTCTTAAAACATAATTTTTAGTGTCTATGTTAATATGCACATTTTGCTGGACACTTTAATAAATATGTAAATCTGAAAAAAATGTGCAAAGACCTGGAGTTATCAAATCAAAAGGGAAGAGCACACCTGGGAGTTCTCAAGTTGAAAGAATTGAAGAAAAATTCCAGTGTTGAGTGGCAACTTTGAAAGCTTTCATGAGAAAGATATTGTAGGGCATGAGAAGCATCAAAAGAAAATTCACAGAATAAACAGTCATTTTGTCAAAAAAGAATTGGTCAATATTCAATCAGTTCAGGAGGTAATATAGGCATGATGATACTGAAGAGAAAAATCCAAGCTGCACTAAGGGCATTCATCATTGCCACAAATAAAAAATTCCAGGATTTGTCAATACACCATTTGAGACATTTGCACAAACAGATGGAAAGTGCTTACTTATCAATGCCAAGAAATTTGGGTGACAGCTACCTGCTCAACCAATTGAGTGGGAGAGATGCAAGCATGGACCTCAGGAGCTCTTGGCTCAATGGGGCCCAAAGTGTCGCACATCGATCGATCCAGTAGCTCAGAGAGAGGATTTTTCTTTCCATCGATCTTTGAAATAAGACAGAAGTTCGTGAACACGATTTTATTGAATGATTATAACTTGAGATGAGTTGTGAATTTACCAACTATCAAAATAGTGTCTTCTGAAATTCTTAAAAAGTTTTGAGGAAAATGCCATTATCTTCTCATTTTTATTTACACAAACCCTTTTGAGGCCTCTTCATATATATTTTGCTATATAATTCACATTAGAGGGCACCCGTGTGGCAACTCCAGGTGACGATATACAGAGAGAGATGCTGATAAGCATTTTTAGTTCTTCCTAATTAAAGATTTGGGGAATTGTTTTTGCTGGTACAACTGAGTACTAGGGTTGGATGGACCCTAGAGTTCTGCTTGTCTTCTTTATATCCTATGTTTTTTTCTCAATATTTGGAAACCAACACTGAAGTACTACTTTGTGATATTGTCATCTGATGATTTTCACAAATTTCTTGCCTTTGTTCATATTTTCTCAAAGTTCTCTTCAAGTCATGGGGAAATCTTTGGTTACAAATTATATATATGCATGTGTGTATGTCTGTATATATGTGTATATAATATCTAAATGTGTGTGTATCTATGAGCACTTCTAGTATTTTCCCTGTTAAAATAAATTTCAACAAGATTTTTTAAAAATGTGGCTTATGGTTGCTGTTTCCATTGAACATCTCTCTTTTTCTTAATAACCCACTAAAATTGAGCTCCACTGCCTGCCACTCTACAGAAACCAACATCAAAAAGCAAACTTGCCACCACAGACCCCCCGGGACGGGGCGGGGTGCAGAAAACGGCACCTTTCAGCTTCTGAGGGTTCAATTCTTTTAAAGCAGAGTCTCTCTCTCCTGGGGAGTGATTTTGAACTACTGACCTTTGGCTCGCAGCTAAACTCGTGACTCACTGCGTCACCAGGGATCCTTTCCTGAGGTCACTCCTATTAAATTTATCAGGGGCACCCATATTCCTAAACCTGATTAACCCTTCTCTGTTCTCATGTGTTCACAAGTGTTCATAAGCACTGACGATGACACACGTCATGATGATCCAGACTATCTGGTTTTCGGTGGCAGTAACTCTCCTGGCTTTTCTCCTCTTCCAAGGCCATCCCTTCTTAACCTACTTTTCTAACTCCTTTTCTGGTTAACCTGTAATGACTCACTCTGTGACCTCCTTTTCTTCCTAACTACACCCTCTTCTGACATGAATTCAACCAGCCTCCTGGATAGAAATGCCATCCATCTGCCATTGACCTTCAATCACACTACCCAAAAGACATCATCCCACACATTTACTCCAGTATACCTAGCTGCTTGCTTACAATCTCTGTTCTGATTTCTGGTTCAGATTGAATAGATCTGAAGTATAATTCTTAATTGGATGTCTATCCCATTCCACTCTTTATTCCCTGACCATTCCAGTAAAGGGATTTAAGATCAACCTTTAACCTTGTTTCCATATGAAATTATCAAAGTACTTTGCCTCTATTTCCAAAGCATGTCAAATATGAACTCATCTCTGTCTATTACTACCACTCTTACCCAAATCACCATTCTATTTTGCCTGATCTTCAATAAACACATTTATTTCAGTTGTTCCCCAATGCAACTCTGTTTCTATGTTAGCTATTTTTAAATATTGAAGCAAATTACATGAACACTGAAAATAAAACCTGCCAAATGGACTTTTGGGGTTTAATCTACCTGCTCAACCTAGTTCACAAAATTCTACATCGACAGACCTCCTTAGAACACATTGCATTCAATAAAGACAAAGTATAACACTTATGCCTCCACACAGTTTTCTTTCAGTCCCCAACAAAAAAGCTTGCGTATTCCTTGCAACTCCTCTGATACAGGTATTGTGGAATGCCAATCTGCTGGTTTGTGCCTGGCTATGGATCTTGCTGTTCATAGTCCAACTTTACTTCTGAAGGACATCTCCCTGGGCTATCCAGTCCCTTTCTTCTTTCATGTTGCCCTAGTTTCATCGAGTGTGTGACGTGTCTACCTTGAGTCTAAAACAGCGTCTGTCTCGAAAAGTGCTCCCTAAATATTTGTTATTGCTGTTTTTTAAAAAAATATCAATGACATTTTGTAGAGTGTGGGTTTATTTATTTTTAAAGGAATAAGGAACAGCATCTAATTTGATTTGAATGATAGTAATTAAGACACAGTGGAAAAGTGCAATTGAAAATAAAACAAGGAAGAAACTCAATCCCAAATTGAATATTTTAGGAGGCAGAATCTAATTAACTAGAATGGGATAAATCTGTTTTTGAGGAAATGAGGAGGGAAGGAGAATCAATAATAATCATAGGATTTTGGTTTACAACTTATAAAAAAAGTCAAAAACTTTTTATACAGGCAAATTATCTTTATTCTTATTTGTCCATAAACTTGTAAAACTCTGAGGTATGTTATTTGAAGGAAGATTGAAACCAGACCCTGTACTTTGTCCTTTTATCATCTATTTGGCTCTAGCTGTAACTCGGGCAGATGGACTCTGGGAATTCCAGTTAGCGCTGCATGATATGGGAACGTCAATAGGGTATAGGAAAGCTCAGGAAGAAAACCTAGGTTTTCCAGCAATTGTCCATCATTTTATAAAATGTGCTTTGCAAGTCTCCTTCAGGAATTTAAAATATTTGGATGAGATAGGAGAGTTGGATGATTTTGATGTATATTGATTTAAATATCAATCGTTTTTAAAAATATATAGTTTGTACCTGTAGCGGGAACAACGAATCTGTTGCCCAGAAGTTGTTCACCTTTTCACTGGGAACAGAATTTTCATTTTCCTCTAGTGAACAGTTCCATTCTACTTTGAGTTTGTGAAGCTGACTAAGCCCTCTGCTCCAGGAGCTAAGTGTAGTTGTTGGTCTGTGCAATATAGAGTGCTACGTGTCCTTGCTTGTGTTACAGAGTCCTGAAGGTGTAGTGGTTGCACATTAGGTTTTGATCGTCTTTGGTTTGAAGTTCAAAACCACCAGCATCGCCTCAGGGGAGAGTCAGTGATTTCTCTTAGAAACCCACAGAGGGGTCACAGTGAGTCAATATTGACTCAACTCAGTGAGCTTGGGGTTTCGCGTTTTGGTTGTACGAATTCGTTCAGTGATAGGATCAAATGAAATAAGTCTTATTTGGGGAATGTTGATTTCTTTATTGTTTTTCTTAACATATCATAAGATATTCAAGGCTTGGTGGCATAATAGTTGGACTCTAATCCACATGGTGAGCAGTTCGAAACCACCCTCAGTTCTGTGGGAGAAACACTGGACTTTCTACTCCCATAAACAGAGTCTCAGAAACCCACAGGGGTCACTGTGAGTCAGCATGGGGTCGATGGCAGTGAGCTTAGTTTTAGAGAAGCTGGTATCTTGTCAATCCTGAGTGTGCAGCTGATGAGTATGGATCTTTGTGAAAGGTCCCATGGATTTTGACGGCTGAGAAACAGGGTAGTTGATGGTAGTTTGGGGGTGGTCATACTGAAGGAAGCATGGAGGGTTTGGGGCATGAATTAGACTTTAGAATCCAGGTAGGACTTGGGTAGCTAGAGAACATTTTAGAGACGATTTATGGTAAAGGGCAAATGTCAGCACTTTGGTGCCTTTGGCCAACAACAGAGCCGTTGTGAATGAACTTTAATACTGGAAACCATTTTTATCATAATATAACAAACACTATTGTTTTAAGAGTGTGGTTTTGCCAAATCTTAACATAAATCTACATTAGAAAGGCATTTCCATTAACAGCCGAGAAAATCAAGGATTCGTGTAGTTAGATAACTTACCCCCATTTTATAGTGAAAAGCGATGAGCACAATCCACCACCTCTCAGTGCAGAGCTTGTGCTCTGAAGGTTGGTTAAGGAAGGTGGGGCTGGTCCATGGTCAGCTAACAAAACCACTGAGACCTGGGAAGAAATCCCTACCGGGATCTTTATGGCAAACTTTGAGTTGGCTCTCTAGTGAACTGCGTGAGTTGAGGCAGGATTTGGTGCAGTTTGATAAAATCTAAGTTGTGAGGCATCTTCTTTGGGGGTGTAGGATGCCTCTGACATACAGAAGCCTCTTTTAGTTGGAATAAGATTTCCTTTGCTTCATTTCAGCCCATTTGGCCCGGCAGTAACTTGCTCTCCTCACTGGCTCTGGTCCCTAGCCTATTTCCACAGGTTCGAGGAACATTAGCATTGGAACAGGAAGGTTAAAGTCTGTTTTGCATCGGATGTATTTAAAGTCTATTTGCAAATTTTTCTAACAGCTGCAAAGTGGCTTTTTAGCGTATCCAGTAATTGAAATTATTTTGTAATGCAAGTCTTGTCATACATCATTAAGATCATCTTCCTACCTCTAGGCCCATTTAGGAGGGGTTCAGACATTTGGACTGCCCTGCTGAATAAATCTAATTTGTTTATAACCATCAGAAATGCAACATTAGGTCTGGTGATTCCAGAGTGCCTGCTGCACTCGGATATCCGCAGCCACACCAGTTTTAGTGTTATCTTGCAGAAGCTCTCCTTGGCTTGGTTGCCAGCAGGTGGGGAGTCCAGTTCTTGGTCCTTTATTGCCAGACATAATCTTTTCCCTTAAGATCTTTGTGTCTGACTTTCACCATTAAATTTAGAAACAGGGAATTGCCCACAAAGCTGCCCTGTGTTAATCCCACTGCCTTAGCTTGAAGACGCAGCATCTGTCTTGCGTTGATCTTTCTGGTTGTTTTCGTTTTCTGTTGCTGCTCTCCTCGTGTTTTGCTTAGTGGTATTCCTCGGGTTACCAAGGGACAAGGAAGCTGCAACTGTAATGTTTTCATTGTTTCTACTTTTATGAGAAGTGCTGTTATTCTTAGCCATTGTTGGGTTGGCTCTGACTCACGGTGACCCATGTGCAACCATACAAAACGCTACCCCTCCCCAGTGTAACTTCAGGACTGTGGCTAAAGCCGAGCCCGTCGTTGTAGCCACTGTGTATTTTGCGTGCCTTCCAGGCCAGGGGCCGTCTGCTGACACTCCATGCGACGGTATTCCAGTGGGATCCATAGATTTTCCCGAGTTAATTTTCAGAAGTAGATGTCCACTTCTTTCTTTTCAGTCTCCGTTCATCTGGAAGCGCCCGTGAACCCCGTGCACCGTGGGTGACCCTTCTGGTATTTGAGATAATGGGGCTCTCATTTCCAAGCCCCAAAACAAAACAAAACTCCCTGCCGTTGAGTCAATGCTGACTCATAGCACCTCCCTGTGGGTTTCCAAGACTGGCGCTCTTTATGGGAGTGAAAAGTCCAGTCTACTCCCAAGGAGCTGCTGGTGGTTTCCAACTGCCGACCGTAACCTCACCTCCAGGGCTCCTCTATCACTTCTAGTATCATAATAACATGGAAGGCACCATAGGATCACAGACTGAAAAGAAGACTGTGGTTAATGGAAATGCTAGGTACATAAATCCTCATTAGTGTACACATGCAGGAACTAAGGAGAGGCAGAATCTAGGCATCCAGAAGCCATGTCATAAACGAGAAGCAGGCATTCAAATAGTCACTTGAGGAAAGTCCTAAACTGGAAAGAATAAAGTAGAGGAAGGAGCTATATTGTTAGGCAGGGTTCACAAGAGAAACAAATCCAGGGACACTCATATATGTGTAAGCAAGATCTTTATACCAAAGAGCAATTGTGTATTGAGAAAACATCCCAGCCCAGGCCAGATCAATTCGGTATGTCTGATATTAGCCCATAAGTTCGATACTAGTCCATAATTTCCTCTTCAGACTTACAAAGTCACATGAAATGAGGCAAAATGCAGGAAGGTCACAGGCCAATGGATGAAAAGTCTTGTGGAGCCAATGGCGCCAATGGAAGCATCGCAGTGCTGGCATGGGTCTCCAGGTGATTCTCTAGCTCTCTGAGTGTGGCTCTTCAACAGGGAGGTGAAGCAGAGAGAGAGAGGCTCCTCACAGGTTTTAGCAAGTCTCTGCATGGCTTGTCGACAGAAAGGCAAAGGCAGAGAGGGAGAGAGAGGATGTTCCCAGAATCCTCAAGAGAAGGCCACGCCCACAGGAAGCATCATCAGGCTGTGACCTGATTGACAGGCTAGACTGCACCCCATTCACTCTTAATACCCTCAAATTGACCTGAGCCTATGTAACTGCCACAGGCTAGGAGAGAGCAGCAGGCAGATGCTAAAGCAGGGACCAAACTTACATACAATGTTGAAAACAGAAGCAGAAAATAAACAAACAAAACACCCGACAGAAGCCAGAAAGTCAGTGTGATCAAAAGCCCAGCCAACGTCAGCTGATTCAGTGAGAAGAAACAGGGTTGAGGTAGAGCTCTGCAAGGCTGGACCCAGCGGGCTTGGTTTTCATTTGTTGTTTGCGTCTGTTCCTCATGCAAAAGCTTCCACTTCCAGAAATTCTTGAAGACATTCAGCGCTTTATACCCCCCTTGATTGAGAACTGATGCATAGTGCTTTGCATGTATTATCTCTAATCCTCCCAAGAACCCCCGGGTAAGTATTTTTTCCTCCAACTTGACTGATGAGAAATTTGTAACTCCAAAAGGTTTAGTAAATCTATCTTGGGTTATACAGTTAGGATATGGCAGAGCCAGGTTTAGCTCCAGTTGTGTCAACACGCCAAGCTGGTTCCATCTGCATTCTTGCATCCTGCTTTCCTCCTATTTAATGAAATTCTGAGTCAAAATGTCATCTCTCCAATTGGAATGAAAACAAACACCCCCACCCCCCACCCCAAAGCCCCCCTGCTTGGGTAGAAGACTGAGAGCTGAAAGAAAAACGGGGAGTTCAAGTAAGTCCACCCATTGTCTTTCCTGATCATTTCAGATACTTAAATAATTTCGGAAGGTTCATCAGTCCAGTAGTGCTGTAAAAAACAAACACCACAAGCGGTGTCCTTACAGAAGAGACCGTTATTTGCCATAGTTCAGGCTAGAAACTTGAAGTCAGCGTGTGACACCAGGGAAGGTTCTACTTTGTCTAGTTCAGTTTGGGGGAACCAGCAGTCCTTAAATTCCGGGCTTTGTCAATCTCTCTGCCCTGAGAGTCTGTCCTCATGCAGTGCCTTCCCCTCGTGCTTCCCTCTGCGTCCCTTTTTGTTCTTTATAAACCTGAGAGCATAGGGCCCTCACATCCTGTTTGATGTCTTGAAAATAACAAAAGCTAACCTCTATTTCTAACTAGAATCATGTCCACAGGGACAGGATCCATTTTTCAGTACAAATTGTGTGTGTATGGTGGGGAGAGGGCACAATTCAGCCTTTAACTAAAGGCAAAGGCAGGACTTAAGCCCAGGTTTATGGATTCTTAACTCCCATGCACCTTAGACCTACTACCTGTTAAGGTTATACTCACTGCCGTCTGCTCGATGCTGACTCATAGTTAAAATTATAGGCATGCTCCGCTCTGTTACTCCTGACAGCCTCTCAACCTTGAACCCAGAATGGAATTCATCAACTGACTAAACAATTCAACGTTATTAAGGTCCAAGGGAGGTTGCAAGCCAAGTGAATATCTTTGTAGGGATAATTCCCCATGAGGATGATCATAGATGAAGGCCTAATGTCAAAACTAATCCATCATTCATTAATTGCATGCCCTCTCCCCGCTCCAGGTTGATGAAAGATAATGATGGATTTCTCTAGCCTCAAGGGATTTCCTGTGGCTTGAGTACAACTATGGGGCATTTTATCATGTTAGGGGAAACAAAGGGCTGCTCTAAAAGAGAAGGGCAAATGACTTCTGATATTGAGCAAACAACTCACGGTGTTAATCCTTTGTATCAGTGGTTCTCAACCTTCTTAATGCCGTGGTCCTTTCATACAGTTCTTCATGTTGTGGTGACCCTCCAACCATAAAATTATTTTCATTGCTACTTCACAATTGTAATTTTGCTACTGTTATGAATCGGGCGACCCCTGTGAAAGGGTCATTTGACCAATAAGGGGGTCGCGACCCACAGGTTGAGAACCACTGCTTTACATGGAAAGTCGGTGAAACCCTGGAGTTGGGACCTGGTTTCCTTTTGCACCATCTTGAAAAAGAAAATCACAGAGCCCACATAACATTTGCATCGAATCAGTTGTCATTGTAGAGCGGGTAAGAACAACAATGTAATCAACTTCGCAATTCTTCCAGCCAGAATAGTTCTGTCTGCCAAATGCCAACCTGAATGAACTTCCTAAAACAGTGGCTCTCCACGGATGGTCTCCAAACCGTTGCACCCACAGCCTCCGCATCCGCTTTGAGTTTAGAAGAAATGAAATTCTCAGACCGCCCCCCAAATCTCCTAGATAAAACACTATGGGGGAGACACAAGCAATCTGTGTTTTATGAAGCTTTCCAAATGTTTCCGCTGCCTGTTCTAAAATACAGACCTATGTGTCCCCTGTAAGGAATATTGCCAATGACATAAACATGAAGTAGGTAAAACGCAGACGTTGGCAAGTCCGAGAGAGCAGTTCGCCAGGCTGGAATGCCAGTTCCGTCTTTGTGACACGGTTCTCCCTGCTCCTGGGTCTGTTTTCTTGGTGGGTGTGTCCTTTGTCGGCAGCTTCTCGACAGT
Source organism: Echinops telfairi (assembly GCF_000313985.2). Lineage (NCBI taxonomy): Eukaryota > Metazoa > Chordata > Mammalia > Afrosoricida > Tenrecidae > Echinops > Echinops telfairi. The sequence continues at coordinate 22,420,535 of NW_022103968.1, forward strand.
GGCAGGGAAGAGTCGGTGGCAGCTCTGTGTCTCCGTGCTTCTCCCGAATGGCTTTCCTAACAGTGGCTCGGATTGTTTTCTCATTACTCTCTCCCTGCCTGAAGTCATGATTGTGTCCCATTGGTCGGAGTACGCTGCTTAACGATGTCTGTCTCCTTTGTTCAGCATTGCTGAAAACACATTTGTTGAGAGGATCGCGGGAGAATTTTCTCAAAGAAAGAGATGTGAAATAGATAAAAAGAAAAATAAAAGAGCAGAAGCTCATTAGGAAATAACTTCCCTATGTGGTCAAGTGTTTACTGCGCAGAATGCACTGTGAGTTTTAATGTCAGTGGTATTCAACACTATCTGCAGGTGAAGCCAGTTCTGTAGCATATCATTCAGCATCTTAGGACAGATGGCTTACTCCAGGAATAGCTTCAGGGAATTTTATGAAAGTTCCACTTCTATGGATTGTGATGAGTTGTATGAGCCCCTAATAAGATGATATAAAAAGTAAAAACAAAAGTTCCACTTCAAGAGATTACTGGATTCTGGAACCACCAAAGAAAGTATGGTCAGCAATGTTAGCAGCAAGAACAAATTACTACCCCAGCCCGAAGAGGCAGAAAGCGGGCACCGTGCCAGTGGAATCCAATGAAATCCATCGTTATGACAGTAGCACCCGAGGAAACCTGGCCGCTCTTAGACATCAGGTATGCCAGGAAAGAACTGGACTCGTGAACAAATAACTCCAACACCCCTAGGCTTCCACTGTTACTTTTGCTATGGGGACAACCCCAGTGTGAAGGCGGAGTCAGAGAGAGC
>NW_022103968.1:22422296-22427618 GCF_000313985.2 Echinops telfairi
GTTCTCTGAGTAATGCACTTGTCTTGGCCTCTTAGAGTGCCTTCAAGAAAACATCATCCAGTCAAACCTGGGTTCCTAGTGATCTGCTCTTCTCTTTTCAGACTCACTTTTGCTCCCTAAACACAAAGAATATGATTTGAACCCCTCCAGGAGGCCAACAATTCCATTTTGTTATTGTGTAAATTAAAAACTGCAGCATTCTTTGGTGAAGGGTTGGAAAGATGGAAACATAGCCTTCACAAGTATATAGACCTATAAGTCAAAAATAATAGCTTCTTGGTTTGATATTTTTTAATCAAAGTTTCTGTGATTTTATAGCAATAGTTTTTGACTAACTACCAACATATAAGTATCATATAGTATATATTCTTGTTGGCATTTCTACTTTCAATCAATAGATTTTATTTCATTTATGTGTTTATGTACATGAGAACTCGGAACAGCGCCACCATATAACTGTTTTTGATATCACACACACACACACACACACACACACACACGAAATGCAAAAAAACCCAGCCCAACATGTAACCACTATTGCCGCCACATGTTGTCGATATCATTATAGACTTTAGAAAAAAGAGAAGTGTTTTCTTCTGGTCTTGTTCAAGGAAAGAGACCCTCTGTAGTTCAGATCTTAAGTAAAAGTGGAATCCTATTTTGCAGTTCTTCAACAGTTACACAACTACTAGCCCAATGTCATTAGATAGATAACACTTGGCAGAATTGATGTTCTTCTTTAACCCTTCAAACACAGTTTGGTGTAACCCGTATCAGTCATTCAAAAATTCTAACCCAGTGAATTGGAAAGTTCATGAACAAATAGCTCACTCTGTCAGGTGGTGTAGGATGCATGTGAAAAGCAGGGTATTGTTTTGAGTGACTATCCATTTCGCAGAGATCTCCCTTTCACAAGAGCAGCATGACCTTTCATCACTGACTCAAGGATTCTGGGAAATGTCTTGTGTATCCATGAGAATAAAGCGTTCACATTGTTTGGATATTACCTCTGGGGCTCATGGGTAACAGTAAATTATTGTAGCAGGTAAAAGTGAAGTAAAACATTCCATTTCTGAAGGAAAAGAAATGAGCCACATAGATTTCTTACCTAGGACAGCAATTTCTATCCATACATGGTAGGCATTTCTACGTTACATGTTTCTAAAATCCATCTGTGAAAAAGTGTGCCAAAGGACACACAAGGTCTATTATAAAGAAAGAAATTTATTTAACATACACATACTGAGCATGAAAGTTAGAACTATAGTGCCTAACTCCATCAAACATTATTTAATATGAAGTGGTGGTGGACAGCAATTTCAAGTTTTCAATCTAAATGAAACTTCATCGGCTTTTATGTCAAAGTCAGTGTTGTGGGATGAGGCCCATAATATCACGTCCAGCGGCTAAAATCCAATTAATTCCTTTTTGGGACAGAAAATATATTTAGACCTTAGCTTGAGAATGGTGTATGACAGGGACTTCTCTAATGGGGCTCATATTTCTTAAAAGAGGAATATTTGTGAAATAGCATCTACTCTATACATAAAATCCTGGGTAAAGACAATCCTTGCAATAGCATCCAGATTAGACGGTCATTGGCAATGCCTTCTTGATTGAGGGATCTTGTGGTAGTTACATAATCTGTTGTCAACTTGAGACTTAAAAGTGAAGGGGAGGGGGTTTAGCCTGTCAATCAAGTCACAGCTTAATGACCTCATTTGGAGGCGCTAAGGAATAAATAGCTCATTGGAGGTGGGACACGCACTCACTCCCTGTGAGATATTCCTGCAGACAAGACACATAGAGCTACGCTAGAGCCCTGGAGCTGAAGGAGCCACGTGGAGACCCCTGCCAGTGCTGAGATACTTCCACAGCCACTGGATCCACAAGACTTTCTAGCCAGGGGATTGTGATCTTCCTGAATTCGGCATCATTGCATGTGTTGTGTTTGGCATAGATTGGTATCAGACATATGGGTTAATATCAGTCTTATGGACTTGATCTGTGCTGGGCTGAGAAGTTTTCTCAATATAAAATTGCTCTTGTATATGAAATTCTTTCTTATACACATATGTTTATCTCCATATTTGTTTCTCTAGTCATCCCACACTAATACAGATCTTAAACTATGACTGGATCGAGATGCTTTGTTTCATTATATAAGAAAATCATGCTCATGAAATGAATTCTCAACTAATGCTCTGGCAAGTCAGCCAATACTTTCACAGCCATCTGTGGTCAGGAGCACATTTCTTTGAGTTATGCAATTCCCTATAAATCATTTTCAGAGCATTAATTTTTTTGTTGTTGAGTGACAGGCTTATATCACATCCCTATAATATAAACTTTCTTTTGACTAACTTTAAAATTGTTTATTGTTTCATTATACAGGAAAAAATCCCAATGTTTAAAAGCTACTTTGGGGAGGGTAACAGTCATCATTTCCTTCCTATGAACAGTATTCTGTTAAGGACAAAGCCAAAATAAGCCCTCGAAACAGAACGGATGCTGATGGGCTCCGAGGAAAGGCATGCTCTCAGCAGATTCCCTAAGAACGGAAGCAGTGTTCTTGCCCACCAATCCCACTGCTCACATCAAGTATTGGGGAAAAGGATAAGGTATAAGCACATTAAGACTATTTGGATGAAAATAACCAAATTTCATCAGTGCTAGAAATATTTCAAATACAATTTGAGGGACAGTACCACCCCACCCCACCCAAAATCAAACCTACTGCCATTAAGTCAATTCTGAGTTATAGTCACCTTGTAAGAAGCATAGTATCTCCCCATCAGGTTGCTAAGATTAGAAATCCTTATGGATACATACTGCCACATGTTTCTCTTTTGGGCTGGGTAGTGTATTCAAATCACCAACCTGGTGGCACTTTGCTGCAAATGCCCCACTGACTAACAGTATTGGATTTAATAAACAAAGCCCTCTGTCAAAGAAATGATGCACTGTCAGGGTCTCCTATGTTCAATCGATGTCATTGTTGGGTGCCATCAAGTCAGCGCCCGCGCGTAGCAATCCTATGTGCAGCAGAATGGCCCGTGGTCTGGCCCTGCACCATGCCTACACTTATTGTTATGTTTGAGCCCATTGTTGCAGCCATTGTGTCAGTCTATCTTGAAGTGCTTCCTTTTTTTCACAGTACCCTCTACTTTAACAGGTAGGATGTTTTTTCCCAGAGACAAGTCGTTCCCAATTACACATTCAAAGTACATGGGACGAAATGTGCTGTTAATATTGTGGCTGCAGGACCCCCAAGACAGATTTGGTTTTCCTTCTGGGAGTCCATAGTACTATCAGCATTCTTGGCTAACACCATCATTCAAATGCAGTGATGCTTCTTCAGTGTTCCTTACCTTTCACCGGCATCTAACACAGTTAAAAACATCATGACTTGAGTCAGGTGTACATTCGTTCTTAAAGTGGCATCTTTTCTCTTTAACAATTTTAAAAGGAGGGTTTCATCAGAGTTGCCCAATTCAGTACATCTTTTGATTGATTTATTTTTTAGGTGACTGCTTCTTCCATGAGTGTTGGTTGTAGAGTCAAGTAAAAACGAAATTATTGGCAACTGAGACCTTTCCACCATCTTCAGCATTTATCATGATGCTATCTATGGTCCAATTGTGAGGATTTTTGTTTATTTCATATGGAGTTTTAATATATACTGCCAATTTTGTGTTCTGTGATTTTCATCAGTAAGTGCTTCCTTCAGCAAGCAAAATTGTGTCATCTGAACATTGTAGGTTGTTAATAAGAGCCCTCCAATTCTGACACCAGGTTCATCTACATATAGGCAGTTTCTCAAATTAGTTGCTCAGCATAAAGATGGAAAAAAATATGGTGAAAGGACACAACTCTGACCCACGCTTTTCCTAATTTTAAGTCATGCCGTTTCTCCTGGTTCTGTTTGAACAGTAGCTTCTTGGTCTATGTACTGCTTGGAGATGAGCACAATGAGGTGTTCTAGAATTCTCAGTTTTTGCAACATTACCCCTAGGTATCATCCTCCACACAGTTGAATACCTTTGCATCATCGATAAAACACAAGTGGAGATCTTTCTAATATTCTCTGCTTTTAGCCAAGATCCTTGTAACCTCCACATTGATAGAATTCATTCCAAGTCCTCTTCTGAATCCCGCTTGAATTTCTGACACCTCCTTATCAAATACCATGGCAGCCTTTATACATTATCTTCAGCAAAATTTTACTTGCGTGTGATATGAATGATATTGCTCCATAATTTCTGTATTGTGTCTGGTCACCTTTCTTTGGAAAAACCTTGTCATGGACAACATAGTAGGGTGTCACCCTTCAATTGGTTGATGCTCTTCAAGAGGGAAGGATTTCTAGGAATGTTCTGGAGGCTTGTTCCACAAAGACTATCTAAGAATTTGATGAATTCATCTGATTTTGAGTTGGCCTTGACCAGATGACAGAGAATTTGGTTTTAGTTTGGTGTTTCAGTGTGCATGGGTATAGCTGTCTTTTCCATGCTCTGCCTTCCGTGTGGCTGAATGCTAAGAAGACCCACACCCACGGTGACTGTGACTCTAAGTGTCATTACTATTTCCTCTGTGTTTTCTATCCAAGCACTTGAGCCGAGATCAGCAATATCTGAACCCCATGCTTCCGCACAATGGGGGAAGTAAAACTTTTAAACAGGTTTGGAGTCATAAATTTGAGATTATGGATCATGATACATTGTAGTTCTGCTTTATTAAATCACTGTTTCTTGTTTATATAACTCACTAGAAAAAAACAGGATGGAATTCTAGAATGGAAAGGCAGTTCTATATTAATACCTAATTTTCCAGTAACAATATAAATGTCTATTCAGCTCTTCTCTTGGAAGCAGAAATTTTTATTTTTATTTTTTTCATGACTCGAGAGTTTATTAGGACAGCGACAGGTTACACTTCAGGATCAGGAATGCTCAGATTACAGTTCTTCCGTCAGGACAGCTTCTTCTCAACCATACCTGTAGGCACATTCTCTCTTGCCTTTAGTCTCTCAGTCATTTACTTGGTCCTTTGGCTTCTGCCTTGCTCAGGCAAATGCTACCTAGCTTTCTTAGCTCTGTTAATAAATGCCTCAAAGATGCTCTACTCTGCCAGGAAGTCTCAGCCCAAAGGTGATTGACTCTAGCCCAATGGATCAGCAACCATAGCTCTCCAGAAAAATGCCCGGGAGGCATCTCACTACCAAAGCAAGCCTACCAAAGCAAAGGCACTTAGCTTTTTGGGTCCAGGGGTTGGATAATCCATAGCTCCATCCTGTGCTCTTGATTCTGCTGTCTCTGCTTC
>NW_022103968.1:22429305-22434638 GCF_000313985.2 Echinops telfairi
AAAATATGAGAAGAAAATAAAGGAACCGATGGCCCAGGAGGGACATGGGAGTGTGGGAGGTAGGGGAAGGGAGGAGGGTTGGCCAACCTAGGGACAAGGGAACAACAGATGGTTCAAAACCAACGGCAGACATTTTTATAAAACTCAGACCAAGTTACTGAGATTACTAATGGCTGGGTTTGTGTTCCTTTTCTTTACTCCATTAATCTGTTGATCCCTTCCTCTATCAGATTGCAATTTACCTAATAGATCTGATTTTTATTGTATATATTATGCTTTGTTCCAAAATGCTGGTGGAGATTTATGGGTTTCCTAACAGAATGTAAAATTGTGGATGTGACTGCTGAATCTCATTTATCTTTTTATCTCCATCACTTGTTATGGTATCTGACTTGTGGTAAACATTCAGGGAAATTTGTCGAATGAGGACAGGATGAAATAAATGAACGACTTAATTAATTTCATCAAGTTTGATACCCAGGCAAGTTCGCTGAATATTTAATTATGTCAGCAGATGTAATCACCCTTGTTTTTAACCTTCAGTTCCCTCTAATCCGAGTTCTGTGAGCTGGAAACAGGCCCTCTTCTTCCACACCTCCTGATTTTTCAGGTTTCCTTTGGCTTGATGCCTTTTGGAATAAAAGTGCCGGCCCTTTCCTTTAAATCCATAACCAATGCTTTCTCTTGTCCTTGTGTTGACATCATATAACCGTTCCTTCTTGCGTTTCAGAGCAGTGTGACAAACATTCACTCAAATAAATTAGCACTCTCATCTGAGCTGACTTCACTGGATGGTAATGGCAAGTTCCTAGTCTAGTGCATCCATTAACCGACATTACACAGGGATCCCAAGGTGCATCTTTTCCATTCCAGAGAAAGCATGGGGAATGATAAAGTTCTTTTTCCTATTTTCTTTCCAGAGCATTGATTTGCCACCAAAGGAGCTGCTCATAAGTAGAAAGCTTGATTATGTAGATCACTTTTTAGTGGGGGCTTTATTGGCATTTTGCTAAGTGGCTGTCGTATGCATTGACGTATACTACGCAGAGTAAAAGTCTTTATCTACTACCTGGCAGTAGCATCACTCCCATGGTTCTGAAACAGTCTCCACGTGCCCCCTTGGATGCACAATAATCTCAATGAAAAGTCAGAACCCTTCTGGGTTCTTTTGCTCTCGAAGAGATTCCATTGCCAGCTAAGCTCCTGTCAGTGCCTTTCGCATGTCTTAAGCAAGTCTTCTGACTGTCACACTTTTTCTCTGCGACTACAGTGTGATGTACAAGTGCAGTTGTTATGTGCTGTCAAGTAGATTCTGCTTCATAGAAACCCCCTTTAAAACAGAACAAAACTCTGCGTGGCCGTGCATCGTTCTCACATTCATATGTTTGAGTCTGTTGTCGCCGCAATGCCATTGCGTTAATCCATCTAATTGAGGGCATTCCACTTTTTCATTGACCCTTTACTTTATCAAGCATGATGTTCTTATCCAGCAATGGATAGGATGTCCAAAGTATACTTTTAAATAGTAATCTGGTTATACTTTTTCCAAGATAGATTTATCTATTCTGTTGGCAGCCCTGAGTATGTTCAATTTTTTTCAACACTTTAATTCAAATATATCAATGATTTTTCAGTTTTCTTTATTTATTGTCCAACTTCTACATCTATATAAATCTGTAGAATAGTCCAGGTTCACCTTAATTTTCAAAGTGATGTATTTGCTTTTTAATACTTAAATAAGGTTTTTTTCGGCAGCATATTTGCCCAATGCAATATGTCCTTTGATTTCTTGACTGCTGCTTTCATGAGCAATGACTGTGGATCCAAGCAAGAATGAATTATCCATTTTCCTCTTCTGGTGAAGTCCGAAACCACTGCTATCAAGTCGCTTCTGAGTCATTGTGATCCTGTGTAGGGTTATTACAGCTTTGAAGTCTTGATGAAGCAGACAGCCTCATCTCCCTCTCTTAGAGCAGCTGGTGGGTTTGAACTTATATGTTGGTTTGCAGTGCATCACTTACCCAGCAGCACTCTATTTTTATCGCCTCATATTTCTTTATATTACTTCTGCCCTTGGGAGTGAGTGTGTTACAGCAAATTTCTGTATAATTTAAATACAAAGTTACTTACTTTGGGGACATGATGAGTGTGTTAATCTTGGTAGACTAGAGAAACAAATTCATAGACACTCATATATGTATAAGACAGACCTTTATATCAAAGAGTAATTGTATGTTAAGAAAACATCCCAGCCCAGTCCAGATCAAGTCCATAAGTCTAATATTAGCCCATATGTCTGATACCAGTCTCTACATTCCTCTTCAGACTCACCCAGCACATGCAATGATGCCGAATGCAGGAAGATCACAGGCCAGTGGTTGGAAAGTCTTGTGAATCCAGTGGCGGTGGAAGCATATCAGTATTGGCATGGGTCACCACGTGGCTCTTCCAGCTCCAGGGCTCTGGCTCCATCAGCATAGGTCCATGTGGCTTGTCAGTAGGAAGATGAAACAGAGTGAGAGTGTTTGTCCTGCCTCCAGGGAGGAAGACAGCCATTCCCAGAATCCTCAGGAGAGGGCCATTCCCAAACAGAGACTCTATTGGCTATGACCTGATTAACAGGCTAGACTCCACCCCTTCACTCAAGTTGACACTAGATTATGTAACTGCCAGAATGAGAGTTTGAAATTTTAATGAGCTTTCATTTAACCTATTTAGAGTTAAATAGGGAAAGAGTTAAAAATGGAAAAGGATACTGATAGTATAACCTTATAAATCATCACAGAGTCAATTGTGGTGCAAATGGTTAACTCATTTGGCTACTAATGGAAAATGTTGAGATTCCAGTCCTCTTAGAGGTGCCTAAGAAGCAAGGCTTGGTCTACTTTAATGAAGACCATAAGTTGGAATAGACTTGACATCTACTGGTATATCTATATATATCTCACAAACATACAACCTCAGCTGTGATGTATACAAGCTTCATAGCAAAGGTAAGACCTTGACTAGCCCTTAGGCTGAGGATGGCAACATCAGAGTAGATGGCCACGGAGGGAGAATACTATAGTCTCAAGTGACAAAAATAATGAAAGGCACAACATCCCACAAAGAAAACACTTGTTTGGTGAGCATGATTTGTGAGCCTGTTTTCCTATTAAAAAGTTTCAAGAAGGTGAAAAACGTTTTATTGGATGGTATCTGGGTGCTGTAACACATGATCACAATGCAGTGACTTACAGCCAAGCACAATTATCATCTTATCCTTTGGTAAGTTAGAAGTTCAACACAGATCTCACTGAGCTGAAATCAAGATTTTGGCAGGGCTATACTCTTGTTTGGAGGCCCTAGAACAGAATCTCTTTGTTTTTATTTTCCGGTTTCTGTAGGCCACCTAAGGAGTCCTCCAGATGTAGTAGACTCTGTGTTGGGCTGCTGATTGTAAGGTCAGCAGTTGGAAACCACCAGCTATCCTGCCGGAGAAAGAAAGGCTTCCTACTCTCATGAAGCTTTATGGTCTTGGAAACCCACAAGGACAGTTCAACTCCGTCCTATTGGGTCCCTATGAGGCTGAATGGACTTGAGAGTGGGTTTTGAGTGTAGGCCACACATGTTCCTTTGCTCATGCTTTCCTTCCTCCATTTTCAAAGACCACAGCCGGCCACGGCCTTCCTTCTTCTCAGGTGGCCAGCCCTCTGGTTCTCTTTTCCATGTAAAGAGCTCCCTCTCACCACAGCCAGAAATCCTGAATGGTGATGACGTTGGACCCACCCAGGTAACCCAGGATAATTACAATAAGGTCAACCTGGTGCTGAATCTCATGATTAGCATTTCTCTAAAACTCCAGCAATACTTGAAACTCCACTGAAAGTAAAATCAGAGATTATGCTTAATCATCTAAGTGTATTTAATGATCATTGATTTCCAAACCTGCACCATAAGATTCAACCAGATCAGCCCATTATATCAGAATCTCTAGGGGCGATTTCATGGAATTTGCACTTTAAAAACAAACTCTCACTATCTCTGAAGACAGCCTGTCACGGGTTAACGGGCTGGTTGCAGAAAACATTTGTATGTCCTCCTTTCACAGAGTGAAAAAGAGATTTTTTTTTTCCCTCTTAAGCCACACATATCATGAACTATACGTCCTTAGCCTAAGTGCCTGCATCCAAATCACCAACACATGATAGGTTAGAGTCTAAGGAGGTACACATTATGCATCTTTTGACCAATGAGAGATTTAGTTCACCAACTTATGATTTTTTTCCCCATTTTGGGATTGGGCATTTAAAAAATGATAACAACTGAACTGTCACTCAAAGAGTTGATGTTATATTCCTGAGTAGATAGATGCAGTCATTTGCTCCAAAGCACATTTGGGCAATTTCCCACCTCCATCACAAGAGACATAAAGACACCTGATCTAGACACCCCTGGCCTCTAGCTTTCCTCCCTCTATCTGCCTCCAACTTGGTCTATTGTATTTGGAAGTGTTAGGCATTCATGACTTTCCTTAGGCCTGTAACACATTCTCTGAAATCATTACAAAGAATGGGGATTTGATTAGGGTGATGCATTTGAAATGTCAGAGGTCTTTCTCCCTCATCTAAAAGAAATCAGGAACACTGACAGATGTGCTCCGAGGTAATGGGCACTGAAGCAGAGCTTCAGAAACCCTTTATAACTACTTTGGTTATTCACTCTCCATTTCCCTCCCTTTGGATTACACAACACAAGTTATGCAAATGGGTTCATGAGAAAACAAGGTTTTGTATCAAAGAAACCGATGCTCTAATTATATGTGTCTCATTTAATGCCTCCACCTCCCAACCCGGCATGGTTAGAAATGTCTCACCCCATTTTGCTTTTACATTTTGAAGCAAATTGATTCATGTGAGAATTCTTCTGGAGGCGATTAATTGATTCAATAACTATCCACTTACCCCCTATGCTGCAGACAGACCCTGATTTTTATTGTGGCAACCAAGATAACATAAAGTTTGCCACTTTAAACATTTTAAGTCTACAATTCAGGGGCATTAGTTGTATGCGTAATATTGTACCATGATGGTTTCTTCCCTTTACCGATAATTTCCCCTTAACCCAGATCCTGATGCTCACTAATGTATTGTCTTTCTCTGTGCGTTGGTCTTTCACTTGGCAAGATGTTTTCAAGGTTCACACATGTGGCTTCAAGCTGTTTTTACATAGGAATGACATTCCATTGTATGAGCTTACTGCCTTTTTATCCATTCATTTGTTAGGGAACATTTTGTGTTTGGCTGAATTCGCTATAGAAGCAAAAACAGCGATGCTACTATATGTGTATATGA
>NW_022103968.1:22436754-22442297 GCF_000313985.2 Echinops telfairi
CTTAATGAAAATGAATGACAGATTATCATAAGATTTTTAAGAGCATCCCAGTAAAATGATAAATAAACAAATAAAATAAAACTCAGTGGAGCACAATTCTACTATGACACACTTGGGGTTTGGCATGAAATGGAATTGATGGCAACTGGCTTGGTTGGTTATGTATAGGATAGCCGTGTCTCATCCATAGGCATTCTTGTTTGGTCATCTTTCTTCTAGTGTATCAGTGAGATTGTCTCTCATCCTCTTCCATATATTTTACCTACTCTGGACCACTTTCTCAACTACATTAAAGATACTTTTGGTTTTCTTTCCTTTTTAGTAAAAATCTTGTCCTAGCACTGTATGTATGGAGAAACACTTCATTTTCTTTTAAGTGGGTTACACAGAGAATAGTTATGTAAAAGCATATATTATAATTTCCATTTTATAAGAAACCTTTTATTTCCTAGAAGACATCTTAATATCATTCTCTTTTTCTCATAGACTCAGTAACCAAGTGCCCCATATTGCCACCATTTTCTCATAATACTTTGACATTTATCCTACGACTTAGCGTATTATGTTGACTTTGCTATTGTTTTCTTCATCTAGTTATTTGTTTGTTTTCCCAAACCACAATCAATGCTGTATATTTAGTGTAACTTCATGTTTCTCAATCGTTTTGTCATTGTTACTCCTTATTGAGGCAGATTTTTATATTGCTTTTTCCTAATTGGTAAGTTGGCATCGTTTACTTGTCATAAGTCAACCCTAACTCAAGGCAGCTCATCTGTGGAGACTAGATTTGCTTCATATGGTTTCAGATTGGAAGCAGACCATTAGGCTTGTTTTTCAAAGTGTATCTAGGAAGATTGGAACTTCTCATCTTTTAGCTAGTGTCAAATACTTAACCATTTATACAATGTAGGGACCATCTAGTTAGTATATTTCCTGTGAGATTTTAATACTACTGATGCATTGTATATCTATTTGGACAACCTTACTCTTTGGATGGCCCAAATCCATTGCAATTTCTGATATTTTTAATACCTCCCATGAATCAAATTTTACTCCCTTGAGGACAATATTGTCCACATTGAGAAAATGGTATAGTCTATGCTTGAGATAATCTAGTATATATTTTATGTTTATATTTACAAACATAGTATTCTTATTGATTATTCTTGAATGTTCAAATCGGCATTTTTCTGACAATAGATTAATTTCAAGCCATTCCAACTCACATATGGTGGGTGGCATATAGTCTTCCAAAAGTGTTCACAACCTTGGTCTCCCTTCCCAGCTCCTTCATCACACACATTTCTGCAGAACTCAGACTATGAGAAATGGTAATGTCAGTACACTGAAGGGCTGGCAGTACATCATACCACGTAGCCAGTGTACTATCTGCAATTGTAATGAGATTTTCAAATGCTATTCACTTTTTGTTTTTCCTATTGACTACAAAATCGTCCTTGAACAAGACTCATAGAGAAGCCAACCTACCGGTCTCTGTTGTAAGAGCAAGGGACTCCATCCTTAAGGTTTTCTACTAAAATAAATAAGGAAATAAATAAATGCTGTTTTCTGTATGTAACCAAGTAATTCTACCTGTACTGAACATTTCTACACAACTAACAGTGCCAAGATGCTTTGTATTACTAGCATTTTCTGAAAGGATCATTCAAGTCACACTTTTAGATAAGTTCATTAAAAATCAGTGATTATCCTGTACACATGCTCTATGTGGTCCATAACTCATATTTTTATATTTAATGGCATCCAAAGACCGTTTTGAGGCTATGTGATTCTATTCTCAGTGACCACTATTCTTTGGAATTGAGCATGGATAGGCATGCTGACTTTTGACGGGTGTCCATCATTAGGTTAGTGACTTCCCATTGGGGATTTGAACTAAGAGAATAGAGACAAAAGTCAATCAGTAGTAGATACTGCAGACAAAAAATCAGTGGGGCGTGTTAGAATGAGCTTTACAAGAAAACCAAAATCACAAGAATAGTGCATTAAGGCAGATGAAAACCAAAGAGCCTTGTCATGGAGAAAGGACTGTAAACACAGGACCCAGAGCAGAAAGGAATGGAAACTAAACTTTGTGCAGACCCAGGAAAAGTGAATGGAATGATTTCCCGACATTTTGTTCTGGCCCTTAAACTATGTAGATGCTTTTATATCCTTGCAGTAAGTCTCCTGTTAACTTGAACTTGTTAAGTTGCTGAGTGAAGCCGGGTTAGCTAGAGAAACAAATCCAGAGATAGACAGACAGACAGAAACACACACACACACAAAACACACACATGAAAAAGCTTTATATCAAACAGTAATTGTATATTAATAAAACATCCAAGCCCAGCCCAGATCAAATTCATAAGTCTGTTATTAGCCCATACATTTGATACTAGTCCATAAATCCCTCTTCAGACTCACACAGCCACATGCAACGATGCAGAATGCAGGAAGATCACAGGCCAACAGGTAGAAAGTCTTGTAGATCCAGTGGCGGTGGACGCATCTCCAGGGCTCTGGCTGCCATCAGCGAAGCTCCTCAACAGGAAGGTGAAGCAGTGAGAGAGTGGTCTGCCTCCAGGAAGCCATTTATCCCAGGCTTCCTCCAATGAAGCTGCGAACAGATTGGACAGCTAAACTCTGCCCACATGTTCCCATGGAGCTACGTTGGCACCAAAAAATCTATCACAATTGCAACCAAAGATTGCTAACTAGCCAGGAATGATTTTTATCAAAAGCAAACCCAGGGTGCAACTATATCTCATAAAAACACAAGTTGAAAAACATAACTCTCGGTGGAAAAAAAAAAGAACACAAGTCCCATGAAATGTATATTTAGTTTCAAAAGCAGATAACTATTTCTCAGAAGGATTTCATAGAAATCTGAGTGATGTGCATGCTCATGCATTGCACTATGCTGATGCATTCCTGGTATTAAAATGAAGAGATGAAGAGGGATACAATGAAGGAATCATCAGGAAAAAAAGGAAATCTGTTTTACTTGGCCTTTCCTTCTTTACTTTCATGACGTGAGGATTTTGTGTTTACTCTTGTTTTACTTTTTATCTCTTTGGATATTTCAAGTATGACACTGAGCTTAGGCTGACAAATGCTACTGTCTGTGGTTCTGGTAGCTGAGAGATTTTGATGATTTGACATGCTAAGAACACTTTCCCAAGGAAATAACGTACACATTCTCTACACAGTGCATAGAAAAGCATGTTTTAATGATAAAGCAAACTTCCCCACATACTTGAATTTCACAAACCATTAAAATTTCAATAGAAATTTTGAAATCAATACAGGGTTGCACATTTCATTTGTCCAAGTGAATGCATTAACCACACCAAAAATAAGATTTACTATCAACATTATTTCACAGGGGACAAATGATGTTAACAAAATCAAGTAGAATGAATATAATCTCAAAGTAGATTACACTTTGAAATGAGTAACTTTGGTTTAATGATAAACTCACTCTATTTATTATTTAACTTTTCTTATTTTCAGTTATCTGAAAACTTCAACAATCACAAGACTAAGCTTTTCTTGAATGTTGATTCAAAATCAATAGGGGTTGAAAGACTACCAAATATTTGAAAACCTGAGAAACATCAACTCAGATAACTTTTGCCTTTTTTTGCTTTATCTTAGATCAACTTCTTCTAGTACACAGTCACAATTTCAAGTATATCAACCACATTGACTGGTGTTTATATATTGTCTCTGTAATAGACAATAGATCCGTTAAGATTTATTAAACAAATGCAATATCATTGAAAGACACAGTCTTTTAAAACATGAAATTGGTAAGGGGCATTAATATCAGTTTCCAATGTATTATTTAATAAAAATACTGCATGGCAAAACTGAATGGGGAGTTAAATAAGTGCTGATGGCCAAAAGTTAGTAGACACAACTTCTTTTGATTTTATCTTACTGGTCATCACTACATGTTTGTTAAAACCGAGGAAGAAGGTAATGCTCCTTGACCAAAAAAGAATTGGACCAAGTAGAGTGAATAGCACTGAGTACGATCATCCACAGGACCCCTGGTGGTCTGGTGGTTAAGAATTGGCTGGTAACAAAAAGTCAGGGTTCAAATTCACTTGCTCCTCCGTGGGGGAACGACGTGGCAGTCTGCATCTGTGAAGCTTTACACTCAGTTCTATAGGGTTGCTATGAGTTGGCATTCACTAGATAGCAATAGGATTTGGGGTGTTATTTGATTGTTTGTTCTTCACATTGAAGCTTTTGTTGCATTTTATCAAGCATACTTTCTACCACTTGTATTTCAGACATGGCTGTGCATATTCAAAGGAAAACCCATGGCCAGTTATGATACATCCCTCCCAAGACACTTGAATTATAATAACTTATAAAAAGTCCAATCTATGAAAATTCATTTTGCTATTAATGTTCGATGAGTTCTTGCCCAGACGGTCTCTCCTTTTCCAGGCCAAACACAGTAGAAGTGAAGATTCCACTAAACTGCTTTAAAAATTTTTTAATCAAGTGTTACTTCAGCAGGCAACAGATGGAGGAAAGCCATTTGATATCAGTTCAGAAGCAGTGTGCCCAGCACACAATATGAAGCACAGATGTTTATCTGGAATGGCCATGAAGTTGGAAAATGAAAACTTGGAATAAAGCTATTGAGTTCCCAAACCTCTCCAATGCCGTATTGTAAACAGGCAGGACAGCCTCTAAGGGTTAGGATTAATAATACCTGATGCTCCGATAATCCTTAGTAATAGAACAATCACAAATGTGGTGGTGCTAAGCACTAGGATCTGAACTTTGATTTCTGTTAAATGTTTTTTCTAAATTAATTTTGTTGTTATTGTTGAAAACACATAGAGCAAAATATATACCATTTGGATGGCTTCCACATGCACCATTTGTTGGCTTTGATTACCTTCTTCACGTTGTACAATGAATTTCACTCTCCTTTCTTATGGTCCCTCCCTCATGAACATAAACTCACTACCTCTAATGTTCCTGTTTAATCTGATGGCATGGAGATAAGCCTTATGAGAGTATAATACCTAAGGCAGAGCTTTTGAACTTGGAAGTTAAACTGCTGTGTGGTTGTCAGATGACTTGAGGACATCGTTGGCTCAGGTTTTGAAGATTACCTCAGAGCAGCAGCAGATCCAGGGATTCATCTACCTTCCATTTTCCCAAAAGCATAGAGTCCTTCTGTTTTGCAATTCTCCTCTTTTGATGAGAATTCTTGTTTTTGTACTCTAGTGCTGCCATGACGGACATACCACAGGTAAATGGTTTTAACAAGGAAACTTATTCTCTCACATTTTAAGAGGGGAAAAAGTCCAAAATGCATAGTGAGTACTGGCGCTAAGACTAGGCTTTCTTCCTCTGTTCGCTCTGGGGAAAGGTACTTGTGGGGGAAAGGCCAATCGGCCACAATTAATCGCAGGTTCGATAGGTGCAATTGTATGGTTATGAGATATAGATATAGACATAATAAAGTCATGGAGAGCATGAGAGATAGAGGAGCAATTGAAATAATGGAG
>NW_022103968.1:22442807-22444200 GCF_000313985.2 Echinops telfairi
ACTGACTGCCTTCAGGGAGGATGTCTCTAAGCACCTGTCCTCCCACCATATGCTGGCAAATAGCCTCTAATCTTTGGCATGTCTCTGGGGGAGACAAAGCTGGGGAAAAGCCTCTTGATAGTCCCCCAGGTACGGGTCCCCTTTCAGCATGTGTAGACTCAGCTTTCCTTGGACTCCTGTCTTGGCATCACTTTTGCCTTTATATACTTTGACCTGTTGTCAGGAGAGGCCAGCCAGTGGAGAAGGACATTATGTTGGGTAAAGTAGAGGGGCAGTGTAACAGAGGAAGCCCCTCAAGGAGATGGATTGACAAAATGGCTGTGACAATGGGCTCAATCCTGGGAACACTTGTGAGGATGCTGCAGGGCCAGGCTGTGTTATAAGGTCAACATGGGTGGCTGCCTACCCATCTCCATGGCAGTGACCAACAACAAAAATAACAACATGTGAGTCTAAACTAATTGTTGCACATCCATTTACTCCCTTTGAAAATGTACCATTTTCAGACATATAAGTGTCCCAGATGTCCTAGGTCACAACGGCTCTATAAAGAACCAATTTTATCTGCTGTAGGGTTGTTTTCTCCCACCCCACCCCATCCTCCTGTTATTTGTTTGCTTTTTATTAATGAGTTTGCATTTTGTAGTCAACCTTCCTGGGAGGCTGTTCCTCAGTGAACTAAGAAGGAAACTGCTGGAGATGGGTTGGCGCTTGTTAACTTAAGCACATATGAAGTAATTAGTTCAAGATAGGCCTGGCTCTAGCAGTTCAAGTCCGGGAGCAAGGTTACATGGAACATTTCCAGTCTATGTCACGTCTTTTATTTTCTCTTCCTTGCTTCCAGTTCATGATGTGGGATGTCAGGAGCATATTTATGATTATATAAGACCACAATCCTAGCACTGTCAGCCATGATTTCTTTCACATACTGTCCCTGGAACTATTTTTTAGCACTTATTGTTGTTATTGTTAGTGACACTGAATCTGTTTTAATTCCTAGCAACCGTATATGCAGTAGAAAGAATTGCTGTCTGGTCTTCAAAGTTGTTGCTATATTAGAGCCCATCCAATCCATCTCATTGAAGGTCTTTGCTTTCTTTTTACTGACCCTATGTTTGCTGAGCCTAATGGATGCTCCAAGGATTGGTCCCTCATGATAACAAATCAGAAGTACTTTATCAGAAGATAAAGTCTTGCTGTCTGCCTGCCCAGGAAGCATGATGGCTGTACTTCTTACAATAGATATTTATTTGTTCTTCTCATAGTCATGGGATAGTCCGTATTCTTCCTCAACCACAAAGTTCACATGTGTCAATTCTTTTTGGTTCTCTTTACCCATTACCCAGACACTGCATGCGATGAAAATACTATGACCTGGCCCAGGCACTCATTC
>NW_022103968.1:22445258-22447457 GCF_000313985.2 Echinops telfairi
CTTATCTTCTTTGGGCCACAAATCTCGCTCCCTATTTGGAAGCACACAGCTGGAGGGGTACTTATCAGAGACATTTATCATGGGGGCCCAGGGTAGGAGTCCAGTCACCCAGGTCTTTGACTGATAGGAGGCAGGACCAGAGATAAAACCAATTTTGTCTGTATAGCTTGTCTTCAAATCCAAGAGTGTCTTATTCTATGCCTTGGATAATGTAAGCTTTCATTAGCTGCTTGTATAAATGAGTGAATGTGCTGCTGAGGAAGCTATATTTTTCAGCCTACACACTCTGTGAGAAGATAACCAGCCCACTCTTTTTAATCTACTCAAAAGGTCTCAGATGAACTATGTCTCAGTAGTGTTCATGTGATCCTGCCCATTCATAAATTCGCAGCCTTATTTTTAGATTTGGAAATGTGGATGAACATATCTTCATTTGCTTTGAAATTGCGATACCATTTTAAAAGCATTCTTAGAGGGCCGTTATAGGAGAAACTTGGCTTGATCTATGATGTGCAAAAGAAAATATCTTAATCTAAGGAATTATAAATGTGAAAATAAGTCATTTAAAAAAACTTTGCTGCTTTCAAGTTAGTTACTTAACTATTTTTTCCTCTGTAAATGGAATCACTGTGAGTTTCCTTGAAGCCACTGTCTGGGCATTTGGGATGGGCCAAATCAACTGAGGAAGCCCAGTGAATGGCTTGCTTCTCTGCTCCAGTTGCCTCCTTTCCTGACAAGAGTCCAATGCAGCCTCCTGTGGGTTCTTGTCATTGTCGGCGGAAGTCTGAATGTTGGCAGATAGTCCCCACAGGCAAAATTAAAGTAAACATGGAGACCATTATCAGGGAAATGCAAGCAGTGGACCTGCTAATAAAGAAAATGGTCATTTGGGTCGTGGTTGACCCAGCATGGAACGAATAACTTAAATTGAAAAACAAACAAACAAACCATCCCTGTTGCTTTCTGTTACATGATGAACCCAACGTCCATGTCCACCCAGTGGATTCCAATGCATAAGCAACCCTGAGGGGTAAAGTAAAACGGCCCGGTGGTCCCAAGGCTGCTGCCATCTTTCTGGGGGCAGATTGGCACATCTTTCCGGTGGGCCACTCGTTTTGAACCACTGACCTTTGATTTAGCAGCCCAGGGACAAACCACTGCACCAAGAGGGCTCCTTGCGTGAGTGAAGGCAGCCGGAAGACTCCGCCCTATTGACGCCCCTGAAAACAAAGCCGTGGCCTCATGATGGAAAGAGCCTCAATTGCTCCATAATCCGATCTATTTTCAGAATTTATAAGTCTCAGGCCTAACTGCAGCATCCCTGGTTAAAGTCTAGACATTCCCTGCAACTATTACTGATTATCCAAGATTTGAACAGTTTTACACCGAAATGGGTAGGACTAGTCACAAAAGAGGAAAATGAGCAGAGATGATGTGTGCCAAGGAAACGTCAATGATGGCATTCATTTTATTTAAATTTTATGAGCTTGCTGGCTTTCTTTGGATTAAGCCAAACACCAACCCCCGCTGCCACTGAGTTGACTCTGACCCCTAGCACCCTAGGCTTTCCTAGGCTATCAGCTTTTACAGGGCCAGACACCCCTCTTCTTCCTGTGGGGCAACTGCTGGGTTCGCACTGCCAACCTTGCAGTTAGCAGCCCACCATGACCTGACACCAGTAAGGAAGTGTTTCGTTAATGCTCTAGTTTGCCCAGCAAAATGAAACGGAAGAAGGGTCATTGATCCAGGGACCAGTGTTGTTTTCTTTCATGCTTGTTCTTGATGACGCTGCCGCCACATCCCCTCTGCGATAAACGGAGGTGGGAGCTTGACCAACTTCCCACGCAAAGGCTCCTTAGATGGTAAAGAGACTATCCAAAACACTCCATTTGTTATCCTTTGATTTGAATACACATTTGCCTAAGTCTGATCGACTCCACATAATGTAAAAGCAGAGCTCATGGAGTTTATTGCTGGAAACAAAAAAATGAAGAAGTAGACGGCCCAAGATCTGTTTAGCATATGAATAATAACAAAATTCATTCTAATAGAATTCCGCAGGATTAACTCCATGGTGAAACCGCCAGGACAGAACTCTGGATGGATCTTGCAGACCTAGCTACGAACACACACGTTTCTTTTTCTCCGTCGATTTTGAAGGCATTTATGGATAAATCTGAGCTCAGAGTTAAAGATTTT
>NW_022103968.1:22448098-22454228 GCF_000313985.2 Echinops telfairi
AACTTTCATCTCTGGAAGAATAATAGGGGTTTCTAAAGCGCTTCCATATATTTTGCATGGAAACCAAAGCCAACAGTAAAACCCCAGCTTTTTAAGTGTAAGCAATAGTATTACGGTCATGTCAATGAGTTCTTTACTATCCTTTATGAACTGTCGATTATTATACATTGAGCTCAGATGGATTCTTTACTTGAGTTCTTGCTTGTCCCTCTCTTTGAGTTGAGAAGAGATAGATTGTTACTGTCTGTAGTAAACACCCATGGGGTAACCCTGCTTCATGCCATGGAAATCTCACATGTTTCCTCTCAGAGCTAAGTTGCAGGAATTCCTGTGGATGAGTTACTTGTATTACTCTCAAACTTTGTTCTTGAGTTGAGCAGTACTTATCATTTCCTTTTTCGAAAATTCAGTGCTTTCCATTTCTACATACTTTGCCATTAATACTCGCCTTCACATTTGCAAGCTTGTCACAAAAAATGAATTTGTTTTCAATTCATTACCATTTGTGCAAATGCCTTTGTCACCGAAGGGTGAAGATATAGACAGAATTTAAATGCATACCATCACAAATGTTTTTAAAATCCTTTTATTAATGCAGTTCACAGTACAATTAACATAAATAATATTATTTTTAGTTCACTGATTCCCAAAAGCATTAAGATGCAAAAACAGATCATGGGGGAAGATGATTATCAATAAGGTTAGAAAAAATGTCAGCAACTGGGCATGAAATGTGGTTCAGCTGTTCCTGTAAACTTAATAAAAGAAAGAAGATCTGAATTATGAGAGGCCTTTTTGTTCTTGTTGGGCATTTTCCCTACTGGCTGACTTTTCGGCTCATAAAGTATCCTTGCTGTCTGGGTGAACCATCTGCCATTTGGCTGGCTTTCTTTTTGTGACAATGACCAGCCCACATAGGAAAAAACCCAACCAACATAGACTAGAATTCAACTCGATGGGTGTTGTCATTCTAGTAAAGCATGGAGACTTGGAAAGCATTATATTTAAGGTAAGCAGTGTCCCTTAACATTGTGGTCCTCAGGAAAATCAGTTCTCTTAGGTTTCATGTTCACCGAACACAAAATGGATCTTCTGTATAGTCACTCAAGGGCAGGAAGAAAATAACCATGTGATCACCGGTTTAACATGTTTCTAATAGATTTAGCCACCTCCATAAACAGGACTGATGAAAAAGAACCATATATATACGTATGCATATATTTGTATGTGTATATATATATGTATATATGTATGTGTGTATATATGTATGTATATATATGTATGTATATATTTCAAATAACTTCTTAATAATAAAAATGCTTAATGAAACAATAAAAGTAACATAGCCATTGAGATGTTGCTACAAAGGAAAGTGTAAGCTTGGCCAACATGTGTTGGGTACTTACTATGCATTGGTCTCTACATGTTTGATCCCCCAACTAATCCTATCTACCAGTCACATGCTATTATCATCTCTGCAGCACAGATGAGAAATGTAAGATAGTGTTAGCCCATTGTCAGTGAGATGGTACACCTAAAAATAGAACCATCTAACAACCAAGGAAAACAACTCAAGTTGCTTATAGTTCAGAACATCATGGGCATGGTATATATACGCCACAATACTGTCCTAAATCCTTCCCAGGAGTCTGTCATTTCCCTTACCTTCAGTACCAAAATGTAAGATGTGGAAGAAGGATGGATATTGAGAGAGCTAAGCCAAAGTTCTTCTTATTGGGGGCAAAGGGAAGGATATAGCCCATAGCATTATTTATTCACAGATTTTATTTGGTTAAACATTACTTGTTATGCATTTATAAGCACTGCTGGCATATACTTTGGGAACTGAAAAAATTGAAGATATTAGATGTTAGAGGTTGGTCAAACTAACTCATAATATTCTGTCTTTCTCATGTTATACCATTCTGTCAAATTGAACTAAGATTATACTGTTCCAATTACACTGAGCAGGAATGAAGCTCAGGAAAAATAAGACTTTTAATAAATTAATTGAAAGTTGTTTGCCTAAGTATGAAGATAAATGAGTGGGATTGAATGGGAAAGCATTCTTTGTTATTAGAAATTTATACATAGATGGTTTATAAGAGGTTTGGTAAGAGACGTATTAATAACTAATACCATCTTGGTAGCACAGTAGATAAGCTCTAGGCCTCTAACAGAAAGGACACATATTTGACCCCACCAGCCATTGAGGGAGCAAGACGTGTCTGTCTACTTCCATAAAATTTATATCCTTAGAAATCCTATCACTCACTCATTGCCATTAGGTAAATTCTGACTCACACTGAACTTATAGGACACCATAGAGCTGCCTCTGTTTCAAAGGATATAACTATGTACAAGAGTAGAAACCCTCATCTTTCTTCTTTGGAGTTACTGGTGGGTTTGAACCACTGACCTTGCAGTTAGCAGCCCAATGTGTAACCCTGTGCCACGGGGGATCCCTATAGAATGCGTCTACTTTGTCACTTAGGGTCGCTATGAGTTAGAATTGATGTGAGGGCAATGGATTTTAAATAACACCTTACTGTGAAGTAACAGTGCTTTAATAAATACTGTCCCATATTTATTCTTTACTCAAATGGAAATCTCATGAGCAGGTATTTTCATCTTATTTTTTAGGCTTCTGCTATCATATGTTAATGAGATATGCAGGACTGATTGACCTTGTGTTTTATCTAAGAAAAATTCAACCTCCAACCAACTTCCAGTCTTTACCAAGAAGTAACTCATATTTGGTCAAATTCACATCAAACTGAAACACTATTGGAGAAGCTCGGCATTCAAATCTGAAATAAATATTTTAAAATATAACTTCCCTCTATTCTATTAATTAACTGGTTCCTGTTGGCCTAAAATTATATGCACTAAGACAGATGACTGCCAGCACTGTTTAAACTTCAGAGTCCTCTAGGACAGGGCTTCCCAAAGTGGACATTACTGTCCCTTATGGTGGTTGGCACTGGAACAATCTAGGGAGGCTACAAAAGCAGTTATCTGCATCTTATCCCGGGGCACTTGTTATATTTATTTATGGAAAGGTGATACTAAGACAAATACGGTAATTTGGGACCATATGCTCTAGGACATTATTTGAGAGACTATCAGGCAATGGTCTTAATAATGCTCCAGGAATGCTAGAATTGAAATAGAGTAGATTTTTTCCACGAACTTTGTGAAATTCATGTGTTAATAGATTTAATCCTCATATCTGTTCTTTAGACAAGAGGTTAGATGCATTTAAAAAAAAAAGACACTAAATCTGTGGTCATCATATAGCAAGAAAATTTCAAATTCTTGCTGAAGCACCTGATTTTAAAAAGATAAACTATTTAGTATCTTATTTACAGAAAGTTTGAAAGATTGTACTATAAAGATTTTCCTCACTCTCCACTTCCACTATTATTAACATCTTACATTAATGTAGTGTATCTGTCACAACTAATGAACCAATACTGAAACATTACTATTAACTGAACTTTACATTTTTCCCCCCAGCTTGCCTTACTCTTTCTCTAATGTCACTGATTTCAGCACACAGTTAATAATGAGTGGAGAATTATGATCTGCCTCCTTAACCATGGACTATCTACATCAGGTCTTTGCCATGGTCCTGGATAGGAGCTTTCTTCTCTCCTATTAATTTATTTATATCAGTATAGACTCATTTATTTTATACTTTGGGTTAAAAATTCAATTTTATAAATTTTGTTCAAATCATTCCAGCTTTGGCCATTGGGATCATTTTCTGGTGGCTCCTATATATATCCTTTGACATATTGGCATACATACTCTCTTCATTATTTTTCCCAAACCACATGATACTCCGGGTTTGGCATGTCAGTTTCTTATGCCAGTCCTAGAACCAGCCATTTCTTCAAGGAATGTTGGCTCCTTCATGGGAGATGGGGGCGCTAAACCAAGTTCTAGTAGACACACTTGTTGGTGTCATTATTTCTAGACCTTCTCAGAAAGCAGACCAAAGAAATGTATGTGTGTATACTGATCTATGTATATATGCATATCTAAAATTATGTGACCATTTGTGTGTGTATATGTTTGTATATATATACACACACATGCACATAACACTGAGTGTATAAATACACACACATGTATACGCATACACTGATTCTTCATCTCTCATGCATTACCATTAAAGTTAGATCATTTGAGAAGGATCCTTCTTATCTCCCTTTTATTTCTAACTTTCTGATCTTATAGTGAGAAACGTACCTACCACTATACGCCATTTATTTATCTGTGTCCAATTCCAATACTCACCTAAAATGGTTTCAGGTATAGCTCCAGTGCGAACAACTTTTTCAAGTATAGCGGTTATGTGCAGTTTGCTTTGCCTTTGGTTTTACAAAGTTTGCCAATTTCTGCAACCAACTCTTTACTCACATACTTTTCCGTTAATGCACAACTTCAAATTTCTAAATGTGACTTTATTTGTAAGACCGATCCTTACGAATGCAGGACCACTGCAGCATCTGGCAGCAAGCTACAGCTGCACTTTCGTGGTGTGACTGCTCTAAGATTGCTCTCGCGTGAAGTTGGTGCTTCAGCAACGGTTGTATCGGTTGAGAGGATGGTGAGCACTGCCCACGTGATGTGTTCAATAGACAATACTCAGCTAAACAAGAGAGATGGCTGTCTAATATGCGCAAGTTATTTTTAATAAAACTAAAGTTTCTCATTGATTTCCAGCTCTGAAGTACAGCCTGTTTGAAGACAGCCTACTTTACAATTCCCCTTAATGATTTTTACACAGGAGCAATTTAGATTTTTTGATTGTTTTTTATCTCTGTAAGCAGTTACAGTGATAAAGCACACTCTTTTCTCATCGTAGTGAGTACAGCCAAGAGATTTTGAAAGAGACTTTCTTATGCTAGCACAAAGCATCGTGGATCATTGGGAAAGACACACACTTACAAGAACCCAGGACACATCTTGAGATAGGCACATTAAATTTGTACAAAATGAACTATATTGGCTTCACTGAAAGAAGAGAGGAATGCAACATTTAAAATGTGTGAGACATCCCTGAGGCTATTCCACTCAATAAACATGCCCAGCAGTGACATGAACTGGAAAATGGGAATTCACTGTTTCCTTGGTCACTCTCTTTGACAGAAAGAGCATCACATGAAATCCTGGGAGACTCTAGTGTTAAAAGGGGCATATTTTTCACACAAAATTTCTTTCAAAAGCAAGACAGCCACTTCATCTGGTACTCAATGAAAGAAGCAATGATTTTTTCCCCTCCCACTAAGTTAAAAGAATATATATATATAATTTCAGATATTAGAGTGGCACTCTTTCAAAGGATTTTCAAGTGACATGATGACCCTGTTGTGTTTTTACTCTATTTATTCATTTACTTTAGAATCTAAATTCTGAGTAAAATGTCATGCTACTTATGAGCCGGACCGATGGGAGGGAAGCAGCAAGAGTGACAAATGCAGGCCAGTATTTCAGGTCTCCCTCTTTCCATGTCCTGCCCTCCCTGTGATGTTGACCTTGCGCTCCTTCAATAGCACTTCTTTCCCATAACTTCAGCTCACGCATAGATTTAATATCTCAGGACCTGTCATGGATCACATTTTGTGTCAAGGCATTTAGACCATTCTTCTGACTGCTAATTGACTAATCTGGTCCTTGTTCTAAATGGAATTCTTGAGTAGCTATTTGAATCAGCCCATTGTTTTCTAGTTCACAGCTGCTGACATATATGTAAACCTGCCGGTTTAAAGCTCATTGGCCTGAGTCCATCACATTTGGGGTTGGGTCAGGAGCAGGAGGTTTGGGTGTTTGCAAGCAACAAGGGTGGCGTAAGGTCATTTTAACCGTAAGGGGCCTGTGACCCCAGCAGGCAGTTAGATTTCATTTCTCTCTCATCAGTTATTTACTACAAACGCAGGTCTGGAGTCACACGTAGTAAAGGGCTAGGCTGATAGCTGAGACTAGCAGTTCACACACACCCAGTGTTCCCGGGGGAAGAGCGAGGTGACCATCTGCTCCCAGAAAGAACCCGGTCTGGAGAGCCCTCTGGGTCCGCTCTGCTCTGCCGTAGGTGGCCGCCATGAGTTGGCATTGACTAGTC
>NW_022103968.1:22454468-22475987 GCF_000313985.2 Echinops telfairi
GTCACAGTAACAGGAAAGTTGTTGAAATTGCTGCTAAATTTCCTTCTAATATTCCAAGGATACCCTAAGCTGATTAAAAGCCAAATAACCAGTTTCTATGAAGAGCAAGGAAGAAGTATTATGGCCATAGAATTTTCTCAAACTCCAGCCAATTTAGGCAAATATTTGCATTTAATCAATTTACTATATGGTCAATCAATTAATTTAATAAAAATGTATTTGCCTTATTAAATCAAAGATCAGTGCAGCTTGCCTAGTGGGGTGGGGTTGGGAGGAACTTTTCACGTATTAGTTCCCTTCTCAAGGAATTTGAGTATTTATATTTTAAAAACATGTTCATTTTTTAATAAGTTGATATGTGCTATGAGAGAATAGTCATCAACATCTAATTCCCATGATTTTTTTTAACCTATTAGACACAAATGAGCACATTTTCAGTGTATAACATGTGTTTTAGGATTAAGGTAGGCAATTTTGAAAGCAATATCAATTCTTTCAGTGCTTTAGGGCAGAGCTCTTCCAATGATGGAAGAAGTTTTTATGCTTTTCATTGATAGCAGTTTGCCCAGGTATTTTCAACCTATACATGTTAATTAAAATTTTACATCTCTTTCTAACTCATGCTCTACCATATAGACTATAGCAAGTTGTTCTCAATCTTATTGCAAAGCATAACTAGGCAAAATTGGAATCACTGAGGCAAAATGGGACATTTTCACATTTCATCCAACATTCTTCATCCTTAAGCAATTAATAAATGCCTACCATAGAAGGAAAAGACCCAGCCTGTGTCTTATGAAGATGTTGAAGGGAACACAAAACGCCTAGAGGGGGGACAGTACGAAGAGATGTAAAATAATTACAATACAGAGCTGTACATGCAGCATGTGTGGATACCATGCTTTCTGAGTTAAACAGGGAAGAAATCCACTTCACTATTTCTTCATTAGGAAAGGTTCCAGGAGGAACCAGTTCTTTGCGAATGTTCCTAAGGAAGAATAAGAGATTAAAGGGGACTGGGGAAGGAAGATGAAACCTATAGGCAAGAGGAATAATAGTCAATTACATGGTAATGCTTAAAAAAAAAACCCTGCTAAAACAAAGTTGCTTGTGGAAAGATCATAATAAATAAATAGCTGATAAAGGAAAACCCTGACCAATAGGACTAAGAAGGAACCCTGAGGCAAATGTAGTGGATAGCTTGAATATTGAACTAAGGAGTTTTGATCATTTCTTCGTCCCACAGATAATGCATAAATAGGCAATTAGACACGTCAGCAATTAATTGCCTCCAAAATGGCATGTAAGATCTCTTAAAATCTCCAAGCAGAATGATATGATTCAGATATTCATTCAGTTATATCTGAAGAACAGGCTGAATTTTCCTTTGTGCATCTGAAATTTTCTTGGAGAGAGAGAGAGTCCTAAAGATGGAAAAGTACTATTCTAAACTACCACTGGCACATTTACAGGCAATTCCAGGGCAACACATGTCTAATTTATAGACAACTCCTGCTTGCCCTCTAATGCAGGGCTTTGAACCAGTACTGTCATGCCCGACAAAGTGAAAGAGTAAATCCTTCCAGGAACTGAATGGGTGATATGGGATTATTGGCAGGTCTACGGGGAGCCACATATATTTAAAGTGGGACAATTGATAGCATCTTTGAGCAGGGCATGGCCATCCTTGAAGCTCTGATTTGATGTTATGCAAGTTTGCCCTTACTTTGAAAGGATTAAAATGACCCATACTTGCAACAAATTCTTCACCACATTCACCTTCCCTTGTTGCACATGCGCTTTTTAACCCCCTAGAAAAATCTTCAAGTATTTTCTTGACCTAAAGTAAATCTAAATAAGACTTATATACACAGAACCCCACAGACTTATAAATTCTTAAGAACATATATAGAAATGGATCTCATTCATAGCCTGGGGACTGACTGTTTTCGTTTTTCTTTACACACTGGCTGTAACACAGGTTATAGTCTACCATGCAAGATTATGAATCATTGCATAACAAAATCACTTTTAATCCCCTAGTATATTAAACTTATCTGAGAGGTGAATCTCGGTGAAACCGGAAGAATGTTCTGCTTGCCAGTCTTGGTTCTCAGGAGAATAGAGGCAGTCCAGAACACAGGAAAACCTGGTACTCCATAGACAACACAAACATGTCCCTGTGATGGTTGTTCACGCCAGAGATGTTTGTTGCTTGATAGTCTTGAAAAGATATTACCTGATAGTCGCAAAGTGATATGACATTAGAAATCGGTCATTGTCTAGTGAAGAATACATGGAGATGCCAAGAGTAGTTGAAGCTTCAGTAAGAGAAAACTAAGCGTCTTCAGACGTTCATAATGAAAGCCATTGAGGCTGGAGGAGCTCAGAACAGCCTTGGTAAAACACCTTCCCAATGAAGGTAACTCTGCTAAAGAGAAACTTTGTTGGCAAAACACCTTCCCAATGAAGGTAACTCTGCTAAAGAGAAACTTTGAGAGTCAAATGCAGCACTTTGTCTTCAGGAAGGGGGTGAAGGGGGGTGGTAATCAGTATTCATTGGTGATGATGAGGATCAGAATATGTATCTAAATTCACAAAGTCAGGCATGTGGGTTTTTATTATTAGTTGATGATTTTTTCTCTCTCTCTCTAGATCTAGGTGATTCCAGTATTGTTTTCAGGCTTGCTTATAAAACAAACTTTACTATTCTCCCTGGTTCTCAGTTTGCTTGCCTGTAAGCAAACTCGGTTTGCTTGCCTGTAAGACTTGGATAGAGGTCAGAAAACTAGCACACACAGACCAAATGTGGCCCATTGCCTGTCTTTGTGCTGTTCTAGTGAATGCAGTCAGGCCTAGTCTGTCATGGATTGTCCAAGGCCACCTCAGGCGACCACAGCAGAACTGAGTGACAGAGGTAGAGTGATCCGCAAAGACAAAAATAATTATCACCTAGCCCTTGACAGAGACAATTTACTGATCCGTGGACTGGATGATCTCTAATTTTTCAATGAAAACCATCAGTGAATCTAGTTGTAGATTCTGATGTTATTTAGAGGTTTGGAATACTAGGTAAACCATCTGTGGACACTTTCCTGTCTATGACAAAATTGTGCTTTTGACCAAGACCTGACTGAGAAATGTGTGTTTGTGTGTGTGCAGCTACTTTAGCAAATACAAGTACCTGGAAAGGCATAGACTTTTTGCAAAGCAAAACGTAGACTAAATGACTATTCTCCTTTCTATCATAAGTAATGCTACATTAAATTTGATTAGCTCAAACTTCCTTAACTTGAAATTTGGTACAATTTAGGCAGTGTAGGTTGCAACAGACCATTGTAGCTTATTTTTTTCCTTTAAGGATTTTCTAAAAAGATAAATAGTGAAAAATAGTTCTGAAGAAAATATTTACAAACAGAACTCCTTAACAAAGCAGTTAGGTCAGGTTATAAAGTCACAACCCCATGTGTTTGGTGTTAAACAAAAACTCTAGATCTCAATTTCTTATCTGAAATGTCCTGACATAGTATGGATAATGTTGCAAAAGTTGGAAATTTCTGACCAATTAATTGTGCTTCTGTAGAACCTGTACATAGACCAAGAGGCAGTTGTGCAGACAGAAGACGAGACTATTGCCTGTTATAAAATCAGGAAATGTATTTGTCAGGTTTGTGTTTGTTCTACCACCATACTTATTCTGTATGTATGCTGAGCCAGCAGCCCAAGAAGCTGTGGCGAAGAATGTAGCATTACAAGTTGAAGAAGCCTAACAACCTGTGATATGCAGATGATAAAATCTTCTCTGGCACACAATAATCAATCAATCATGACTATGAGTGCATGGTTTTTGAAAATGATTCCTCAAGTCTGACTTTTGTTACCTGGGACTGGGTTCCACTTTCCACTTAACCCTCTCCCGCAGCACTCACACACCCAGGGACAGCCCCAGTGGGCGTAGCATAGCAGTGATGGTGGGGGTGGCATAGCAGTGACGGTGGGGGTGGCATAAGAGTGTGCAGGCTGTGATGCTTTGGGTCACGAGGTTACTGTGAGTCCGAAGTGAGTTGATGGTACTCAACAGCAACAACTACAATAACCTCACTGCCAGCAAGTC
The DNA here is from genome assembly GCF_000313985.2 of Echinops telfairi. NCBI lineage: Eukaryota > Metazoa > Chordata > Mammalia > Afrosoricida > Tenrecidae > Echinops > Echinops telfairi. The sequence continues at coordinate 22,458,583 of NW_022103968.1, forward strand.
AAAATAGACTCATACCTGCCTTGTAAGACAGAGGAGAACATCTTTGTGAGTTTCCCAAACTGTAGAGCTTTACAGGATCAGAAAACGTCATCATTTTCTGGAGGAGCTGCAGGTAGATTGGACTGTCTGACCTTGCAGTGAGAAGCTTGGTTTGTAACCTCCTACCTCACCAAGGCTCCCCCAAACTACTGAGCCCTCCACCAACAGCTCACCCTATGCCACTTCTTTAGATTTCGCGTCTTCTCCTGCCTTACTACCTTCCTCGTGCATCAGTCCCTGCCAATCCACTAGCCTATTGCTTCATCTGCCTTCCTTTGCCCCTCCACCCCTGTTGGTCACCTCCAAGGTCTGTTCCCTTTTATAGAAAAGTCTTCGTCTTGTTTTCTTTGTCTGCTGCTAACTGAGAATCATTGCACTTCTTGATTTAATAACGCGGTTCTTTTTGGAAAGGAGTGTGTGGTCCACGTAGGGTCACTACGAGTCACCATCGGCAGCATGGTAGTGAGTTGACCAGGGAGATAGTCTCTGTCATTGTCCAGAAGAGGAAAGTGAAGCAATGTACGTCAGGGCAAACTATCCAAGAGCCTTTGTTGGTAGCCTAAGTAGAGGGGCAGATGGGAAAAAAAGGAAGGCCCCTGACAAGATGAATTAACACCGTGTCTGCAACCATGGGTTCAAACATAAGGACCATTGTGAGGATGGCTCAGAACTGAGCACTGTTTCTGTTGTACATGCGGCCACTATGAGTCAGAACCAACGTAATGGCCCCTAGCAACAACAATAACACCCCCTGATATTAAGGATAAAGATAATGGAATGCAGAAAGGGGAAATGACTTGCCTAATACTATCTGACAATCTTGTACTACATGACTGTCAGGCCAGCATCCTCTTACCTGATAATAAACCACAGTCGACCCACTGGCATCAGGGCATTCTGACTTGTAGCAATCTATACAGGGTTTCTGAGCCTATAAATCTCTATAGGAGCAGATTCTTCCATGGAGCAGTTGCTGAGTTTGAACCAGGGATATTGAGGTTGGCAGTCCAACACTTACCTGAGCGTGCCACCTGGGCTCCAGACCACGGTATAGGAGGGCAGAAAGAAAAGTTCCCAAACAAATAGGCCTCAGATGAATGCTCAGGTCCACTCTGATATGGACTTGTCATCTGACCTTTGCTACCCTCTCGAGCCTCAGGTTTTTTTTTAATATTTTCCTTTAAAGCAGCAACATTTTTGTGAATTAGTTAAGGGTTTACATGGAAGATAATCATCATGTTTGTATTTCACAACTTGAATAATTTAACTAACCTCCCAATAGCTTACTCTGCCCCCCACCCCCATCCCCTTTTAACTTGTAGAAAGAATTGAGGTTTAAATAAATACTATCAGGAGTCAAAGGCTAACAGTATAGGCTTTCCAGCCTAAATGTGCAGGTCAGTCCCAGCAGTATGGGTTTCCCACTTTTCCTTGAGTAAATCCCTTGGTCTCGCCAAGCCTCATTGATCTTATCTTTAAAATACTGATAATTATCCTTCTTACTTGGGGGTTGATGTGAGACTAAGATGAGATAAACTAAATAAAATTCCTGGCTCATCATATGTGCTCAATAAATGATAGTTATCTCTAGTCCCTTTAGGGTCCAAAATTAAACATTAAAAATCAGAAAATATTCACTGAATATCTACCATGCCCAAGGTCACCTACCATTAATGATGGTGAAAAACATCTTGCTTACAGAAATTCTTCATTTGTTTTTCTGAATGTTTTAGGTCTTTAATTTCAGAAAGTAATTTTTGGTTCGGGTTTTCATAGAATCATGGAGGGAGAGCAAAGAGAGGGGTCTGTTTAGTTAGTATATGCCCTTCACAAGGTGACCTCCCTTAAGTAAGTCTGTTATAGATCACTCCCTTTAGAATTTGTATTTGAAATCCCTTTATTGTAAGTGTGATATCCAGATTTATGGATTGCTTTATTTTCCTAAAGCTCTTCTAGTTCAACCCTTGCTTTTTCAAAGTGAAAACAAAGCAGATATGCATATGCTATTTTCTTCATCAATATTATCAGCAGGCAAGTGCTACAATGTGGCACTCTTATCTGATGCTGTTATGACATTCTGCAGCTTGGATACATTTTATTATTCAGTACTGCCTTTAAACAGCGTTGTCCTACTTCTCTGAATTATAGCAAGTGTTGGAACATGCTGGTGCATTGACCATAACTAATTACTGCTGCCACTTTTGTCCACAAATATTAAAGAAAAAAAGTGCAGCAGTCATTTCCAAGTAAAATCTTAAAAGGCCAGTCAATTCACACACAGAATTTGGCTCAGAATAATTCTTGGTGACGCATGCATATTGGAAGAGTGGCAGGTACATACACTTAGATTACCTCCTTAAATAAGGTATACTTCTGAATACTATTATTTACAAAGAGAAATCCATTTACCTCCGTTACACTAACATGATAACATGTTCCCTAAACAAGATTAAGGGAGAAAAAGCTGACAGCAAGACTCCATTCCCTCTTCTCAAGTATATTAAGTGGCTTCCAGTATATGTGATAAAATATTCAAAGGCGTTGATTCATGATGGCTGCTTCTGGGGAGGTAGGTTCTTTCAGGCGGCCAGATTGACAAGGGAGATGGAGTTAAGAACGGATGTCCTAAACAAGGTCAGGCTGCCCGGAAGACCACCTTAGGTGCTGAAATCATCAGTGAGGCATTATGAAAAAGTGAAGATCCATCCAGCATATTTTTGTAACCCCAAACTACTGTGACAATTTGTCATTTGCCTCCCCAAGCTTCTCTTTTACTCTTTGCCTCGGTTAACCAATCGACTTGAAAACATTGCTTAAAAACTAGTTTCATTTATCAGCACTTCATGCCGTGCACGTTGGATGCCTCTGTGCAATGTTGCCTTGGTACACTCTAAGGCAGAGATCTAAATGATGCTGGCTAACTGCTCAATATGTAATATTTGCTGAAGCCTTTGTAGATCGATGTCGGGCAAATGGACTAATGTCAGACTTATGGGCTTGGACTGGACTGGGTTGGGATGCTTAATGTACAATTACCATTTATCTAAAACTCTCTCTTATAAAATACGAATGTTCATGAATTTTGTTTCTCTAGTTTACCCAGACTAACTCAGCTACTATTGCTAATACAATTAGAATTACTATTACTATAACTAATAACAGTAGGAATATAATTAATCACTTCACCTTCCTCATATTAAACCCTTCTACTTGGATGAAACTTACTGACTGTGGTAGTTACACAATCTGTTGTCCATTAGAGACTTAAAAGGGAAGGGGTGGAATTTGGCCTGTCAATCAGGTCACAGTGTGATGACCTCATTTGGAGCCACTAAGGAGATAAATAGCTTGCTGGAGGCAGGAGACAGATTCACTCCCTGAGAGACATGCTTGCTGACAAGACAAATGGAGTTACTCTAGAGCCTGAAGCTGAAGGAACCACGTGGAGACCCTGCCAGTGCTGATATGCCTCCACTGCCACTGGATCCACAAGACTTTCCACCCACTGGCCTGTGATCTTCCTGCATTTGGTATCATTGCATGTGTTGCGTGAGTCTGAACAGAAATTTATAGATTGCTATCGGGCATATGGGCTAATATCGGACTTATGGACTTGATCTGGACTGGGCTGGGATGTTTTTCAATATTCAATTGCTCTTGTGTATAAAGATCTTCCTTATACACAAAAACAAAGAAACAAAAAAGTATGTCAGTGTGTTAGGCAATCCTTAGAGTCAGTAGTTACATGCACCAATTCACAGGCTCAAAAATCTTCTCTTCATCTTGTCTCCTTCTGGTCAATTCTATGTGGGCTGCCTCACTTAGCCTCGCCAGGGTACTCATCGGCTGCCTTGCCTTTAGACCATGGGCTTAATTACAAATTCTCAACAACTCTAGCCCCCTTGGGCTATGTCATGAACTTCAGACCAGCCAACCCACTCTCATTTTCTTCTCTAGTTTCTTGTAAATCAGGTCCATGGGTGTCAATGGCCAGAATCAATCCATCTGTCTATTGCTGCCTTTCTCTCACTTCCACTCAACAAGTGGATCCAGGTGGTCACCTAGCATGCATTTCAGGCTGCCACAGGCTCCCTTTAACATTCACTCCTGGAGAGGAGTTTCCTTCATGGTTCCAGATTTTTTATCAGCTTTATCTGACAAAAACCACTAGCTCAAACTTCAAAAATCCTAAAAGTTCCTTATTTTCCCCTTCAATCTGCCAACAGCTCCCTAGATAAGTCTCTTGGAATGCAAATGTTCTGAGTACTCCAAAGGGATGGCTGGGACTTTTCTTTTCATGGGCTTCTTTGAAGGAATGCCCTAATCCATTTAAAGATAGAATTTTAATGGCTGAAGACAAGTGGGCTTACAAGCTCTCTATTTTCATACTTCCCAATAATCATTTCTATCAATCATTATATCAATAACAATAAACAGAAGAAATCAGTATAAGCCAAATAGAAGCAGATACTAAACTCAATTCTTAAACAGTCAAGTTAGTCCTTGTCCATTTTATCTAAACTAACCTAATCTAAACTATTCTATTGATACAAAATATGGGATTATGCCTCTGACAGTATCAAGTCAGAGCCAGGCTTCTGTCAGCCATTTTTAAACTCAGTCAGCCATTTTCTCTGAGCAGCATGGACACAGAGAATTCAAGAAGCAATTTTCCCACCCAAGCTCAAGGTTCACATTTATCGCAATCATTTTCACCATTTCAGACAGGATTAACCAAAGACAATTTCTAGGCATCAAAACTTTAAATGCCCATATTCTTTCCAGAACACAACCTAGTAAACTGCATGGTCATATCTGATCTCTGGCTATCCAAAAAGAAAAGAAGAAAAACTACCACGAGGCCAAGGTCAAACAAGCATCCCCTCTCCATCTTCATGATTTCTTTCTCTAGTACCCCACTCCCAAGGTACCATAATTTGCTTCTCTAGTCTGGGTAGACTAGAGAAGCAAATTCATGGACACTCCTGTGTATAAGAAAGAGCTTTATACACAAGAGCAATTGAATATTGAAAAAACATCCCAGCCCAGTCCAGATCAAATCCATAAGTCTGATATTAGCCTATATGTCTGATACAAATCTATAAATTTCTCTTCAGACTCACACAACACATGCCATGATGCCAAATGCAGGAAGACCACAGGCCAGTGGATGGAAAGTCTTGTGGATTCTGTGGCAGTGTAAGCATCTCAATCTATAAAGTCCTCTTCAGACTCACACAACACATGCCATGATGTCAAATGCAGGAAGACCACAGGCCGGTGGATGGAAAGTCTTGTGGACTCTGTGGCAGTGTAAGCATCTCAGCACTTGGGGGTGGGGTGGGGTGTCTCCATGTGGCTCCTCCAGCTCCAGCCTCTGGTGTAGCTCCATGTGGCTTGTCAACAGGAAAATCTTGCAGGGAGTGTCACTGACATACTTTTATGTCACTCTGTATCATTATTAGAAAACAGTAAAAAGAAAGATGAATGTTTGTTCAGCATTCCAGGGAAATTGCTAATTACGCAAATAGAAGGGACTAAAGAGCATAGGAATTTAAGACGCATGCTGGTGGTTTAGGGTAATAATACTATCTCCTTAATGAGAGTGAAAAGCAGAAATGGGAAAAATTGGAGTTGACAAAAAAAAATACTCAACTCACTGCCATAGATTTAATGTCAACTAAAACATAAATTAGAGCCAAGATTTCCCATGTTTTTCTACTTTGCATTTTGTTCACTCTAGCTTGGAAATATCTTTCTTCCAAAAAGAATGTGTGAGTATTCTTTAAATATTTAAAATTCTTTCACCCTGGTTTCTTGAAAGCTTATCTTCCTTTGAATATCAACTGTACCTAATTAGTATAAGCTGATGTGTGAATCTTATTCAATTTCTTGAGACAGGAGGGGAAAAGTTTTATTTGCATGAGATAGAGAATCGCAAATTCTAAAGGCATAGTTAAAAAATAAATCCTGATTCTTAATTAAACTAGGAAATGTATTTGTAGAGTGGCAGATAGAATTGAGACTTAATTTCTCTTAAATGAAACCATCTGTGTTATGTGAAGGAAAGAATTGTTGGCTATGAGTCAGGTTACCTGAATTCTGGTTCAGACTCTTTCCATCATGTTCTGTAACAGTACAGGTTCCTTAGCCTGACCCGTTTTGACTCGCTTCCTCTTCTTAAAGATAAGGTATGTTGAGTATATGGTTTCTGTTTCTTCCAAAGAGAGTTGGGAATTCATAGTATTATATATATGTATATGATATTCTTTAATAGATTTGCCTTGCCTATTACCATCACAAAAATCCATGAAAAACATTGAACCGTATTGCATACACTTAGATTCCTAGTCAATGGTATTCAATTTAAGACAAGATCGCATGTATTCAGACATTCATCGAGTTTAGGGGACTATTCAGCCCATTCCTGTCTTTTCGATACCTTTCATCTTCTTATTATATTTTTGTAGTGGAGCTTTTCACAGTACTGGGCCTTCTATGTGAATTTCGGAATGAAGATATCTTTCAGTCCACCCAAACAGGAAAGAACATTTTCCTCTACACATCTGATCCCAAGTTCATTTCTGACCTTTCCACCTTGGTTCTACAGCACCCCCCTCTACCCACAGACTCGTAAACATACAGACACAGTAGAAACACTGAGTGCTGAAGATCAGTTCTCCCAGTGCAAAGTTTCAAACAGTTTGCAAATTCTTTACAGAAAAAAGAAAGAAAACTTTAGCAATTGCTGTAATCCCTTAGGGGTAAACATGACAGCTGTTTTAACAGCTGGAGAGCTACGTCTCTCGACAGCTCAGCAAAAGAGCTGTAGACTGCTGAACATATCAGAAAGAAAGTGTGCATCGAAAACTGTCTCCGAACTTCTAGAAGACAAATTGATCTAGCGGCTTTGCTCCTCTCAATAGTTTATAACCATAAGCCGTCAGCAGGTTGGGTCTAAGACGTTGGAATGTTTCCACTTCTCCATTATTCTAAAGTTTCTTGTAGGAACTTAGATCAGGAATTCTTTAAAGGAACAAAAGCTTCTAAAAAGAAACAGTTACACAACCCATCAGGTCCAATGCAAACAGATTTTGTGGGGCAGGGAGTTAAAAGGGCTCTTATAAAGCTTCATAGACTAGCGTAGGAAGAAAAGTATGACCCTAGTGAACTACAGATAAATGTATGAATAACTTTGCTCCATATTTGTCACTGGGTCACTGTGTATTTTAACATGTGTAAACATAGGGTATCATTCTTGCTTATCATTTTAGGATATCATTCTTACATACAGGTATTTATGGAGTACCACTTATTATCAGGCATCTGCTGCATAGCAACTCCAGTAAGGTGCTGACCTGTATACTACTTGCTTTCATAGAACCTGAGTGAAAGATTGATATAAAGCAAAGAAATCCTAGGAGTACGAAGGGTAGGTAGTAATATCCTTACACATATGGAACCTGGTAGAAAGAAGGAAAATAGGACGAACATGTGCAGGGGAGAGTAAACCAAGGCTTGGTAGGTTTCATTCACTTTAGAGTTTATGCTAAGCAGTCAGAAGCACCGGCTTCCGGCAACTGTGCCATGATTTGGAAGGTGACTGCAGAAGCAGATGGGGAGTTGGCTTCCTGGGCAGTACAGAAGTTAGAATGCTATGTCTGTAGCCAGAGGAGGAGAGGGTGCTAGTGACACAACCGGATGTGGGTAGTGAGGATTGAACAGAATCAGAACTTGAAGAAGTGCAAGATATGTGATACGATTGTCCAGGGATATTCGGCCAAAGTACCATTTTAAATTATGTCAAATTCTCAGATTTGGAATCATTGTAAAGTAATACTTTTACATAGAATTAATACAAATGGCTCTAAAGTATTGCTAGTTTATACTGGCTTTGTAGCATATATATGTATAGTTTGTGGCTCTTTGTAAAACTTGAGTAAAAGCTGATGGTTTTCATATGTTGATAAAATAACTGTCTTTAAAAGAAATTCATTATTCACTGCCTCTTAGTCCTCTCTAATAGAGATCAGCAATCTGTAGCCCCCAGGGGACATCCTGCCCAGGTCACAGTTTGTAAGTAAAGTTTTACAGAAATGTAGCCATATCCTTTATTTTGGGAGGGAAGTGGTAAGGTCCACAAGACCTCAAATATTTATTGTCTAGTCCTTTACATAAAAGTTTGTTGACTCATGCTCTATAATGAATCTTATTTCTGTTGAACATATTTATTCAGTTGATTAAACACCCTTTATTGACTCTTTTATAGCAGAGAAAGTGAATCATACGTGGAAGCTGCATTTTTTTATATATTCATCAAAGTCCTCATTGCATTAGAGGTTTTCCTAGGATACATGTTAAACAGTAGCTTTACTGTTGATAAATAGCTTATACAAAGGAAAGATTATATTAACCAGATCATTTTTTAAAATACAGTTCCTTGCAAAGATGCCAAGCAGTAGAGAATTAGTGTGCTTTGGTGTTGCTTTTAGATACCACATTCTGTGAAGAGGTCTGTCCATCTCACAGTAAGGAGTACCAGACATTCTCCTACACATTGCAAGTTGAAATATTAAAGTGCTTGTAAAATTTGAAATTATATCAAATCAGTGTTTGCAATTGTACTGCATATGGGACTGTCAATACTGCGTACATAAATTGAGATTTTTTAAATGGTCAAACGAAGCTACCGATTCTGCTCTCCTAAAGAAAATTAAATGACATAGTTTCTGTACTTATACATACTAAAATATTTCTGATGTTACCTAGATTCCATGCTGAGAAAAGGGGCTTTTCATTTTCCCTACAGGCTTCTCATTTTGATTGCGTATGATAGAACCATTAGCCAATGTCAAATCAATTTGACTGGATTCCTACAGAAATAAAGTTGAGGTTTGAATTAACTTTTCACCAAATGGTTTTCACAAAGCATGAAATTATCTCAATGCTAAGAACCACCAATTGAAATTATACCCTTGTCAAAATGTTCCTAATTAATCATTACTCAAGGCAACTGGCTCCCCCTCCCCACCGCCCGTGCACATGTATTGAGCACTGTGCTATATGTATTGAGAGAGGATGATGCTTCTGGGCACGAATTGCTACTGGAAACTGGCTCCAGGAATATATTCTCCTCATACCTGAGAAATCCTTTGTGGGATATGTCAAGCATATCCTTAATCACGACAGCAGAGATAGCCGTCGTCTCCTTACCAGTAAATCCCATAACAACATCATTAGACTTCATCTCATGGACCTCAGACATGTCATCAGGAGAGACAGACCCTAGGTACAGCAAAGCAAGACACTGCCCAGTCCTGCACCGGCTTCACAATTGTTATGTTTAAGCCCATTGTTGCTGCCACTGTGTCGATCCATTTCAATGAGGGTCTGCTTCCCTATTCCTGACTTTCTGCGTTACCAAGCATGATGTCTTTTCCCAAGACTGGGTTCTCCCGATAACATGCCCAAAGGACGTGAGATGACATGTCAGCATCGTTGCCTCTAAGGAACATTCTGGCTATACTTCTTCCAAACAGATTTGTTTGTTTCTTTGGCTGTCCAGAGTGCTTTGAGCATTCGGCACCAGCTGGACAGACCCAATGCCAATGCATCAGTTATTAGTCAGCACGTGCTTCAAGCCCTCCTGCTTTCAACAAGCAAGTTTGTTTCATCTGCACATCAAAGACTTGTACTTAACCTTCCTCCAATCTTGACGCCGCAGACTTCTTTATCTGGTCCAGCTTTTCAGATTATTTGCTCAGCATACAGACTGAGTAAGTATGGTGAAAGGAAGCAATCCTATATACATATACCTTTTCTGATTTTAAACCAAGAAGTATTCATGTTTTTCTTTTCCTTTTTAAGCAACTTGCTCTTAATTAATCCATGTGCAGATTCAGCATGAACACAATGCATATTCTTAAATTTTCATTCTTCCCAAAGTTATTCATAGCTTGGCCTGATCCACGTAGTCAAATGTGCTTGCATAGCCAATACAGAAAAGTAAACATCCTTTTACTTTTATTTTCTTCTTTTAGCCCAGGTCCATCTGATGCCCGCAAGAATATCCTTTATTCCATAGTCTCTTAATCCCTCTCGATTTTTTGGCAGCTCCTTGTCCATGTCATACTCTAACCATTCTATAACTATCTTCAACAAAATTTTTCTTACATGTGATATTGATGATATGGTTTGATACCTTCTGCATTCTGTGGGTCCGTTTTCTTTGGAATCTTCTCCAGTCTCCTGGCAGGTGACAGTCTTCTGAGAATGGATGAGGGATTGAGTCCAGTGCTTCCTCAGTTCGTGGAAGTATTTCAGTTGATAGTCTATCGATTTCCGGAGCCTTGTTTCTTATGAATGGCTCCAGTGCACCTTTGATTTCTTCCTTCAGCACCATGGGTTCATGAAAGCTGTGCCCCAGGGTTCCAACCTCTCATGTATTTGTACCATCTGTGTGCTGAGAAGCTGGACTGTATGAGGAATAAAATGGCATCGGAGTTGGAGGAAGGCTTCTTAACAATTTGCAGTGGGCAAATGGCACAACCTAGCTGGCTGAAAGTCCAGCGGGTCCACGTGTGTGGAAACCAACTTGACAGCACCTACCAAGGACAGGGTTTTCCAGACTTGTCAAGGCAAACCACCTCTAAGACTTCACGTCTTTGCTGACGTACCACTTCTTCCGGAAGCCCTATTGCCAACGCTGAACCACTTCCACTTCATCGTGCTGCTTCTGCATTACATTTGGTTCATCATGCTAACTGTGTTCTATACTTTAATTTGATTATTACTTCAATTTCTTTTTACCTATACACCCTACTGTAATATATGCAATAATGGCAGGGATTATATTTCTTTGATTCATTATTGTGTTTCCAGGACCTAGCTCAAGGCATATTTAAAAACATATAATGGACAAAAGGCGATGATGAGACTGCAAAGTACATCACAAAGCAATTCTTGTAGACCATGAAGACCTTATTAATAAACAGTTTGAATCAGAACTTGGCACTGGTTCATTCCAGCTTGATCCTGGTTGAAAATATGCATTTCCACTGAATACGGAATCAGAATCTACAGCGTCACAAGATCCCCGGGTGCCTTCTTATTTTCTGATTCAGTATATCTGATGTGGTACTGCCACTTTCTGCAAATTTAAGCCTGAACCAACCTGCTAGAAGACTTGCTTTGAAGTTTAGTATAAGAGCAATAGCGGTCTGTGGGCAGCCTTAAGCTATTAAACTCAGACTGCCCTTTCCTGTCCTTCTCAGCATGTAAATGCTTTCAAACTTTTGTAAACCTGTAGTGCCTCCCTGCTTAAAATATCCCATGTAACTTTTAACCAAAAATTAGCCATTTCCTTAACATTTACCTGTATTTGAACACCTTTATATTACAGTTGTTTGCTTTTTTTAGACGTGTTTCCTATGGGATTCTGAGCAAACAGATTGAAAATATCATGTGTAAATGGCATAGCATGCTATTAGGGGACCAACAAATTTACAATGTGATGAATGAAGATGACACAAATGCATATGCATTTAGGTACAAGCTTGAGTAACTTCGCTTTCACTCTGAAACTATTCTATCGAAGTGAATGTGAGAGGGACTCTGTGCTTTGGTTAAAGTATCTTGAGCACAAGTTGCTAAAATTCGTGTTGATATAGTACAGTTTTAACTCTATGTATACTACTGAATTAGATAGTGAAGGAACCTGGTGGCATGGTGGATTATGCGTTGGGCTGCTAACCAGAGGTCAGCAGTTCGAACCCACCAGCCACTCCATAAGAGAAAGATGAGGCTACCTGCTTCAAGCAAGTCTTATAGCTTTGAAAACCCACAAAGACAGTTCGACTTTCTCGATAGGGTCACTCTGAGTCAGAGTCAACCCCATAGCACACAGTTTGAGTTGAGTTTTTATTTGTAAGTTAGGGAGCACTAGCTAAAAATAGTAAGATCATTGCTAAGGATGACAAGGTTTTATAGTGCTGGAACGTATCATTTTGCTAGCTTCATACATAGATTTGAAAAACAAAATTCAGTTCCTTTTATTGTGTGCCCTCACCACATTACCTTCAACATGTGCTTGACTTTCTAAGAACCTTCTGGTGAGGCCGAGTGGCTGATGCCAATCTATTGTTGGCATTACAGACTTTGGTTACTTATCTCTGTGTCAGAGGTGATGGAAACCCCTTTGTTTTCATTGTTATTTTTCGGTTAGGTTAGCATTAGTCTAGAGTAACAATAGCAGCAACCAGTACAAGTTTGAGTAAGTCTAAGTGGCTGGACTCTGGAAGATGGAACCATGCAAGGAAGAGAGTGGGATATGGTAGAAATGTTTATTTTACTAACTCAGAATCGTCTGTATTTTTATCATATTGCCCAACTATAATGCATAGGCTAAGCTGTATGGTTGATGGTTTATAGTACAAAGAATCTTGCTGCAATAGATCATTTGGACATTAATTCATTAAACCTTCAATATGAAGACAACACATTAAAATATATATTGGTTTATGAATTCTCCTTAGATTAAAATTCAGAATCCATTGAACTATTTATTTATTTTTGATACTTTTTAAAATAGGAAGCTACCTGACCATTTCTATTATTATTTTCTTTGAAGAAGTCTTCCTAATAAGTTATTCTGTTCAGCAATCCAAAGAGGAATGTGATTTTTTAAAGTAATGTTTTTTCCCCCATAGTGGGAAAGAATAATCATTTCAGGAGTGAAACTAATTTTATTTCCTTTTTTGTTTTATAGACTGCATTTACTACATTCAGCTCCAGGGTAATTACAGTCATGCAAACCTTAAAAACAATTTCAGCATGACTTTTAAGGACAAACCGTACCCACTTACATTATAGAAACTGAACAGTATTCTTTCTACTTTAAATTGGTCTTGAGGAAAAAAAAACACATTTCTGTGTTGAGTTTCGTGACAGAATTTGCAAAATGCTGGCATTTTGGACTGAGGAAACAATTATTTCCTGTTTTTAATTGTATTAAAGTCATCCCTGTGTAACTCTACTCTTTGATCCATGATGATTAGAATGGAGAAATAACTTCCTTTTTTATCTCACAATGTGAAGCTGTTAAAACCCCCCCTTTCCCAAGTAAGCACACCATTTATGGTTTTAGAGCTGCAACAATAATCAAGCAAATTCAAAAAAAAACATTGGGTACACAGCACAGGATTTTAGTGATGTGGATAATGCAAAGAAAAAGACAATGCGATCCCTGCTATCCAGATTAGTATTCTTACGGGCAAGGAAGCCTGGCCTGATCAATGCTTCCAAAAATGTGCAAACCAGCCGCTGTCAGTGGGAGCCTGGAGGATGGTGTGAGACTGGGTGGGGTTTCGTTCTGTGGTACAAAGGGTCGGAACCAACTTAATGATGGCATCAAGTAACAACCATGGGAGCGTGAAACAGGGAAACGTAATGCTACCCGTATAATAAATGAGGCATATTGATCACATTCCGCCTTTGAAGAAGCACACATCTCTTTCCTTCGTCAAAACTCTTATGAGGAAACGAGAGCCTTAAAGAAGTAGAAAGAAAATGTTTTGGAAATTTTGATGGCAACATATCTACAAGGGTGCTTAATACAATTGAATGATGGATTGTTATAAGATTTGTAAGAGCCCCCCCTCCTTAAAATGATTAATTAAAAAACAAACAAGGTAAATTAAAAAAAACAAGAATTTGTTTCCTGCTCACAAAATGTACCAAGTGTGCTAGAAAGAGTTCCCTGCACACCTGGGACGAGCAGTCCTTGGCCATCAAAACATTAGGAACGTGTCATGTTTCTGCCTGGTTCAGTGCACATAGTTGCTCGACAAACAACCTGATGTCCATTCTTCCCCTTGAAATGGTGGGTAGACTTTCTCCTGGAGAATTTAAAAGAATGCCCTGAGAGACTGGGGCATGTTCTTCTTGTTATGTTTCATTGTTTACAACGCTATTACTCATGTGACTATGTAGCAGAAAGAGGGAAGAGTGAGTGGGACACACATCCTTTAGATGCCTCTTTGTGTGAATCAAGTTATGTCCTGGTCAGTGGTAAAGGCGGGGCACATTTTCTTCGTGCCCCAGGTTGACAGGAATTTTGAAACCTACACATTGTTCGTGTAGTTAGAATATCAAGAAAAGTCATCAAAAGCTAACATGTACCCTGAAGCATTTTAAAGGATCATCTCCTGAATATAAAGATTTGAACCAAGTCTTCTTTCCTGAAATTTGTTTTTCTTCATAAGAATACCCACTGTAAAAGGGAAAATTAATGATCTTTATGTCAAATAACTACCAAGAAATGGTTAAAACTATAATTTCCCTAACCAGTCTTGGGGATAAGTGGTCCCACAGAATAATGAGTCATCACTGGTGGTATTTAGGTAACTTGAGAGTCATCATTCATATTCAAATTTTTATAATAATTAGGAAGAAAATATCTTGAACTATTTTTGTAGTGTTGCTATCATGGTCGCCTAATCATTATTTAAAAACTTAAAATACCTTCTCTTGCCTCATAGCAAGGACTAGGCAACTGAAAGCCTACCTCTGCTCAGAATCTCCCCCACCACTCCTCATCCCCTCGCCCTAGCTCCAACTAAAGCAAACATTTCCTGTGTTGACCGAATCCAGTAGGAGTAATCTAATTGTGATCCAATCCAAGTGAGATAGACCTGAATTGTATATAGCAATGTAAACCCTTGCTCCAAAGTTGATTGTGATGTGCACACCCCTTCTTGATATTATGGAACCACGGACTGGTATGATATATTAATTACAAATCAAATTTTTCAAAAAGGGGAACTCCCTGAAAATAACACATATTATTGAGTACCTAAAACCCTTACCGCAGTAGAGTTATGACAAGAATAGAACTAATGAACACCAGTGCTCAAGGAAACTTGACACTTGTTGTTTTTGTTAAGTGCCATCAAACTTTCCTGACT
The DNA here is from genome assembly GCF_000313985.2 of Echinops telfairi. Classification (NCBI taxonomy): domain Eukaryota; kingdom Metazoa; phylum Chordata; class Mammalia; order Afrosoricida; family Tenrecidae; genus Echinops; species Echinops telfairi. The sequence goes on from NW_022103968.1 coordinate 22,473,585, forward strand.
CACAGATACCCATCTACAACAAAACACTACCCAGTCCTGCGCCGCCATCCTCACAATTGGTGTTAAGCTTGAGACCATTGTTACAGCTACTGTGTCAATTTGTCTTGTTGAAGGTCTTCTTCTTGGTTGATGGTACTGTACTCTCACAAGCAGGATATTCCTTTCCAAGGACTAGTCTATTGTGATAACAAGTTCAAAGTAGGTGCGCTGAAATCTCTCCATCCTCACTCCTAAGAAGCGTTCTGGCTGCACTTCGTCCAAGACAGGTTTGTTTGTTCTTCTGACAGCCCATAGTACTGTCTGTATGTTTCACTAGTTACGCATACTACATTTACGCATTGACACCTATTCACATATGTGTAACATACTCTGTTCCTAAGAGGTAAGTCTACAGCCCTTTTGACAGAGGGGTGAAAATTAGAAATGTTCTATCATTTTGAAAAGCCATATCCCTACTGGCAGATCCAGGGTTTCGATGAAGACGCATTACCTCTAGGTCCCCGTTCCTCATCACTACTCTCTATTGCACCTTGGGTGACCAGTCCTAATAACTTGCTCCAGGATATGGTATGAGAATGACACAGTGATTACATTTCAGTGATAATAAAACAAGATTTTAAATAATCCAAGGGTAGAGTACTTTAAATTAAACTAATTAAAAGTTTATCAAAGTTAAAGGATATAGAACATTCCGCCATGCTTGTTTTCCTAGTCAAAGTGATTGGTGTCACCTGAAGTTTAGAAATTTACTGCAACATAAGCTCCACCCGCCTCCCACCCCAAACATGGTTCTTTAGTATATTTACAGCTTACATTTTGTAGCACATCTTTTCTGATACAAACTTGAAAACATCTTTTGATCTCATATTCAGAATTATCCACTGAAGCGACTTAGCCCTCTTTCACAGCAGCCGTTGCTTTCGGGAAACAATACAAAGTGGTATCTTTAGCAGAAAGATTCAAAGTCCTTCATGAACTTAAGCATTTATTAAAGCTATTGTGTTTGAACATTCTTTTATGCAAGATAGGAATAATGCTGTCCTATTGATTTCACTAGTTGCTTTGTGTAAACATCACATGCAATAATGTATATAAAATCAGTTTGAATATGCATTAAATGTATTCCAAATACAGATCTTAATGTTTCCTCATAAAAGAGAATCTAGGGTGATATTTATTTTTCCCGTTAAAGGAATATATGAATAACATCCAATGACCTTGTGAACGATCAGCGATGCATTAGGAAGGAGATGCAGTTCAAAGGAGGGGAGGGTTTTTCCTTTTATTACACTCTACAGCTTTGACAGTTTATCGTTCTTTGCTTCAGTGTTTGCCTTCATGGCTGGGACCTGGGAACTCTTTCAAAATCAACCACCCCTGTACCGGAGAAAAACTAATAGGATATTGTTGTTAATTGTAAAATAAATCAGCTTACTCAAAAGATAATATCCAATTTAGGGCACTCTGGTTACTGGTCATTGCCTTATATCTGACCTGGTAGTATTGGATTCCAGTGTTCTAGAGTACTCCTGGTTCAACTAGGTGTAATGGAATTCCCTTGGGAGCCACTTATTTGTGGGGACATTCTGCGTAGGGAGTAGAGTCATCTGTAAATTTCCTTGAAATATAAGGCAGTGTTCTGCCCTGAATGCACTGTAAGTCACCGATTCATTCCATTTGTGCCACGCCCTTCTCCAGGCCTGGGGGAATTAATAATGCCTGCATTCCAAGTCCTCTTGGTATTTCTGTTCTAGTTGGAGGATACGGAGCCTATGAAATAAAATAAAGATATAGATATAAGAGGGCGATGAATGCAATGGAGTAAACATTCAAGCAAAATAAGGGCGCAGAATACGGTGTAGGGATAGTGAGGGAAGGTTCTATTTTGAAATCAGACAGGAAGGGGTACACGCAAGATCATTCAGAACAACAGGGTGGTAAAAGGAATCGTCTATCTGAGGCGTGTTCTCGGCAACGCGGAAAATGAATACACATGTGCGTTGTGTCTTCCATCAACTGTCCAAGCGATAAACTGATAAGAGAAAAGGACGAGGGTAAAGACAAAGATGCAGAGGGCAGATAGGAAGAAGATTTGTAGACCACCGTTTTCAACAGGGTGATTGTCCAGTGCTCTCAGAAATCACCACTCGAAAGGGAGATGTTGACCTGTGACATAATCACAACAGAGACTCAGAGCATCGTGCGGAGGTTAAGATGTGCCTTCGCCTTGTTCCAACTTGCCGGCAGGGCCCTGGGCCTTTGTCCTCTTGCCTTGGCCGGCCATTGGGTGAGAACTGCCTCTAAGAAGTGAGAACAACATTGGGGGAGGCAACTTCCGGCCAAACAAAGGCAAGGATTGGAGCTGTACGCGGCGGTAAGTTATTAGTAGCTAACACACTCAAC
>NW_022103968.1:22477343-22478365 GCF_000313985.2 Echinops telfairi
CACCTCATGATCACATTGGTTGGTGTGCTTCTTTCATGTGGGCTTTGTTGCTTCTCAGCTAGATGGCTGCTTGTTTAACTTCAAGCCTTTATGACCCAAGACGCTAGCTTATGTACCCATTTTGTCTTCAGCGATTGTGTCAGAAAGGTAAGCATCACAGAATGCCAGGTTATTAGATCAAAGTTCTTGCATTGAGGGAGGGCTTGGGTCGAGGCCCAATGTCCATCTGAGGATAGCAGATTATAGAAGGAAGTTTCGGCACCCATTTTAAAACATGTAGAATTGAAGATCAAGGGGTGATGAAAATAATACAACCTTATATATGAGTTTTAGAAATAAGTCGCGGCTAATCATATTTGTTTTCTATAATTGAGACCTTGTGGTAATTGAAAAAGCTAAGGTCATTATTTTACTCTTCCATCATTTTTAAAATTTTCAAGAGCTCCCCTTTAACTAATTAAAGGTCAAATACTATAGCCTAGAAATTATGATCCAAGTTAACTATTTCAATCATATTAATGCATTATCTTAAATTGTTTGAATTTTTAAATTATTATTTGACAAATCATTTCTAATGTATGGAGAATGTCACTAGCTCTTGTCCCAACAAATCTTATACTTTTCATTTTAAACTTAGCTTGTACTTTTTTTTATCTTCTTTCCATCTTTCAAGCTACTGTTGTTTCTGCTTTTGTGTGTTTACCCAATATTGTTCTCTTTTTTACCCCAAAGGAAATCACCATCTTTGATTTGTTGTTTATTATCCTAATAGATGTTTTTATTATTTAGTAATAACGTGTATTATTTGTGAATAATGTGTATGTAACAAAACTCTAGATCTATGTATGTTAATGCATGCTACAAAATATTTATACTACAGTATTATAGCAATTTTAGTCTGTCGCATTTCATACTTTTCCAATATGCAGTTTGCTTTATTTATTTTTTGATAAGCTTTTTTTTAATGAACTACTTTTTATTGGGGGCTCTTACATCTCTTATCACAATCCATACATTCATCC
>NW_022103968.1:22479984-22484698 GCF_000313985.2 Echinops telfairi
ACTGAATGACTATATTTCAATTACTCTTGCTGTTTATCATCAAAGAGTTGTTTGCGGTCCATTTCTCCCTACTCTCACTTAATCTATCAAATGAGATTGGTGAAAGATTAAATCTCTCAGGGTCTGTGATGGGCTATAGATTCTCTTCCTTCTGTTGCATGGACTTGACTGGATGAATTAAAGAGGAGTGCACAGGTCTCCTCCCCAAGATGCAGAATTTACTGTTTGAGTCGGCTGCTGATCTCCAATTCTGCGGCATTAATAGTAACTGCTCCTTTGATGGATTCCTGATGCTGACTGGCCTCTTGAGATGAAAATGTTTCCAGTTGGTCACATTGCCTATCAAGGACAACATGTGAAACTGAGACGATCTGAACTTACACATGTAAACCTTAAATCTCCAGATGTTTCTCCAAATCTCTTTCAAAAGTATATTGCTTCCAGATTTATTCTGTACCTGCTTCTTGCAAGTAACCTCAGGGGAGGTCTTCCTTCCTGCAAGGTGGAGCTTTCAGACTCCTGGTTTTTCTTTCCAGAGCGTGGATAAGATGAACAAACAGGAGAAAAACATAACAGTGAAGAGGGATTTGGATTTGCAATTTAAATAGAACAAAAAAAAACAGGCATTGATTTATTCTAAAAGTTCTTTCAAGGTTGAACAAAGACCTTCTGAAGTCGGAAGACTTTGGAATATTATGGGACCTTTGTATTATGAACATATATTTATTGGCACACTAGCAACGGTGCACTGGGTTAGTAAAGAAACTAACAAGTTCACAGAACACTTTTCTTTTTTCCCCTTCCATTTTTAAAAAAGAATCTTGTTTGCCTTCTTAGACTCTACAGGTTCAGGAAAGTCAAATTACCACCCACATTGTTGTCATCTATCTTACTGAGACTGAGTGTGTTCTCACTAATCTTTCTGATGAATTTAATCCACATGTCCCTGCTAATACAGGCATTCAGTGCTCAGCTGCTAATCGAAAGATTTGTGATTTGAACTCACCAGCCATTCCATGGGAGAAAGATGGGCAGTCTGCTTCCCTAGTGATTAAAGCCTGGGAAATCCTGTGGGACAGTTCTACTCTGTCTTATAGGATCAGTTTAGGAGGCAGAATAAACTTGGCAGCTAAGGGTTTGGTTTTACCCTTCATTCTGTTTTTCCAAGAGATAATTAAAAGAATTCTGTTGTGCTGGAGGAGATTTCTCTCTCAAACTCAAATAGAGTGTTCTCTTTTCTAACCCAGATAAAAGAGGGAACCATTACAGCAGTCTTTCTATGAAAGCCTTAAGATAGGGATGTTTGTACGTAGTCCAATATTCTTACCCATGGAGCAGGATCAAATTCTTGTGCTTACTAAGAAATAATAATCAACCACAATAATCATGAACCTATGATCAATATAACAGTGAGAGAAATAACATTGCTAACATATTCCAGGAACTCTCCATATTAGCTCATTTAATACTCATAACTATCTTTCACATCGATATGAATATCGCTATTTTATAGATGAGAAAACCCAGATGCAGAAAAGCCAGATTGGCTCCCTGTGGATACATAATAAGTAATAGTGGCCTTTGACATCGAACAGATACCTTTCCAACTTTCAAGCCTCCACTTCTAATTACTCCTCATCACTTTCTTTTCTCATTAACACTGTGGTGAGACTCCCTAGCAAAGGAAAACAGACAGTATATTTGGTGTTGTGCATAAAAGAAAAGGTCGGGTCATCTTATGTTATTTTACAAAACATGTATAGCAATGTGTACTGAGGTTTCCTCTGCTTTTTCTACAAGAGCCCGAGACTTAGTTACCCATCAAGCCCAAGATGAAATACATTTGGTGTCATCACAGCCGCCCTGGGATGTGCAATAGAGAATGCCCTAAAGTCCAGTCCACAGGGAAAGGATATTCTGGCTGGTAATCACAAAATACCATCTGGTATCTTTTAGACCAGGGTGCCTTTTTCCGGTTTTCCCATTTTTTCCCTACTGTTTAATAATCAGGGATATTGTAAATCCAACTTGAAAACTTGTTATTTTGCCTATTTGGTCTTTAAAGGGCAAGGGTAACTCTATTTTTTAATCTAAATCACACAAACTCAGCAGAGCCACGGAGTTGATTCTGATTCACAGCTGCTCTGAGGGTCTCCAAGGCTGTAATCTTTATGCAGGTGAGGAGCAGATAGTGGGTTTGAACTGTCATGCTTTGGATCAACAGCCAAGTTCTTAACCACTGTGCCACCAGGGCTTATGGCCACTTTTTTGTGGTCTCCGAACTTCAGGACTAAGAGTTTCTTTCTATGTTTGCAGTTAACAAAGGTTTTCATTGACTTAACTGGCTGAGTTGTGTGCTGGGCTAGATACACCTTGCTTCCCTAAAACCCAAACCAAGCCCATTGCCCTCAGATAATTCATGCCTCCTAGCAACCCTATAGGGCAGGTTAGAACTGCTCCCTAAGGTTTCTCAGACTGTACATCTTCACAGGAATAGACAGCTTCATTGTTCACTCATGGAGAGGTTGGTGGATTTGAACTGCTGACCTTGAAATTACCCCTCCAACACTTAACTCACTGTACCAGCAGGACCCTCTGGCTTCTTTAGAGGGCTTAACATCATGTGCAAGGTCAAAAGCAGCCATGCAAGAAGGCCGGAGTGTGGCCGGAGTGCTGGAACATTTGCTAAGACTTACCGCGCCCCCCGCCCCCCTCTCCCTGGGAAGATTGTTTACTGTAGCTGTGAGGGATGTTGTAGGCACAGAAGCTTGATTTAATGAAATGGTTTCACACAAATCTTGTCTTTGGTAGGATTAGTTGCACTTGTAACCTTGGCAGAAAAGTCACCCTGAAATAACTATGCTACTGCAAGAAAGGTCCAGACAAGGAAAGAAAAACTCAATTTGTTAGCTGTGTATCAGAAAAGGATACCTCTGTTATAATTCAGGCTTAGGAGAATTTCCAACACAAGCAAATAATTTCAGCAAGTGTTTTGGCGGAGGACTTGGCTGTTAACTCCAGTTACAACCTTCGTCACAGGGAACACAGATAACTCAACATCATCGTTCTGTATTTGGTTGGCTTCAATAATGTTGCTAAGGGTCATTCTCAGAAATTAACAATCATTATGTCTGAAGTTCACTTTTAAAAGGCAAGAACAAAAGCTGCAATGTGTACATGCATGTTACACTGGGGCCAGGACTCCTGTGCATTACTAATGATTTTATGCAAGTTGTTGATTTTGAAGGCAATTCCCAAAGTTTTCCAGGACTAGCCTATCTTTTTACATTAAACAAAAATTCACAATGTTGGCTTGCATTTCCAAGGACAGACCACATTGTCATTCTGCAACTTTGCTTTGCTTAGGACCTGTTCTGAGTATCAGGTCTTTAATTTCTTAGGCATTTCTTAAAGAATGAACAACCATGATCCTAGTTCCACAGTCCTATGTTATTAAGTACATGATTAAAACTGACAGGTATGCTTCTTATAGTAATTAGAAACATAAAAGTATAGCCTCCTACAAATTGCTTATCAACATTTTTTTAAAGAGTGAAAAACTGTTTTATAGTGTGCCAAGGATGAAGAAAAGTAAACAACATAAAGGAATTATGACAGCCTCTTTATTTTCCTTAAGACCATCCAATATGGTCATAGCAGTTCATTGACAGGGAACTGCCAGAAACTCAGGCTGGATTCAGAAGAGGACATGGAACAAGTGATTTCATTGTTGATGTCAAGTGCACCTTGGCTCAAAGCAGAGACTACCAGAAAGAAGTTTGCTTGTGTTTCATTGACTATGCAAAGACATTTGACTATGTAGACTATAATAAACCATGGATAATCTTGAAAGGAATAGGAATTCCAGAATACAAATTATGCCAAGACAACAAGGTAATACTGCATGGTTTAAAGTCAGGAAAAGTGTGCCACATTGTATCCTCTCACTATACTTATTCAGTCTGTATACTGAGCAAGTCATCAGAGAAGATAGATTTTATGAAGAAGAGTGGCATCAGGATTGGAGGAAGGCTCATTAACAACCTGCAGGTTTCTGAAACTGTAACTGTTTATGGGAGTAGAAAGTCCAATCTTTCTCCCTCGGAGCTGCTGTTGGTTTCAAACTGCCAACCATATGGATTGCAGCCCAACACATAACCAAGACCAAAATTTTCACAACTGGACCAATAGGTAACATCATGATCACTGGAGAAAAGGTTGACGTTGGCAAGGATTTTGTCTGACTTGGATGCACAATCAATGCTCATGGAAGCAGTAGTCAAGAGATCGAAAGATGTATTGCATTAGGTAGAGCTGCTGCACAAGACCTCTTTAGAGTGCTGAGAGCACGTTAGCGCTCGCGGGTATACCATGATAGTCTCCGTGCATCGCATGGGAAAGCTTGACATAGATTGGGAAGACCGTAGAACAGCTGCATGTGAAGGGTGGTGCTGGAGAAGAGGATTGATAGGGCCGTGGACTGCTCAAAAGAGACGAGTCACTTAGGGTCCAGTGCAGCAATAACGAAGCCCACAACCGTCCTCTGGTTCTTGAACGCTTCCTCCCCCCAACTACCAGGACCCCAATTTCGCCTTGCAGACCTGGTTGGACCAGATGATGCACAGCGGTACAGACGGGAATTGGGAACGCAGGGAATCTAGGACAGAGGAACCTCTCAGGACCAGGGGTGACAGTGGCGATACCAGGAGGGAAA
>NW_022103968.1:22485063-22488219 GCF_000313985.2 Echinops telfairi
AAGAAGTACAGCCAGATGGATCCTTAGAGGCAACGATGGTGAGGCTTCCTCTGACATACTTTGGATAGATAGTCAAGAGAGACCAGACTGGAGGTGGACATCATGTTTGGTCAAGTGGATGGGCAGTGAAAAAAAGAAAGGAAGACCCTCCATGAGATGGGTGGATATAGTGGCTGCCTCCTTGGGCTCAGGCATAGGAGTGGTTGTGAGGCTGGCGCAGGACCCTGCAGTGTTCCCTTCTGTTGTGCACGGGGTCTCTGTGGGTCTGAGCCGACTTGATGGATCTAACAGCAACAATGACAACATGACAGCCTCTTCCAATGTTGCTTTAAATTTCTCACTTAAAAGTGTCCTTACCTGGTTGAATATGAATTACAAAACTGCTGTGTTTCTAAAGCTATTATTTTACTCTTCTTCCCCTCAGACCTCCAAGTAATCTTTTCCCCTAAATATCCTCATCATGTGTGGGAGTAAAGGGGCTCATTTGGGGGTCCTTTGAGAGGAGAGACCAAAGGGCTTTCCTTGTTTTTCTTTTTTTCAAGCTTCTCAGTGAGAAAGGTATTTACAAGACCAGCAGGGGGTGCTCTCACCCCTTTCTTTCTACATGCTTGGCCTTTGCAACTCCCTGGCAGGGAGGCAATGGATTCCTAGTGAGTCTGCAGGATGGAGTCCACCTGCCCTTGCGGGTTTCCAAGGCTGTAAATCTTCACCAGAGCCGAAAGCCTCATCTTCCTTTCTCGAAGTGGCTGGTGGTTTCAAGCTGTTGACCTAGTGGTTAGCAACAGCAAACACAACTACTAAGCCACCAGTGTGCCTTCTTTGAGCAAAGAGTATTTATTGCCTAATTCGGACATCCCTGGTGGGGCATTGTGTTACATAGTGGGCTTGCTAACCGCAAGATCAGCAGTTTGTAACTACCAGCCCCTATGTGGGGAGAAGATGAAGCAGCTTTCTTCACCTGTGAAGAGTTACCATCTTAGACACCCACTCCGAATCAGAAACTACCGAATGACAATGAGTTTCATTCCACTGCATAATTTTATAGCAAAAAAAAATTTGGTAAGCATTCATAGTAAAGTCCTATAACAACTATTTTCCCTTTTTCTTCTTTTGTTTTGTTTTGAGGGCTTTATACTTTCCCCTTTTCTAAGGCGACTTGGTGCTACAACCACAGGCAGTGATGCACTTGGCTGCCAGCTGAAAGGGTGGCAGATCAAATTCACACACCGATTCCATGCAAGAGAAAGACTTGGAGACCTGCTCCCATGAAGCTTACCCAACCGAGCCAAAATTCCACCAAAATGGGATTGGTTCCTACTCATCGTCAACCTATACATGGTCTCTGAGTCTGGACATCTTTACGGGAACTGCCTGCTTCATCTTTCTCCTGGAAAGTGGCTGATGTGCTTGAACCACGGATCTTGTGTTTAGCCGCCCAATCCGTAACCCACAGGTCCAACAGGATTCTTTCCCATAAAGACTATAAGCTAGAAAGTCGCAGGGTAATTCAGTTCTGTCATGGCATGAGGTCACTATAAATTGCAATAGATTATGTAGTACCCCCAAATCACATCTTTCCTTCTGGGAAGACATTCCTGTTGTTTACCCTGATTTTTCTTTTCCTTTAAATATTCATAGGTATATTTTTCATATTCTAATAGAATATTTTATCAAACTCCTCAATCCAAACCAAACTCACTCCTATCTAGTTGTTACTGACTTGTAGTCGCCCTATAGGACAGGGTAGAACTGCCTTGTGTGCTAGTCCAGGCAGACTAGAGAAACAAATTAATAGACACAAATATGTGTATAAGAAACAGGTTTATATATAAGAGCAATTGAATATTGAGAAAGTATCCCAGCCTTGATCAAGTCCTTGAGTCTTATATTAGCCCATATATCTGATACCAATCTATAAAGCCCTCTTCTGACTCACAAAACACATGCAAAGACACTGAATACAGGAAGATCACAGGCCAGTGGGTGAGAAGTCTTGTGGATCCAGTAGCTTTATAAGCCTCTCAGCACTGGCAGGAGTCTTCACATGGTTTCTCCAGCACCCAGGACTGTGTCAGGGTAGGTCCAGGTGGCTTCTCCTCAGGGATGTTTTACAGCCTTGTCAGTAGAGAGACTCCAAGGGAGTGAGCTGAGAGAGAGTGTGTGTCTCCCACCTTAAAAGCTGAAATACAGAAATTGCCAGAATCCTCAAGAGAAGGCCATGCCCACACAGAGGCCTTATTGGCTATCACCTGATTGACAGACTAGACTGCACCCTTCACTCTTAATCCTCTCAAGTCCAATTTGACACCAGATTATGTAACCACCACACCTTGTGAGTTTCCACAACTGTAACCATTTTCAGGAGCAGAAACACATGTCATGCTTCCTCAGAGCAGCTGGTGGTTTCAAAGGCTGACCTTGTTAGCAGCCCAACGCATAACCCATTGTGCTACCAAACAACTCACATTTGCTTAAACTGTACATGCGCTTGACAAGAAGAGCAAGTATGCATAGGCCACATTAGCCTTATCAATATCCCTTCTTTACTTGATAAAATGTTTTCAGCGTGAAATTTCCGCATTTTGAAGGCTTTTCCGGGTTGAGCTGTATTGAGCAGTCTCTACAGCATTGTAAACAGCTCTTTAGAAGCTATGCATTTTCAGTAAACACACACGCATACAACACACAATAAATATGTACATTTGTGTTATGACACATGTTAATCTTTAATTCACTTCAACTGAAATAATTACTCAAATGGTTTTTTAATAGTTGTTAGTATTGAGCATTAAAGTGTTCAATTATTTACAGAGTTTTCTCGCAGGCTCATGTGACCAGCCAGTGTATCTTTTTAATTTTTCTGCAAATGGCTTATTAAATTTGAAAGACATGTCCAGCCTGACATGCATCATGTGGTCTATTTCAGCCTCATTACCTGGACTATTAGACTGCGAGCAAAGAATACTTAAATACCTATTTCTTCTCTAATTGCTAAAGAGACCTGCCTGATCATTTTAAGTTGCTGGTTCATGGGGAGGCGGGAGGCGGGGGGATAAATTGAGAAGTAACTGAATGATTGATTCATCTTCTCCAGGGGAAAAAAATAAAACATAAATGTGTCATATCCAGTTATACAGAATTGATGTTTTATATAAC
>NW_022103968.1:22490431-22491525 GCF_000313985.2 Echinops telfairi
GCTGTTACGCAAAAACCGCGATAGAGTAAAGCCACGGAAGTTGAAGCACGAAGTGGCGAGGGTTCACTGTACAGTGATGAAGTAGCAATGAAAATAATTTTATGGATGGCGGTCACCACAACATGAGGAACTGTATTAAAGGGTCGCAGCAGTAGAAAGATTGAGAACCACTGGTCTAGACGCTCCACTGAAATTTATTTAGCATTGGAATGACATCCAAGGCTCCATGGATGACTGGTGCATTGATTATAATTAAACTTGGGTCCCTGGCATGTAGGTGAGAATTGTCGCACTGAATCACCACTGCCCTCTCTCAAATTACCCACCATATCACAGGTGGCCTCAAAGTCTAGTTTAACTCACTGCAACTCTACAGGACTGCTTCATAGGGTTGTCAAACTGCCAGCTCTTTGAGCAGCTGTTGGGTTTGAACCTTCTACTTTTCCATTAGCAACTGAGTACTTAGTCAGCATTCCACCAGGGCTCCTCTCCTCCGGCCGGTAGTGCTCAGAAGGCTTCTGCCTGTATGCGCCCTAGACTGGTGTATGTCTTAAGAGGCAAAACGAAAGGGTCATGTGGTGACAGAATTTACTTAGTCAAATTCCCGTGTCCAGTGGCCATATCCTGTGCCTTTAGTCTAAAAAATGATTGTTCTTTACTGCAGAATTGCTACTGTATATGGTGCCCTGGCACCCAAGGGTCTCCTGTTATCCATGGCATCTCCTAGAACTCTTTGTACTCTCCTTACTTGTCCTCTCCAGGTAGTCCCAATGTCCCCTCAGGTCCAAGTCCACATTTCTCGGGCATCTGTTGTTTCCTTTCTATTCTGGTGGCTAATTCCTTTGCATGACTTCAATATGGTACATTTAAACAGTGTACACACACACATACACACACTCTGCCATCTAAACAATTCTGACTCTATACCCCTATTTAGGTTTCCAAGACTGTAAATTGCTACAGGAATAGACAGCCTGATCTTTCTCCCAAGGAGTCAGTGATAATAATGAACTATTGACCTTGCAGTTGGCAGACCAACACCTACAGCGCAGTGCCGCGGGGCTCTGATTTGAACAGTAGTCCACACCAACGCC
>NW_022103968.1:22496226-22497475 GCF_000313985.2 Echinops telfairi
CTTTTTCCTGGCCCTCTGCTTTACCAAACATGACGCCTTTTTCTAGAGAATGGCCTCTCCTGGTAACGTGTCCAAATTCCTGAGATGAAATCTAAGGAATTTCTAAGAAGCATTATGGCTATACTTCTAAGAAAGATTCCTTTTTCTTCTGGATATCCATGATACTTTTAATATCCATCATCGACACCATAACGGAAATGCATCAATTCTTCTTGTCTTCCTTATTCATTGTCCAACTTTCACATACTCGTAAAGCAAATGAAAATCCTATGGCTTGGGTCAGGGCAAATTAGTCCTCAAGGTGACCTTGTTCCATGACACTCTGAAGAGTTCTTGTGTCGAAGAAGATTTGCCCATGCAATGTGTTATCTGATTTCTTAACAGAGGCTCCCATGAGCATTGACTGTGGATCCAAACAAGATAAAATTTTGCCAACTTTAATCTTGCCATGGACTTGACCAAAGTATGACCAGCTCAGATAGATAACTTGATGCCAGTAAATAGACTTACCTAAGAATTATGCTAGCATATAATGTCAGAGCTTTGTCCAGTGAATCTATATAAAATGAAAGGACTATGCTTTATACTTAGATACCGCTGTTCTAATTTCTTTGTGTTCAAGTATTTCCAAGAGGGCTGTTGCATAAAAATCTCCATTCAGGATTCCATTAAATACCTCACTATAGGGTGATGGGAATGAAGAATAATTTAACCCAAAAATCTTTGAATTGGAACTGGACAAGAATTTCCAGTATGTTTTCTCAAGAAAAAGTCAGCAATATTTTCCATCTTAGTTGAAGCTTTACATGCTTTTGTTTAAAGGTATATTTTCAGGCAATATCCTAACTTTTTATAAACCCCTCTCTCAACAATGTTTTCCTCTGGGTCTCCCCCCCACCCCCCACCTTTGGTGAACAGATCTACTTTAGCTTGGAATATTCATGGTCGCCCTAGTGAACGCATAAATGCTCCTGCCTGAAGGATATCCCTACAATGCATGCACACAATGGGAAACAGGTCATTCCTTTAGGTTCACCTTTAACTGCTTCCAAATTCGTAGAAGATAAAGATACCTTCTCTTTAGTTTGATGTCATGACTTAAGCTGAGAGATTCTCTATCATTAAATGTTTAACCCTTGGGTTATTCAAAATTGTAAGCTATTACATATTATAGAACAGTCATGTTTAATAAAACATGCAGTAGATGTGTCAAGAATAGAAATCATCTCATTCATATTCCTTAGTATGT
>NW_022103968.1:22498146-22503728 GCF_000313985.2 Echinops telfairi
CGGGATCCCTGTTTGGAGGAGCCGAGTCCACAGCACCTAACAACAGCGGCAGCACTAGCTAATCCTGCAGATGTTCGATGATCCAAAATTAAATGGGAGAAGGGTTCTGCGTTTAAACAATCTTTAATGCAGGGGCCCGAGAGGATGGGACAAGACTTTCTGTGGACCAAAACGGAGTTTGAATTCCAAGTTGAGTCGATTACAAGTTCTGTAATTTGGGGCATGTTACCTACATTCTGTATCATCACCAGTAAATTGAAGAAAAAACACAGCATTTAGCAAGTGCTCGGAGGTACGTGATGGCAGGTAAAATGTGCTGTGGAAGATTTGTCAGAGAATAAGGTCTGAAATACTAACTCATTTTATTGCTATGGAAATTATTAATCCTATTATTGTTTTGTTGTTAGGAAAACATGAAGAGCAATAGAAGTATATAGTCTGGGTTACATTTGAGAGAGTAGGTTATTTTGGGAAAAGATTTTTGGTTTTTTTTCCAAAAAAAAAAAGGCAAACCGGAACCTTCCAAAAAGGGTATTAGAAATCACGTAGTGAAGTTGTTCACCAGTGAATGCACCCCCCTTCTCCAGATATGGCACAAAGCAGTGCTTATTGCCCTCTCCCCACTCCCTTGTATCCCACCAAAATTAAACCAACATGATCCAGATCTGTTTATTTTGGATCCCTTTATGTTGTCCACCTTTCTGGGTAGATTCTTGATGGTCTTTCTTTGTAGACACTTAAAGTGGAAGATCAAAAAAGCAATGCCAAAGTGGAAATGATGCTTCTTAAAAAAACTATAGTGTGGATTCAAGTTTGAATGCTGTTCAGAAATTCTATGGTTTCATGAAGACGCATAGCCTAGGGAGACAAAGGTGTAGTTACTGATAACAGAGCACTGGTTGTAACAGCTCTTGATAAGTACCAATGTACTGATTATCCAAAAAGACATTGCAAAGCATCAAGCATTTATGATGCAATTTTTTAGCAGGGCCTTGCTCAGGACAAGTACAGGGTCCTTATGTGTCCATAGCCGACAGATAATCTGCGTAAGTGAGCATCCTTGATTCCTCATTCACATTGGCGAATGTTAATTTTGTCTGTGGAAAATGATAGAAGGATAGTTCCCACTGGGAGATGAGTCTAAATGAAACCTATAATTCATTTGATTATAGCCACTGAAAATGAAAGAATCTGATTTGCTAGGAAATCTAATAATAGGCAAGACCATGGGGCAAAATAGCAATCAGAGATTAGTCAAACATGTTCTACATTTATGGAGAAAAATCTGTATTTCTGATAATTCTGCTCAGAGCCCTGTGGAGAAACGAATGTTTCCACAAACTCCAGAATGCCCACAGCCCTTATTCAGGTGCGAATTTGCATACATAAAGTTTTCACTTCTAAGGACTGATTGCACTGATGCTTCTGATCAAGTTTCCTTTTATTCTCAGCCTGTCTTTTATTTCGATATTTCCCCCTATAACTTGATTAGTTGCTAATTTGCTACTTTCTCTTTACTGTCTGAGTACTCTCGTAGGAAGACCAGCTTTCTCTGGTCTGGGGTGACATCATTTGTAAAACAGAGGCGCATAAAATTCCTTCCTAACCTCACACCTATCATTCTTTTCTGTCGTTTTCCCACCAACATTGAATACTGATTTAATTTTTCACTTGAATTTGCCTGAGTTCCAAAAAATAAAAATAAAAAAGGCTTGAAAATTAATATTATATCCTAAATGTAAGTATTTTTCCTTTCCAATGGAGCAGCTTAAGCGAGCGCACACCTCGTTTCTCAAAATAACAACTGTCGGTAGCTGATTTGGTGTGAGTCAGCAGGTCTTGCTTTGGGAACAATATTTAATGGTTTGAGATTTAAAAAATAACTATAGCATGTATTTTCATGGCTAATGACTAGCAAAATGTATCTCACACATTTCTGAGTTTTAGATTTGCTTCAAAAAGGTCACAGAATTTTAGTTGACCACTTGTCATTGCTGTTGTTACTCACAGGTCTGTATTTACCATTTGGTGAAACTTAAAATATTTATTTTTTACCTATTCTGTTTCCTATTTTTATTTCCATTCTTTCATTTCAAAAATTATTGCGCAGCTTCTTCTTTTTGCGTTCTGCTCCTTCTTACGTGTAGTATCTCTTATAGTTCTCCTGGCCATTCCAAAGTATGTTCTCTTTCGAAATCTCTAAACTTATCCCAAATGGAATCTTCCCAGAAGATAGAGTCTTTGGCATAAGACGCCAAGAAAGCGTTTATATTTGTTCTTCCTGGGATCTTAAGAGAATCAAAGACCAAAGCCAGCAAAGACCAACACAGAGCAACCATTGCTTGAGCCAGGTAGAAGTTATCCTGATAGCTCTTTTCATTAGTACATTAGAAAGATCCATAGATAACCATAAAAGCAGTGAAGATATTTTTAGGTTACAAGAGTTGTTTAATATGCAATATTAGGGAGCATATTATTGAGCTTTTGGTATGTATCATACTATCATCTTCCAGATTGCTGTTGGTAGCAGGATCCTCATTGGACAGGAGAATAATGAGGCAAGGGCTGTTTTAATACTGTGCCAGGGTGGAGTGTTAGTCACCTCACAGTGGCTAGAAGTATTGAGAGGTGTCACTTTGAAGCGTAGGCGTGTCAGTTAGACACTGCTAAATTGGCCTGATGTGCAACAGAATAAAACAGTGCTTGCTCTTGCATCATTTCTATAGTCATTGCTTTGTCTGAGCCCATTATTGCAGCCACGGAGCCAATCCATCTCTTTGATAATGCAGCTCGACTTTGCTGACCTTCTTTACTCTACCAAGTCTGAAATTCTTTCCATTGACTAGTCTGCTGATAAGCTGTCCAAAGTACCTGAGACGGAGTCTCACCCTCCTCAATCCCTAAGAAATTCTCGAGTGTACTTTCTCCAAGGCAGCTTTGTTGTTCTTCTGGAAATCCAGGGTTTGCCAGGCGGTTCTTCACCATGACCATAGTTCAAGCTTTGAGTGTTCTGTTTGACTCATTGGAAACATTGTGGTTTGGGTTAGGCATGCCCTAGTCTTCAAAGTGACATCCTTGGTAGTCATCAATTTAAAGAAGCCTTGTGTCGTTTATTCACCCAATGCAATTTGTCATTTGATTTCTTGATTGCTGTTTCCATGAGCATTGGCTGTGGATCCAAGCAAGATGAAATCCTTGACAACTTCGATATGTTCTCTGTTATGTTTCCAACTTTCCCATTCTGCTTCTCAGTCTTTCTCAGTGCATCTTGATTGCACGCTTGATCAATTTCAGACTGAAGAAGCTGATAGAATTCTTCGATGTCTCCGTCATTGTTGTGTGTAAATTTGAATACTAGCTGTGTTACTTGGATTTCTTTGTAGACATGTGGATACTATCCTATGACAGACACTGTCCTACTGTGGTGGGGATCCTATTACTGTGACACAGGAAGCTATGTCACAGGTATTTTAAATGCTACCAGGACTACCTGTGGTGAACAGATTTCAACCAAGCTTCCAGATATATGTACAAGGGGACCCCAGACACATTCTTTATTATTAGTGCCATTGAACATAACATACCTAAGTATACCAGCACTGGTAGGGTTTCTTAAATTCTAAGTCAAATCTTTCCAGGGACTAAGCATTCATTTTTTCAAAAATTTTTTTCAGTTTAAATTCTAGCCCTTCTTTCTAATTTGGAAAGAAGCTGGAGGGTTCTGTTTTGGAGAGATTTGCCAACCGATTAACTGAAGCCTCATAGAGAAGAGGGCAGTAAGTGATGCCCCAGGTGTTGTTTTGAGCTAATGGCAAGGCCTGGAGCTGATATCTCCCAAGACAAGCACATGCACCTACCGGAAGCAAGCACACTATTAACTGGATTATGAAACGTTTGCTTACCTTCTAACAGGATCATTTCACTAATCCAATTTATCTCAGCATTAAAAAAATCTTTACTTGTCTCTAGATTCTGATGATTGTCTGTTACTAAGGAATTACTAGGATGTCTGCTTCTCCCTCCAGTAAACATGTTTTATTACATTTTACTTTCTGTGATATGCTAAACAAATTATGCTGTTGTATTCTCCATATAGACATGTGATTATACACATATACATTTTATGTTGTTTTCTGTTTTAAACATTTCATTTCATTTTTAATTCCTTGCTTTTATAAGGCTATTCCTTAATCCTTAGATATGAAATAATTGCTAGATTTGAGCACATGGATCCACAGTGATCACATGAAATATGCGGAAAGATATATAGAGTTTATCTAAGAATATAATAAAAAGTGATAGAAGAAGCAGTGAGAGACTTCAGGAAGGTGCTAAGCTAATTGTTTCCAGGCAAGCCAGGATGGAAGATTTTTGTGATATATATATATACACACACACATTGCATTAAGAACATGCCCTAGAATAATCCAAGTACGCCATTACCCATCCTACAACAGAATGACCTCCTTTTTCATCTTCACCCTCAAGGCAGATTATTTTATCTGAGGGTTACACAAAATATGACACAGTTACGAACCTAGATGATCATACAATCTGTTTCAAAGAGGGCTCGGTTCATAATATTCTCAGGCTGATGTCTCTGGTTTCTGTTCCAAAGCCATCCCTGGGTTTCCCGTCTACATTCGCAAAATGAATATGAAAGTATGTTCGTGTCATGCTTTGGGTAGTAGGTCTGGCTTTGCTAAGAGCGTACATTTGTGGCCATGTGCATAGTGTAGGTGCTAAACCCATGCTTGTTTGAAGGTAGAAATAACACGAAGAGTTAGAAGGACCCCTTCTTAACATTTCAGTCATGTCAGTTTCTGTTTGATGTAGATTCTTTAGCTTTTCCTCCAAGACTCATTTCAGGATCACAGACAAAATGTGAAATAAAAACTAAAATAAAGATTTGAATCCAGGCATTCATTCGATTATCCATTGTTCAGCCCTTGTTTTACAACTACCTGACCCTTCCCTTCAGAGGTAGGCATACTTTATCTTCAGTTTCTTGTCCATGTGGCCTGACTTCCTGACTCCCTTAGTCCCCTCCACCCAGATTTGCTCGTCTGGTTCTGCAGATCCTGATTATTACAGCCCAGAGATCCCCACCCCACCTCACCCTGCCCCCAGTGGCTAATAGGGGAGCAGATATTTGAAACCACATCTCCATGAGAGACTGGTCCACGCTGGCCCTGATGGTGATATAAAACAGTGCTAAATCCCCCTAGGAGAGGAGTCGGCCAGAACCATGCTCAGAGTACCATATAGCTTGCAACTAATGAATAAAACTTTTCTTTTGCATTGGAGAGTGATCCCACAAAACTGAAAGGCAATTTCAACCGAGCTGACTAAAAATAGAGAATAGTTCAGCTGCTGCTTCAGAAGAAAGGAGCTGGCCCCGCAAAATACAGGATCACCAGACATCTGTGCAATCTTCGTTTCAGCAGGGGGATTTTTGTTTTCTTTATAACAAAAGAGAAAAACGCCCAAGTTAATCTTAACCAAAAGAGAAATGCTTTATAAAACGTCAGGTGGATATTTTCTTAGAGTCAAACTGTCAAATGATCTGACAGCGAACTAAC
>NW_022103968.1:22503901-22508089 GCF_000313985.2 Echinops telfairi
TCAGAGAAGTTCAGCTACATGGGTCAATTAGTAAATAGTTAAGAAAGTAAAGTGTGAAGATGACATTTTAAAACTTGAATAGGAATTTGAACTTGATCTGTAAAATCCCCCAAGCCTGTGTTCTTTCCAATTATCCTGGGTCCCTAAAGCAAAAATTCTGATTGAAACTGTTTCTACATAAACAAGTTGATGGGGGTGGGGGTGGGGGGCTGTGTTAGTGCATCTTGGCTATGTAAGTAACTCTTGTAAATAAGCAAAATCCATCGCCAATGAACCAACTAGAGGCCTCCTGCTCCCAATACTGCTGTACTAAATAGAGAAGGAGTGTTCAAAGGTGGAACTACGGGTGAGATCCTCTGAACAGGTTGAATGTTCTCAAATGATTGAGCTCTTTTACCGTAATTGGAACGCAGCCAGATTTGCTTTTCCTGTAAAGCAAATGTTCTTATTTGGTTTCATTTCACATTTTAAAATTCCATGCTATTAAAACTAATAATAATAATAGATTGCGTGAGGATGAGGCTTTGACCTTCTTTGCGTAGGGGCAGAGAGAAAGGTGTAAGCTCGTTGAGGAGGATTTGAAATCACCGAATTTGAGGCACACAAGCACTCTCTAATACACCTCAGGAACAGATGGTAATAACAAAATCAGGCTTTTGAACTGGCTGCATGTAGTTTCAGATCAGAACCCATTACTTTTCTGAGGGCAATAGAAAAGACACTTTGTAAGTGCTTCTGCGTATAAGATATACAAGCCGATGCCAGGACGTTCTACCTCATCAAGGTAATGGATAATCTGCATTAAAACTAGTCTATTTTACCCTCAACAAAGAAATTACCTAGTCTCAGCACACTGACTCAAACAAACGTCCACGGAACAAGTCCAAACCTATGCCAATATCTATAGCTATATAGATAATATATGTATGTGTATGTGTATATGTGTGTGTATGTATGTATGTATGTATGTATATATAGATAATATATATGTATGTGTATGTATACACAGGGATATATATATCCCTGAAGAAGAAGCTGTCTTCTAAGTCAACCCAGCTAACTGAAGTCCACCACTGGGCTGTGTTAGGGATCTGGAGCAATTTCCCCTCCAATGGAAGGAGATCAAACACAAGGCTGCTATACAAAGAGGCTGTTGTTACCCTAGCTTAAGTCAGGGCTCTAGTCCTCAGGTGCTTAACTAGGTGCACCCTCTTGGGCTGGAGCATTGAACAAAAGGAATTCCGAAGTATTTATTTACAAGGTATACATAACGGGGCGTTCCCAGCCCCCCACTCCCGTCAATCCACTGATTGGCTCATTTGAGGTAGGTTGGCAGTCTGGTCCTTTGTGTAGTTCCCTTGCTGGCCAGGTCGTCCTTCCCTTGGAGGTTGGGCTCATAGTGCCGCTCCCGGGTTGGCTAGCCACAGTTTCTGGGAAAGCCCAAGAAGCAACGCCAAGAAAACCGGAAACAAAACCCGCCCGAAAACCAAGGAACCCCCAAAGAAGCCAACCGGCCTTAAAAGCCGCAACCCCCGCCTTCAAAAATCCAGAAAAAGAGCACCAAACAGCTATGGATACAGCATAAGGATCTTCCTCGAAGCACTGAGTATTACATTTCATGATTATTTACTTATTATAATCCCTATAAATCAAATTCCACTAACAACTGGTATCACACTACCAGATACAGAGCTATTGAAGCTTGGAGAAAAACAGGATAACAAAACCTGGGCCTGGAAAACAAAGGCAAAAAAAAATAAAAACCAATAGATTCAGTTGGAACCCTGTTGGTTGCACGGTGGCTTTGCAGTGGGCTGCTAACTGCAAAATCAGCACTTAGAAACCACCAGCAAAAACCATGTCCTGAGCAACCATCCTCAGGAGAGAGCTGAGGTGTTCTACTCCCGCAGAACCCTTATTCTCTGTATATCCGCCTTTCAGGTGGAAGCTGGATGTATGACTAACCCACACATATTGTTTTCCAGCTGGATGTGGAATATGATTTAAACCCGAACAATTTAAATAAATCTCCCTAGAACATAAAAAGCACAAAAAAGTTACAGTCATGGAAACTCACAGGAGCAGTTCTATCCTATCCTATAGGGTCACTACGCATCAGCATCAACTTGATGGCAATAAGTTCTTTTTAAAAAATTATATACAGGAAAGCATTCACGGTGCCAATATGATAGCCATCTACAACGAGACAATTTAAATTATTTAAAATTAAATACAATGAAAAATTAGTTCCTCAGTTGTACTGGTCACATTTCACATGTTTAATAGCAAGCTAACCAGGGGCTGCCCTCTGGGATAGCACAGGGTTGAAAACAGTTTCATTGCCGCAGAGCATTCTCCTGTGTCCTCGAGAACTCAACCCTCAGATCCTCCGTAGTACAACACATGCATGTAGTGGTGACCCCTCATCAGAAGAGCTGCCATGACATCATGCATGCTACTCCCCAGGGAGTGAGTACACCAGGCACCACTGAACGTTCCCTGAGGAAATGTCAATCTGTGGAAACGAGTAATCTGTGGACATTCAGCTACCATAAGGAAGAAGGCACTTGAAGTAGAATTAAGGAATATTGAGACTTCTAAGGATAGAGAGTAAGGTAAAAGTTTCCTTCTTCTTTTTTGTTTCCAGGTTTCAGTTCTGCAGATAAAAGAAACACTTTTTTTTTAATGGGAAATCCTGACCTATTGGCTCAGGACTCATGTAGTCATGGATGATTTACATTTTAGTTGAGTCATAAGCTATAGAAGACTTATTTCTTAACCACGAGGATACAAATTTGATTGTGAATGTCCAACAATATCACAATACTCGGTTTTAAGATGTAACAAATTCAGCTCACATAAATATTAAGGATTATTATAGATTGATACCATTCCACATGATTGATAGTTTATCTATATTCTAACTGTGTAAAGCAGTTAGATTTGCTCTGCACAGTTAGAATATAGAGAAAAATACATAGACTCACCACCAGGATTCCTTATAAAAAAAACAGCAGGAGTATTCTTTTGTAATGCTGCTTTTATGATAATGGAGTTCATTTTAACTCATTTTTGTCCAACAGAATTTGGAAGTGAACATAGCCATCTTATGTCGAACACAATGGAAGGCTGTCCAACCCTAACCATGCTCACGGACTGGGGCTCTGTAGGAGCCCATTGCTGGAGTCGCTGGGCCAATCCCTCTCTTTGAGGATCTCCCTTTGTCACTACCCGTCCACTGAGCTAAGCATGACGCCCTTTTCCAGGCAGCAGCCTGGGTGGACAACACGACCAGAGCCTAGGAGATGTAGTTTCACCATCTTTACCTCCCAGCATCACTCTGACTACAGCTTTTATTATTTCATAAGACACTCCTGACATTTATGGTGGCCTATTAGGGCTGAAGGACATTGAGTGGATGTTTCTCAGATGGCATTATGGATTCTGTTTGAAAGGATGTTTATTATAATATCCCTATGAGGTGTGTTGTTTTCCAAACACATGTGCACCTACTCAGACAACACTGCAGAGATTCCATCACATGCCCTTAGATAAAGACGGTTCTGCACTTTATTGGATATTTCACCTCTGATTCATTCTAACTTAACACTCGAGTTCATACAGAGTCTGCAGCACTGTAAAATCTGATCCGTCACTTTTTTTAGTTGATGGTAGTTCTCACCCACTCTGCTCCTTGCATTTGAAAAAGCATTTTAAAACCTGTGTATACCAGACCTCATTACAGGTCAAATAAATACAAATACTTAGGAGGGAGAGCCTAGATATTTTATTTCAGAGATCCTAGAAAAGTCAATATACTACCACATTTTGAGATCATGTCTCAAAACTATGTAGTACTAGAGTACTTCAAAGATTCCATTCAATTTGAAAAAGTCTGGAATAATCAGGGCTGTCAGATTGTGCAGATAGAAATATAGAACATCGGGTATTTCAGAAGATTTTAAGATAGGCAAATTGATTTTTTTCTTATAAATGTTTCAGATATTGTACAGAACATACTCTAAGAGAAAAAAAATATGTATTGCTTATTTACAATTTAAATGTAACTGGATGCCCTGAGTTTTATCTGGTAACTCCAGTGATATTCATTCAGTAAATAGTCACTGAATACCTGCAATGCTACAGCCTCGGTCCTGGGTCCCAAGGATAGAAAAGCAAACAAGGCAG
>NW_022103968.1:22509728-22513445 GCF_000313985.2 Echinops telfairi
CAGTAAACTTGGCCTATAAGAGTGTATACATCTCTATTATTCTCTCCATCTATATACCTCTGTGCATTTATCGATATGCTATTGATTGTTATATTAATTTTTTCAAAGAAAACATGGACTTGCCAAGAGTACTCCAAGACCCCTCAGTTACAGAAACAGGCTCGCCCAGGACAAGTATCCTGAAACAGAGCCTCTGTGCAGGTAGCAGAGCTCCTGCCTCTGGCCACTCACTGCACACGGAAGTTCTCTACAAGCTCCCAGTGCCCGAAGCAAACTGATCTCCACTAAACTGCATGATCTGACAGTGAGCGCAGGGAACCCATATCTACAAGGTTCAAAAAGACTCCTGAGAAGGGATGGCCAGCCTGATTCTATGAACCCAGGAATCTGGATTCCAAAACAAAAGACGCCCTGCCATTGGGACGCCTGGCTCATAGCGACCATGTAGGGTCGGGTACAAGCGCTTCCTAAAGGTCTCTGAGTAGAAAGCCTCATCTTTCTCCCTTGGAGCAGCTGGTAGTCTTGAATGACTGATCTTTTTGCCCAACACTTAGCCTACCTCATCATTTTCAGTCCCACATTCCAGGAAGCCTCCCCAAATCCTGTTACTAAATGGTTCACTCTTATTAAACATTATTTTAACCTAATAAAAAATGATTTTTTTCACAGCTGATTTCAAAACCCATCAATTTGCTTTGAATGCTTTTAAATAGGTTAAAGAATTCCTTTTCTAAATTTTTTAAATGAGCACAGAAGTGAGAATATTTTATTAGTGGCACAAATCAGTTTAGCCACAGTATTAGAACTAGAGCAAAAGAGAGCATTTCCTGGCAGCCATGTAACAATGCTGTCTCCAGCACACTTTTTAGAGAGGTTGTATCTTAGATTGGATAGTCGGGTTTCTTTTTTAATGAAAATTAAATCTAATTCTCTTAAATATTTGCTGGCTGAACTGAAAACTCATTCTCTAGCCTAGCTTTGAAAAATCCCCGCAAAGAGCCTCGCCTGCCCTTTTCCTGCTGTCTGTTTCTGTTTCCACGGAGGACATATTTCTTGGATCCAAAGTGTCTTTGCAGGAATCCTTCGAAGCCACTACAATGTTTTCTTAGGGTTAGTGAAATCGGGTCATGCATATGTCTATCATTTTCTCACTGGACACACACAAATGCATTATGTTTCACAAAAGCTGAAATCAAATAAGGATTTCCGGTTGCTTTTATTAAACCTTCGATTCATCTTTTAGAATCACCTATTCCATCCAGAGGCTTCTTATAACCTTTGTGAAAACATCACAGCCATAAGAACATCAAACTAGTATAATTTACCCTTTTGTTCTTAGGCAAAAATAAATACATATAAATGATGTCTAATATGTTCTTCCGTTACCCCATGAATTCTCTGATACAACTCAAGTTGAGAACCACTTTGAAAGAAAGCACATAAGAGCCTTTCCTCCAGTAACTCAGGTGATCACTGGTGGCAGGACCGTGTTGCCTGCTTTCTACACCACAATAAGACGCAATTACCCATTATGATGTAGCAAAAGCTGACATTGAATTGGTTTTCCGAGGAGCTCAGAGAAGCAAATGAAACTTAGTAGGAAATTATTACATGTGCAACCTTTCTTTCAAGAGAACCAATCAGTGTAATTGAAACATCTCACAACGTTTGATTTGCTTTTGCCCTGTAACCAAATGTTTCAATTAGATTCATTTGTATTAGTGTCGCTGAGATCATTTTCAACACTTTGTCTAAATTACCTCTGGCTCAGCCTGGAATTTCAAACTCAAACTGCAGAGGACACAGGCCCGCTCTGGGCAGCCTGTGGACGGAATGTAACAGGGACCTTGAGCTTTCTCAGATGGGAGTTCTCATTGGTTTTGGGTTTTTTTTTTTAACACTTGAAACAAAAAGTCTTCCACTGAGTGTTAATCTGCACCCACAGGCAGCAAACAGGATTTGAAAGCATTTTTTTTTTCTTCCTGTTTGGAGAGGTGTCTGATGTCACATGTCAATCGAGGGCAAAAATATTGTCCCCTTGCATTTTGGATCTATTGAAAATACTGAAATTTTATAAAGCCAAAGCACTCCCTTGGCGTGACTGTGCTTCTCCTAATATAAATGCACAAAGGACTACATTCTGTATGTGCTCAGTTATTCAGAAATTAACAATTGTATCCATTAGGATCAATTAAGATTAGAGCACCTTGGAATACTGTGGGAACACAGAGACTCTAGGTTGCAGCTGACATGTAGAGGAATAATGCACTTCCCACAAACAGTCCTAATTTTGGAAAACTTTATTGTGCAGTCATAGGCTGGGTAATGATGGATACTCATTGTCCTCTGGAACTGTGAATCATACACTTTTAACATTAATGATGTAAAACTGCAATCTCTGACTCCAAGGTGAGACTCAAGACAAAGGAGGCCCAATGTTCCGCAGTGTTTTGGGCTACGGCTAAGACGAGAGTCAGGGTCTTAAGGTGTCCCAATCTTCCTCTCTGTCATAAGAGGGCAAAAACCAATTCGCTTCCCCAAACTGGAGTTAGCACCTTCTCAAACCAAACCCAGTGCCATCAAGCCAGTCCCAACGTACCCAGGACAGAGGAGAACTGTCCTTGTGATGTTTGAGATTGGAACGTGTTAGAGAAGTAGCAAGCCCCATCTTTCTCCTGGAGCACCTTCTTAGGCTGAAAAAAAAATTGTGATTTGCCTCATATACAGTCCAATTTATGGAGTGCTGGTGGTATTTGCTGCAGAGTGGACAGTGAGCTACGAAACTCCAGGTCAGCAGTTCCAATTCATTAGCCACACCACAGAAAACAAAATGAGGCTCTCAGAATTCCCAAACAGGGCTTCTATGATTTGGAAGCTTTTCAATGCAGTGGGTTTGGGGACACACCGATTTCATACAGAAAAACATTGCCTATGAATTAAATTTTACCTTCCACTTGTTGTTTGGTGCCATAAGGTTGGTTCCAATTTCTAACAACCCTTTGTACAAGAGAACAAAACACTGCCCTGTCGTCATCCTCACAATTGTTGCAATTAGTCTATTGCTACAGCCACTGTGTCAATGCCTCTGGCTATGGGTTATATATGAGGGAGCTACTAAAAGTTTGTAGAAAAATTGAATTCAAAGAATGGTTTTAACTTTAAATAAAATAAAAACAATTATGGGGGTTTTCTAGAGATGTTAACAGGTTGCCACAAGCTAGGATCAGAAAACCTCAAGGATGTAGTCATTGGTCCACAGCAACGCATCTCCTCAGACAGAAGCCAAGTCTAGCTCTGTGGTGCTCAGCCTCGCAGTCATGTGCTCCCTGAGGCTCTATCAGGTCCCAAGTTCTTTGGCCAGGGACGTGACCTACTGCTATGCCTCAGTTTCATAGTCTCCGTGCTGCCCCTTTGCTCTGTCTCATGGGCTCCTTGATTTGTCAGCCAAAGCCTCTGAAGCCGCCACCACATGGGGCAGGATTTTCCAACATTCTCTGCTGGTGACTCTTCTTCCTTGATGGTCCCAGGAATTCTCTAGTACCTTTCTGAAGTTTCCTTTTCCTCTCTCTGTCTTTGAGAACAGGAAGGGTTCGAAGATATACTCCTGACCTCTAGTGCTGCAACACCAACCAAGCGAACATCAGTTTTGTCTTTGAACTTTAAAAAGATTCATTGTTTGATTTAAACTTTTTATTTTTATACATGACAGATCTGTGC
>NW_022103968.1:22514050-22515600 GCF_000313985.2 Echinops telfairi
TGGACTTGGTTGGGATGTTTTCTTTATATACAATTACTCTTTGATATGAAGCTCTCTCTCTGTCTCTTTCTCTGTCTCTATCGCTATCGCTATCTCTGTCTCTCTCTCTCTCTCTCGCTCTCTCTCTCTCACTCTCACACACACACACACACACACACACACTGACATGCATGCCACTGAATTTGTTTCTCTAGTCAACCTGGCCAGACACACAGTTGATCAAACAAGATAAAAAGGTGATTAGTTCCTAATTATGAGACCAAGTCAAAATCTGAGCAACTAGGAAAAACTATTATTGAAACAAAACAAACCAGCATCAAAACAAAGTTTCTGTGGTTTCACTAGCTGATTCATAAAATGTAAAATTTTGGTTGACCATCTAAATCAATTTTATCAGCACAGAAAAATAAACGAAGGATCCCAAACAGAAGGTTGTCAACTATGGTTGAAAACACTGATTGCTAAAATCATCTTGATTTTAGTCTAGCTCAAGTACACTCAGGCTGCTGGGGACCTCAGGTGTATCCGAGGAGAGCTATGACAGGGTGTTCAGGAGGTGATTGTTTGGAAGTAGATTCTGTCTTTGTTCTGAGCTACGTATTCATGGACATGAATTGCCAAGAAGTGCGCTAATTGTTTGATTAGCCCAAGAACTCCAAAATAATTTTTGGGTAGGCTCATAAGTGAAATATGAAGATTTTCAAAAGTATTTCTAGGCTCTATATTGCTACTATGGTTTAAATAATTTCATACATTATTCTTTTTTTCCTCACTTGCCTTGCTTGAAATAATTTCTAATAAAATTAAACTTACCAAGCCCATCATTGGGGCTTTCTGATTCTTGTTATCCAGACCCCCCAAACTGGTATTTTAAAAACACATAACAAAAACAATTATTCATCCAAAGCAGAAATTGCTAGTTGACTTGGTTTTCAAACTCTGAGAACACAGCAGGGGCCAGCCTGTGGAGTCTTCCCTGCAAGTGAAATGCTTTATTTGTGAAGCAAAATACTATGCAGAACTCTGGTGAGGAATACCAGTAATGACTCTATTAGTTAGTAGTTTTAGTTGAATAGCTGTCCACAAAAGGAAGCTCAGATGCTGGGTTTTCAGAATTAATATTCTTTTGAAGCATTAAAATCTAGGGCATTTTGTCCATGGTAGAGGACTAAAGCACAAAATTGAGGGGAAAAAATCCATTTTTCCTCTTTTATGACTTTTTATGTTTGTGAGCTATTGACTACCTTTGTGCAAATAGGAACGGAGCATAAAACAAGCAGAGGAAACCATAGTTTCCAGGAACACAGTAGACGGGCACATCCACGTCTGCCTTAGAGCTACAAACGCTCTGTGCCTGGCCATTATTTCAGTTGGCACTCTGTGCATGGTGAGAAAGAAGCCCCGGTGGCAGTGTGGGTAAGTGTTTAGCTGCTAACCAAAAGGTAAGTTATTCAAACCCACCAGCTACTCCGAGGAAATAGATGTGGCAATCTGTTTCTGTAGAGATTACAGCTTTAGAAGCCCCATAGGACAATTTTACTCTCTCCTGC
>NW_022103968.1:22516707-22521701 GCF_000313985.2 Echinops telfairi
TTTTAATAGACGGTAAGGAGTTCAGAAATACCACCATTCTGCAGATGGAAAACTGAGGGTTGGAGAAGTTATAAATGATTTAGTGAATGGTGTTTGTAGCTGAGGGTAAGAATGTGAATATCATAATAAGGAAATTTCTCTTTTAGTGTGATAAATCAAATACCAATTCTTTTCATTCCAATTCACTGTTAGTCAAAGATATCTGAGAAGCATTTATCGGGAACCTTTCATTGGCTGATAGAGCATGAAAGACTTGCAGTAAAGTCCATTCTGACCCCGGGGGTCCAGAATAGAAATGGGTTCCATAGGGTTTTCCTGGCTGTGAATGCAAATCGCCAGGTCTTACTTCTGAGGTGCTGCTGGGTGTATTTCAGCGTCCGCATTTTAGTGAGTAGATGAGTGTTGAAATTTGTGTCTCCCTCAGAGACCTTCACACAGCTTTAGGAACTGGAAGAGAGAGACAGAGGGTTGAACAGCCGTAGTTGACTCCTGTTTAGATCCCCAGATGTCCGGCACATCTCCAACTGCAATGCGATTTCAATCAAGGAACCCAGAAAGTGACAAAGAAGCAGCAAAATTGATTAATTCTTCCACACGTACTTCTCACCCAGTCTTCTTGAAATGATATGTCACTTTTCACTCATCTGGGCATTCATAGCATTAAGCTCCGCACATTCCCGGAGATTTCATTAAGCATCAGATGTAGAAGAGAAGTCATTGGGAGGGGAGGGTTTCTGGTATTCAATAGTATGCACTTCAAGAGGTTTTGTTTTATTTTTGTGTTTCCTGGCTGATTTCACTGGGAAATTTATTGTAACATTGGATAGAAAAGGAACTCAAGTTAAAATATTTGCATGGAGCGTCTGGAGTTAGAACAGAGGAGTGGTTCTCTAGAGCAGTGGTTCCCAACCGGTGGGTCCCGACCCCAGTAGGGGTCAAACGACCCTTTCACAGCGACCCTTTCACAGGGGTTGCCCAATTCATAACAGTAGCAAAATTATAGTTACGAAGTAGCAACGAAAATACTGTTATGGTTTGGAAGTCACCACAACAGGAGGAAGCGTATGAAAGGGTCACGGCATGAGGAAGGTGGAGACCCACAATCTAGAGGATGATTCTATGGGAAACACAGTAGGCTCACTCCACAGACTTTCTGAACCACTGAAAATACGGGACAATGGTCAGGACTTTGGGGGCATCTTGCTTACTTTTTTGGTGGTACTTTATTTTGAGTGCTAGCCTTTCATTCTTAAAAGGTGAATAGAAAAATGCAGCTAATCTCTTAGATGTTTTCGCATTTCATCATTCTATAGGGGATTAGGGAATTTGGCAGATCACATATGCATGCCCGAGGCAAGGTTCTAGCATGTAAATTTCAGTTCCTTTCCACAATGAGCTTGTAAGGATTCTGTAGTTGTGTAAGGGGCTGGGAGGGTGGGGTGGTGGCGGAATAAAAATAAATAACAAAGGAAACAAAATTTAGAGCATCTGTCACGGAAAGGTTCTTTACATTATTTACTTTCTAATTAAGATGCATAGAATCCAGGGTTATGGAAAATAATATTGTATCCTGCCGTGATAGGTAATTCCAAAATAACACGGACCCATAAAGAGTTCTTATTAGCGAGTAAACACCCTGAGTGGCCCTATGTGTTGGACGTTGGGGCTATTAACTGCAAGGGCAAAGATTCAAACCCACCACTCACTCCTCGAATGGGAGTCTGTCTTCTCCCTCCGGTAAATGTTACAGACTCTGAAATACTATACAGGATGGCTATGAATCAGAAGCCACTCGATGGCAATGGGGTTGTTTTTGCTTTGGGGGTGGGGGGAGGAGGAAATCCTTTTAAACAAAGCAAAGAGGTGGTTTTGAGTGCTTCAGAAATTCATCAGATATCCGTGCTCATGGTAGACGCAAGTTTTTCCGGTAGCTGGTCAATAACGCAAGGACTCAACTCCACCTACTCAGATCGAGGAGTCGCTGATACGGTATTAAGGAAAAGCACACCTGAAAACACTATTTCTCTTTCTAATTGGATTCCAGGCCTCATGGAAGACGCAGAGACATAGGTTGCCTCACGTTCCGTTGTGTTCAGTTTAAATTCGAGCACAGAACTGGGTCATCTCAGAGTCAGACTATGTCTGGAGCAGCAAGCCGATGTTTCTCTTATGGCCTAGGGCACAATTCATTCCCACGAAATGGCTGCTGCATAGGCAATGCTGTTTTGTACTCTTGAGTGGTCACTTCTGCCCGTCTCCCAAACCGGGCTTCAGTGTGATACCCAAATCTGATGTCCCCCAAATAATTATGTTCCTGGGAACAAATTGTGCACTAGGCCATAAAGGAAACAACTGCTTGCTGCTCCAGAGGGTCAGCAGTTTGACACCGCCAACCAGCTCTCCAGGAGCAAGACGAGGCTTTTTACTTCCATAAGGAGTCGCAGGGTCAGACACTTACAGGGGCAGTTCTACCTGCCCTACAGGCTTGCCATGAGTCAGAACTAACTCAAGGGCAGTGAGCTTGTTTTGTTTTGTATTTTGTGGTTCTTTTTTTTAATAATTTTTAATTGTTTTATTAGGTTCTTTTTGTTGTTGATCAGTCAATAGATCATTTGTTAAGTAATCTCAAAAAGGAAGAATTGATCCCCTTGGATGGTGGTGTTAGGGAAAAACACTAAAAGAACGATAGACTACCAAGAGGACCAAAATTTCTGTCTTGAAAGAACAATGGCAAGTACAGCGCTGGACCGGCCAGTGCTTCTCTTCCTCTGTGGTCAATATGGTCCCAAGAGTTGGAACCAGCAACTTCAGAAAGGGAATCTTACCCAAACCTGCTTCAATGTCTATACCAAATTTCCAATGTATAGGAAATATCGAGGACGGAGGAGCAGGTTAAACTCCATCATGGGGAAGCAAAGAGCACATTGTTGATTCTGGAATACCATAAAGGTAACGACCCAGTAACATAGCGTCTGCACTGCAGGAGAGACAGAGACAGACAGACAGACAGACAGAGAGAGAGAGAGAGAGAGAGGAGGAGGAGGGCAGGAAAGGAAAGGAAGGAGCAGAAAGGAGCAAGTCGAAGGGAGGGGAAAAGAGGTGGGGAAAAGGGAAAGGAGACATACAAATTAAAAGAGACTGAAACCACGAGTTGCCTCATTCCACTGTTGCCATTATTTTAATTTCAATGATAGTTTACTGAACCCGGAGTTATGGCTTCCAGATGGCAATTGGAAGTTTGAGCAGTGGTTGGATATTGATTATTAAGAAGTCTTTTTTCTTTTTATTTGACATCACAATTGAATTGTTCTTATGTTTTTTAATTATTAGCTTTTATAGATACATACTCAAATATTTACAGTGAAATTATATAATAGACTTTTGCTTCAAATACTGTGCCAACAGAGAGAGTGACTGATTCCCCATGATTCATCGCTGTTAAAACTGGGTAATGGATATATGGAAGTTTATGTATATCATTCAGTTTTAGTGTATGTTTCACATTCTCCATAATAAAAATACTATTTCAAAGATATTTGAGAGGAAGATAATTTATGAATTAATATGTCTTCCTTCACAGCAATCTAATATGCTAAATTCTAAAGAAGTCAATCTATGATTATCCTGTAATTTTTTCTTTTTATAGAAGATTTGTACTACATATGAGCAATACAAATATTTTAAACTAATGTATGGGTCAGAGAGTGCTGCCAGAAAGCCATAGTGACCCTAAATGATGCAGAATCAAAGGACACTATCACCACAGAAGAGGAAGAACCAACACTGCACGCATGCCATGACTTTCAAATGAGAAACTGAGAGAGGGGTTTCGACTTTAAGATCTGCCAACTGAAATGAAAAAGAGTAAAATGAAAGGATGCATTCCCAAATATATATCCTAAATCAATGGGAAAAGAGATCTCCATTTTACCAAACCTAGTATCTTGCCAAAGTACAGTGGTTGTGAGGTAATAGGAGGATTATGTCAAGGAGTCCAGGTAGAAAAGAATGTTTGGAAACTGATTGTGGTAGCAATTGTACAATTCTACTTGACATGATTGAACTATGGAATGATATAATATATGTATTAAATCCCAACTACTACTAAATTTTTTTAATTCAAGCATATAACAATGTGAAATTTGAGGCAAAGCTTGTATTGTATGTATCATGCCTATTTGAATTTTGCATCGTCCGGCTTTGCATAATCTAAATTCTCACACTCTAAACTAACTCTTCGGTAGACCACACCCCCTTGCTTATTCGAGACAGCCTTCTGTTGGGACAATGGACCCTCCAATTTACCTTTAAAAGGTTGTACCCCAACTCATATTCTAAACAATTTTTAATTTTAATGTGTAACTTTGTTATACGTGTAATCTCTGCAAATGCATAATACAGTCTATAAAGCAGTGACCATACTTTGCTGCTTTTGCTTCTAGCTGAATCAAACTAGCAAGAAAACATCCCTATTCACTTTCTTCCATTTTTCATTCCATTTTGCCCTTGAGTGTAGAAGTGGAAAGTGCCCAAATTAGCTATTGTAGAGGGAACCAAGTCAATTCTATGTTTAAAAGCAACTATTTGCAGAATTCTTACTTTTTGTTTCTCTGAGTTGATTCTTCTACTGTTTTTTTTCTAGTTCCACTGAAAGAATCAGATACTTCTGGCAATATTCAATGACATAACTGTAAGCAAAATTATTCAAGCATTAGCTCTTTTAAAAATTATTCTTATTTAATTTAAATTCTAATATTGAGCATTGTAAAACCAAAGCATTAGTTGTATGATAAAATTATAAGAAAAACCTTTCTTTCTCCCTATATAAGTTTTCTTGCAAGATCATTTGGATAAGTTTTCTTGTAAGGTCATTTGGGATGTGATCTCTCTCTCTCTCTAGGAGTTCACAGCTTTACTAGATGTTATTCTCACATCTAAAACTGATTTTAGGAAAATACAATATTTAGGAAAATTCTCCTGAGTCTTCCCATGAG
>NW_022103968.1:22522592-22524994 GCF_000313985.2 Echinops telfairi
AAGAACTGCTTTTATCCATCATGTTTCAAAACAGTGCATTATTCTTAGTTTCTGCCATGTATTTCAGGACTGTTTTTCCAAAAGTCCACTCCCCTTGTCAATACTCAAGTATGTACAGAGCTCATTTCATGGCTAACAGCTAAGCTGGTGATATCAATGAATCCCTGATAACTCACACTTGAATTAGGACACTCAGGAGCGAGCTGGCTGTGGCCAGACTCTAGTCTGTTTTATGAATTTTTGGAACTCTATTCATGCTGTTTTATCTTTCCAATGACTTAGGCTCATATTAGTCCACTCCCCTGCTCATTGCCTTCCTCTTCTGACTCACTACAAATGGCACATGTTCATACTCGTTATGCTTTCTTGTTTCATCCTTTTTCTCTCCCTTTCTTTGCTTTTTACTAATTTATTTGCCTCTCTTACTCTTAGTTTTGAATGGCACGTGTAAGCTTTGGCAATGAGCCTGGTTAGTAAGTGTTGCCATAAAAGAGATAAACAAGTGGTGGCCTTAAAGATCAGAAATCTATTTTCTCACAGTTCAGAAGATTGAAAGTCGAAACTCACATCACAGTGTCACTTGGTTAATTCCCTCAGTGCAGCATCTTCTAGCATTTGGTTCTGTCCGCAGGCGTTTAAATGCCATCTATCTTTCTCCTGTGTCTGTGTGCCTGCGTTTGTTTAGCTCTTCTTATAAGTGAGAAGTGACTCAGTTTAGGACCCATCCTACTTGGGCATACCCTCATTAAAGTAATGTGTTAGTCCGGTACTTTAGAGAAACAAATTCACACAAACTTATATGTATAAGGAGAGTTTTATATAAAAGGTAAGTGCACATCAAGAGAACATCCCAACCCAGTGCTGCCCAAGCCTACAAGTCCAACATTAGCCCATATGTCTGACACCAATCCACAAAGTCCTCCTCCATCTCACAAATCACACATTATGATGCTAATGTCAGGAAGAAAGCCAGATCAGTGAGCGTGTAAGTATCTCAGTGCTGGCAGGGGTATCCACAGGGCTGCTTCAGCACCCAGGGCTGCATCAGGGCAGGCTTCTCCTCGGGGATGTCTTGCAGGAAGTGAGCCTTGCCAGCTGAAGCAGGGAACTGGCTAAGGCAGTTGCACCCTGGTCCGACCATCACAAAGAACTAGAAAGGTGAGGCTCACTGAGCCATTTATCCCTCCACCCTTCAATTAACACACATGTGTTTATCGGCCAGGTTGGCACAATAAACTAACTACCTCAAGTAACAATGGAAAACGTACTTCCCAATAGGAAAATATCCCTGGGTGTAGTGATAAATCAAAGGATTTGGGGTGATAAAGCCCAATCTATCACTGAGACAAAAGCTGTGGAAGCCAAACTGAACAATCAGATTTAGCACCCTCTTAATGCATGACAAAGACATTGGAGCATTAATAGCATTCCCTCATGTGAGGGGTAGCATTTACCACCTTTATAAAGCTTCTAGTTGCCTCCACAGTTTGTATCATTATACATAGATCGAATAGTGCTATGATGAATATGTATGTATCCAACTATGCATTTCTATATATTGTTCATCACTAGTTATATACTACGTGTATACATGTGGTTAAAAGCCTGATTTGGTACTTACTGCTAAATTGTTCAGCAGTAATGATAATGCCGTCCTAATGTTGGTGGAGGTATTGTTGAAGACTGGAACTGCTTTAGGACTTAGAAGAATAAGAATGAAAAGTCAAGGTCAGCGGTGACTGTACTCCACCCAGGAAATCCTACGCATGGTGACTTGGACATGGAGAGGATGGACCTAAAATTCACGGGATGGCTTTAGAGTTGAAGAGCAAAGTTGAAGACCCACAGGATGAAAATCTGAACATGGACGAAAACATGCCCACCAGAAAAGAAGTGATTTTAAGAGAGAATTTCTGCTAATAATACCCGTAATAAAGATTTGCAGGAAAATGCAAGGTGTATATGACAAGATGTAGATGAGGGAGCATCCAGATATTTGAGAGGGCCATCCATTTCAAATACTGCCCAGTCTATTATTCCCTTGGGCCTGGACTGGGTGAGCATGCTCTTTGGGGCCTCTGTTCCAGGGATTCTGTTTAAATAGATTTGAGTTGGTGATTTCAGGTGATTTTGGTGGATATGCTCAACTGGGAGTCTGTCTTTTGTGCACATGAGTTTTAAAGCGAACTGGCTTGAGGGATTTCTGCAATCTCTCAGTAAGCACTAAGGATTATTGAAGATCCTTCGCAAACAATATTTAGGTCTTTTCAGTAGGTTCTCTGCAGGTTTGGGGGTACAGAGGTAAATAAATAATTCTCTCTCTTTCTCTGTAAGGAATTGATCATCGTGAGAAGCTGCCTATTCTTCCTACTTTGAAAACCTCATCTGATCACAAGCAACTG
>NW_022103968.1:22525717-22534425 GCF_000313985.2 Echinops telfairi
TTGGAGGACCAGATGATATGTGTGATATTATGCAGATCTCCCCCGCAGTGCCATGGTTCTGTGATGCGCTTAATGAGGGACCATAGAAAATAGCTGCTTTCCTGACTTCCCTTGAGCTGAAGGAAGAGTTTCCTACATGAGCTGATTGGAATGTAAGCAAAAAACAGAGAAGGGGCTATAACCCTGGTCTGAGCAAGCTCTGGCTATTCAGAAGCCAAGAGGGTTTAGATGCAGTCACATCTCTGCCAAAGGGAATGGCTGGATTTGGTCTTGATCAATAGGGCCTGTGGAGGATGAAGTAGACTATACGTTAGCAGCCTTCCTGGTGAAAATGGAGGTGCAGAATTACCTCAATGTGAGCAGGCAAAAGAAATGTTAGCTCCCAAGCCAACCTCTGATAAACATTTGGCCTCAAGATAAAACTTTCAGACACACTATGCAAGTTTTTCCTGCCCTTCCGGTCTTGACTCTCTCCCTCTCATCAGCATTACACCCACTGTCTGAGCCTAAGTCAGCCAGGGACTCTTAATCAATTCCCTGCAGAGAACCTGACATGTTGGCATCTTACTAACTATTGAGAACCTGATAGTCAAAAAAACAGGAATCAATTCAAAGCCTGGCTTCAAATAAGATCTGCTGATCCTCCCAGCTAGCTCTGTCAGGGTCAAGAGAGACCAAGGAACCTCTGTGTTTGGAACTACAGGATGAAGAAAGGGTTGCACAAATAATGGCATTTTGAACTTTTACTTTAGCAATCGGCACCTCAAATTTCTCCTTTTACCAAGTTTCCATTTAACAAATGGGCACATCCATTTATTGTGTGGACCTTCTCGTGAAAATATAATAAAAAATGATATCTGACAACTTTTGAATGGTGAGACTCCGACCATATCTCTTACCCTCCACCACATCCTGTCCGCACGACTGCACTTTGCTACCACGTGGCTGGTAGAAAGCCTTTGCCATTGTCCCAGTCTCCCCCTTTCTCCATTTATTAACCTTTCATTCAATGAGGGTGATATCTTATTTCCCACCCAAGAGGAGGCGTTTTCCCACCTGAGAACCTGTGCATTGTTCCCAAGCTGAAAGGAGATGGGTGTTAAACGGCCCAGTCTCTTTAGCTCTTCTTCCAGGCTCAGGCAGAGGCCCTCAATCGAAGACCAAACTCATGGCCAT
The DNA here is from genome assembly GCF_000313985.2 of Echinops telfairi. Classification (NCBI taxonomy): domain Eukaryota; kingdom Metazoa; phylum Chordata; class Mammalia; order Afrosoricida; family Tenrecidae; genus Echinops; species Echinops telfairi. The sequence goes on from NW_022103968.1 coordinate 22,526,894, forward strand.
TGGGACAATTCCAGTCCATAGTGACCCTATAGGATGAGGTAGAACTGCCCGTGAGTTTTTGAGGCTATAACTCTTTTTTTTTTTTTTTGAGGCTGTAACTCTTTACAGGAGTAGAAAACCTCAACTTTCACCCTCAGGGCAGCTGGTGGTTTCGAACTGCTGGTGCCATAGGCATAGCTCAAAGAAACGGTCACCATTTAACTGCCAGCCCCACATAGCAGGAAGTACCCGTGTACCAGCAGAGGGAGTTGGTCCCTCACCAGTAATATCCACCTGCAGTGTTCTCCTGCGTGTTTGCATTAAGAGTCTGCTCCTCCGAATGAGTAGATATTTTATGCATTACTCCAGTTTATAGGGGAGCTGATAGCTCACCTTCTGATTTGTTACTTGCAGAATGCACCAAATTACAACACTGGCTCAGAAATTTTCTCTTAAGATTTTTTTGTTTCTCGCTCCAGAATCATCAGCCGAGCTCTAAACACTGGGATTTCTTCCTAAAACGGTTGTTGTTTACTTAACAGTAGCAATCCTTTCTTCTCGGCATCAGCCTCAGCTTCCTGACCACTCCCCAAGTGACAAGTAGCCTCGGAGAAACAGACACGGTTTCCTGTGAAATTATGTATGGCTTCGTCTTTCAATCCCTCTAACAAGGACCCTGCAAACATGAGAAGTCGAGTGGTGACTAGCTCATTCTTTTTTCCCATTGTAAAAATGGAGGCTTTGACATTGCTAGTGAGAGGCAGCCTCTTTCACATCCTCGTTCTATATGTAGTCTGCTAACAGGGCCATTAAGAAGGCCATTGTCTTGGTAATTTTTAGGTGGAAATAAAACCAGATTTCAGACAAATCTGGTCTGAATTTTAAGCAGGTGTCCCTGTCAGCATAAAGACGGGACTAGGTGTGCCTGCTGTTATTTAACTTCACATGGATGAAGCAAGGTTCAAAGGTGTTCTAGAAGGGAATGCAAACATGATTAGCTTCAAGATCAGTTCCTTCTGTTGTGTTTCAACAACCTAATTTCACATGGCATGCCTGTCAACTAAACAGAGCACTTGACTCAGTTCTATGAAAATTGTATGTAGTTCTATGAAAAAATTACACATGTGCTGTGCCGAGGTGGGCTGTTTTGTAAAGGGTTGTGATAGTGTGCGCAGAGGTGGGCTTTTCAATTCTGTTCCAGGAGTAAGAATGTGGACTGGGCCAGCCTGAGCTTAAGGTGGGTTGGGGAATACTATATTGGGTAGGAAGTGTACCTGGGTGGGTTGTGTCACAGTTTGGGGCAGAAAGACTTTTTCCCCTCCTAGAGCAGGCATTAAATAATCTAGCGGCATGCTACTCTGGATGAAAGACGTGTTAAAGCTACCACTGCTTCTAGTAAATCACGGGATAGAGGTGTATTTCCAGGAAGGAGATTTATGAGCTGATGGTTGGGGATTATGGGCAGCTCATCATTTCAGGTTATACAGTCCTTTCTCTATCTCATCTGAAATCGATTCAAGTATTTGTGAAAAGGGCGACTTTACTTTATTAGCACTCTGTGCCCCATTGAGTCCCCTGATTTGTTTTCAATTAGATTATTTTCCAGTTGACACAGATGGTTTGTTTTTTCCATAGCTCTTTAAGGATTCGCTCTAGGGGTCATCAGAGATCAGTTTCATAGTTCCTCATCTTTTATTTCAACAAATACTTGCTGGACATCTGATATGTAAGGCTCTCTACTCAATGTGGAAACTCAACTAAACATATAGCATGGTCTAAACTTTGAAAGAAGATCCTCGTGGTGCACTAGTTAAGCACTTGGTTGCTAACTGAACATTTAGTGGTTTGAACCTACAGGAGAAAGATGTAGCAGTCTGATTCCAAAATAATTCTAACTTTGGAAACCCTGTCCAGAGGCAGCCTGTGATAGGTAGGTTTATTGTGCCAATCTGGCCAATAGGAACATGTGGGATTAATAATATCACAGTTTGAGTGGAGGGCAAAAAATAAATGGCTCGGCAAGTCCCACCCCTCTCTCTCTTATTCTCTGGTGATGCTTAAGCTAGTTCTCTGCCTCAACTTGTGAGCTACACTACCTGTGGGACAGCCAAACCTTGGATCATGTTGTTAGAGCTTGAGGTTCTTCGAGACCTGCTTCATCACGCTGCTGGTGTATACTTTGCTTGAGCTTGAGGCTGGTGGATCCTGTCATCTTGTATCACTTGAGTTTGATATCCCATCTGGGCCTGCTTTGCTAAGCATCTCAGCTGCTGGCTATTGGTGACCCACCCTGCTGTGACTGGACTGCCTGCATTGCCCTAGGGAAGACTCCTGTCTGCTTCCTTGACCTTGGACCCAGCAGCCCTCTAGAGTTGAAGGGCTTCTGGGTTATTAACTGTTTCCCGGCAGTGAGTTGAACTGAGCCCTCTGTACTGCAGTGAGGACCAATTAGTTGTTCTATTCCTTCATGCTGTATGTATGTATGTATGTATCTATCTGTCATCTATCTATCATGCCTAATCATAAGTGTTCAGGTTTTATTTGTTTAGACAACTCTGTCTAACACAAAGCCCAACTCTGTCCTACTAATGTAAGGGGAATGGGATAATGTGTTTAGATTCTAAAGGGTATATGCTCTCCCTCCCCAGCAGTTTTCCAACTTTATTATTATGTTCATATTTCAGCCCACTGTTATAGCCTGTGTAGATCATCTCATTTAGGGTCTTTTTCTTTTTCATTAACCCTCCATTCTACCAAGAATTTTATCCTTCTCTAGGGACTGGTCTTTCCTGATAACATATCCAGAGAATGTGAAACAAAGTCATGTCATTCTCTCCCATAGGGAGCATTCTTTCTGTCCTCCTTCTAAGACAGACTCATGTGGACTTCTGAAAGTACATTTAGCTTTCTTCACCAACACCATACTTCAGAGGCTTCAGTTCAAAAGCAAAAATCCTCACAAATGGACCAATAGACAACATCATGATAAGTGGATAAAGGACTGACCTGGGATCCACAATCAATGCTGATTTAAGCCATAGGCAAGAAAACAAGAATTATATTGCAGTGGGCTAGAGAGGACGTCTTTACAGTGCTATAGGTCAAATATATCATTTTGAGGACTAAGCTGCTTCTGACCCAAGTGAGTAGTTTTAATAGCTCCATTGGCATACTAAAGCTGGACGATGCAGATGGAAAAGTGAACTCACATGGATGCACTTGAATTATGGTGCTAGTGAAGAGTATTGAATGCACAATGTGCCACTGGAAGAACAAAACAATCTGTCTTGGAGGAAGTACAGTACAGCCAGAATGATGTGAAAAGGTAAGACATTTTTCTCAGGTATTTAAGACATGTTTCAGGAGAAACCAGATCCCACAAAAAGGGCATCGTGCTTGGTAATGCTTTTGCTCACCATCATGCTTTTGATCGCCAGAGGATGAGCAAAAATTAGGAAGATCCTAGATGCAGTGGATTGAACAGTAGCTGCAAAAATGGGCTGAAGCGTAGCACTAATGGTGAGGCTGGTGCAGAAGCTGCCCACTCTTTTATTCTGCTGCAATAGGGTTCCTTTGCATTGAAACCAAGTCAACAGAACTGATCAACAGCAATGTTTCAGAACAAGTTTCAGTCTCTTTTGGCATCCATTTTGATCTTTCCTTTATGTCTTTTTTAATGAAATATTATTTTCTTCAGGTGTGATATTCTTGTTGCCATCTCTCATGTAAAAATTATTCTTGAGATGATCTCTAAATTCAGGCAGGGTATATTCAAGGTAATATTTGGTTCTTACTTTCCTTGCTCTAATTTTCTTCAGCTTCAACTTGATTTTGCATATCAACAATTGATGGCCAACAATGGTGACTATGCATGTGGACCTGGATCATTATGCCCACTTTCCATCCATATTGATTCTCTTCTTTCATATTCCATCTGGCAAGTTCCAGGTTGTGTTAGGCAGGGTTCTCTAGAAAAGCAATACCAGGACACTTATGATTATATATATGTAAAAGGATAAGTTTATATTGTGAAAAGGAATATAACAGCAAATTAACCCACACAGCAATACAGAGGACTCAGTCCAACTCACTTTCATAGGACAGTTAATATACTAAATATCCTTCAGACTCATGTGGTCACTAGCCCCAAGGCCAAGGAAGCACACAGTGGGGAGATGAAGTGGTGAGTTGTAGCGGAGGCAGTAGTGTGGTATAGTGAAGCAGATTGGGGTGGAGCCTCATGGTGTAGGGGGGATGTGAAGTGGCTGGCCTAGCAGAAGGTGCGGCATTTTGAGTGGTGGCAAGACTAGCAGAGTTGGCCCACAGGCAGCAGACACAGCAAGGTGGGGATGCACCACACTCCACCATGGTCCATGGGTTGGCTCGGTTCACAGGTAGCACAGCACACATGTTGATGCAGGGCAGCTAACTATGAAACTTTCTCATCTGTAAAATGGGATTTATATTTTTTTGTTAAAAATGGTGTCTTGAAAATTGAGCAAATCTCAGATGGTACAAACCCCAACTAAGCTTTGACTAGTGTAACCATGGAGGTAAGCAATCGCCACTCATTGTTAAAGAAGAAAGCACACACATAAGCAAAACTTGCTGTGAAGGCATTTTCAGTGCTGGCTATTATCCCATCTTGGGAACAACTCCTGGGGGGCGGGGGTTTATAAATGTAGTTGGGCACATTGACCTAATGGGAGATGGGATATGATAAAAACTTCTTCTTTCTAAAGTTTTTGACACTTATTTGAATGCCATTATTTCTGGCTTGATGGGTTCTATCTACCCTAGTATCCAAAAAAGAAAGAAGAAAGAAAAAGAATGAGTGGTAGTTAGTGTCTGGTGACAGTTTATCTTGTGCTAGGCACTATTTATAAACCTTTTTAAAAATTAATTATGTCTTTTACTTGTTGTAATTACCTGATGTGTCAGATACTGTTATTTTCCTCATTTTACAGTGAAGCAAACAGGCTTGGGAAACTCTGGGTAATTCACACAAAGTCTCTTAACTAATTACATCAAATAACTAGAATTTGAACTCGGCTTAATCTGACCCTGGAATATATCCTCCTAGTCACTATGGTGTACTTGATTCACCAAAACAATGCATTTATCCCACCTTTCTATTTCAATTTTTTTAATTAATAAAATTCAGATGACTAAGAGGCAAGCTCAAATGAGTCAACATTTCAGAAGCTTTAGTAAGTTCCTAGACATGTCTGCTTAAGGAGTAACAACCCTTAAGAATTATTTTTAGTAGGTCAAGTTGGTGAATGTGAACCTGAATCTCTTAGTTCTACATTTTATCTTTGATGGATGAAGTAGTTTTGAATTATTCACCTTTTGAAGAACTGTGTATAGTCATCTCTACTTCTTCTCAGGTTTGCCATTAAAAATAGCCTTTGGCTTGATTTTACATGATATATTTTCATGGACATGGGCAGAAATTGTAAAAAAGGATATGAATAAAAGCAAAACATTCCCATATACCTGAAAGAGTCTTTGTACAAAGCACTGTCAAACATCCCTCTATTTTTAACTTTCTGAAGAGTAACCATTTACATTGTAAACAAATACTGTCTAAAGGTTTGTACATATTTTTTGAGATCTTATGCAGCCTAAAATCAGATGCAAATATACACAATGAACACATACTTTAGAATGATCCTTTATAAACTTTACTCTGTAACACTTTACCACGTCATTTCTAAACTATTACTAATAGCCTAGACTTTCAGGGAGTAATTATAGTTTTAGCCCTCCTTAACATGTTAAAGATTAAATTAGGAGCAAACAGAAAGATATTCTGTGTCCGTGCCTGCAAGAAAGATGGATCTTTGGGTTTGGTAGGGCATTGGCTAACATGATGATCTTTTTAAACTTAGCATATTTGTATTTTTCAGAAACTTTATGCGATTGTTTGAATATGTTTTGTCACAGGATGATAACATGGAAATCGCTAAGCTTAAGTATAAACATGAATTAACTTAATCCCATAATTTCTCTTAGTCATGTTTTGCTATCTTTCTTTCAATATTTGGGTAGAATCATAAGGTTAACATTCAACAAGTGGTTATGAGAAAGTCTAGTTGAAATATAACATCTTCATCAAATGTAATCCCTCCCTTGCCCCTGGTGTAGAGGCTTGTTCTGAGGAAAAGACAAGCTAGTCTTAGCTTGACCCTCGTTGTGGATTTGAGTTCTCATTTAGGTACTACATAGCTTCCAGAAGGAGTCTTGGTGACTCAACATTTGAGAATTCTGCTACCCATCAAAAGATTGACAATGTGCAGCCATTCAATACCTCTGCCAGAGAAAGTCCTGATCATCTGCCTCGGTAGTGATTGCAGCCTAGTAAACACTATGAGGTAGTCCTACTCTGTCATGTGAGGTTACTTACTATGAGTCAAACATGGATACAGCGGCACCTATTAATGACAGCTCCATTTGGTTCAGCATTGTGCTTCCATATGGGGAATCTCCTTCTGTACAGTGACCAGAGAGAGAAAGAAATCAGATCTATCTCTTCCTCTGAGAACAATCATGATACATACGGTGAAAAAAAAAAAGATGTTAAAGCAATTTGAACAGTTTTCCATGCAATCAGAACAACATGGAATGGATAAATAAAACAATAGTAAACATAGAAGTCACTAAACACTTTCTTCCCACAGTGATTTTTTTTGTGGGGGAAGAATTCTACCGTAATGACATGGATGAAGTAAAGCTTGTGAGGGTTAAGCCTTTGGGAGCTATGTTTGTTGATGGGACAAGACTCAAAATGAAAAGAAAGCCACAAACATCTATTAGTCATCAGAACTTGGAGTGTATGAAGTTTGAATTTAGGAAAATTGGAAGTTGTCAAAACTGAAAAAGCATATAAAAACATTGTGTTAGTCTGAGTACTTCAAAGAAACAAATCCACTGAAACTCATGTATAAGAGAGAGTTTTATATAAGAGTTTTAAGTGTGCATCAAGAAAACATCCCAACCCAGTGCTGCACAAGCCCAAAAGTCCAATATTAACCCATTAACCCATATGTCCATTACCAATCCACAAAGTCCTCCTCCATCTCACAAAACAGATGCAATGATGCCGACTGCAGGAGGAAAGCTGAATCATTGAAAATATAAGCATCTCAGCATTGGCAGAGGTCTCCAAACAGGTGCGCCAGCACCCACGGTTACAGCAGGCTAGGTCCTTGTGGCTTCTCCTTGGGGATGTCTTGCAGCAAGTGAGCCTTGCAAGCTAAATCAGGGAACTGGCTAAGGCAGCTGCACTCTGGTCCGACCGTCAGAAAGCAAAAGACCCAAGAACTAGAACAGTGATGCTCATGGAGTCATTTATCCCTCCGCCCTTCAATTAACCCCACATGTGTTTATCAGCCAGGTTGGCACAATAAATGAACTAACTCAAATATCTAGGTGTTAGTAAGTTAAAATTGCTTGGAATTCATCATTTTGAATTAGAATATCATACTATGCTGGGAATGGCAGGTTCGAGAGGAATGGATATCCTTCAAAAAGTATATGTAAAGGTATGT
>NW_022103968.1:22535512-22544893 GCF_000313985.2 Echinops telfairi
AAAACAAGGGTCCAGGAATTCATGGAATATCAATGACAACATTTCATGTTGATGAAACAAGTTGACGAAGCACTGGAGAGTCACTCAGCTGTGTCAGGAAATTTGGAAGATAGCTTCTTGGACAACTTACCGGAATGGCTACATTTTTGTACCCATTTGAAAAAAGGTAACCAACAGAATGCACAAATTTTCAACAAATTTTCAACAAATATCATTAATATAACATGCAAGTAAAATTTTGCCGACGATCACCCATCAACTGTTGTGGTAGCACCTTGGCTCAGAACACAAGAAGTATCATCGCTGATGTCAGATGGATCTTCTTTGAAAACAATACCTGATAGATGTTTACTTGTGGCTTATTAACTATGAGAAGATATACAATTGTATAGATCATAACAAACTATAGATAGCCTTGAGAGGAATGTGAATTACAGAAGATTTAATTTGCTTCTGGGAAATTTATACATGCATCAAGAGGTAGTTGTATAAAAAGAACAAGGAAATAATTATATGATATTAAACTTAACATCAGGAAAGGTGTGTATCAGGGTTATATCCTGTCTCTATTTCTTTGATCTGCATGCTGAGCAAGTAATCAGAAATGCTGGATTTTGTGAAGAAGAATGCGGCATCAGGATTGATGGAAGGGTTATTAGCAACTGAGATAAGTAGATGATCCAACCTTGCTTGCTGAAAGTGAGGGGGACTTGCAGCACTTGCTGATGAATATCAAGAGTCGCAGCCTTCATTATGGATTTTAAATCAACATAAAGAAGACTAAACTCCCCACAACTGGATCAATAGGCAAGATCATGGTAAATGGAGACAAGATTGAAGATTGTCAAGGATTTTGTTTTGCTTGGATCCACAATCAGTGCTCATGGAAGCAGCAGTCGCAGTACCAAAAGACACATGTGTTGGGTAAGTCTGCTGAACAAGACCTCTTTCAAGTGTTGAAGGGCAAATAGGTGGCTTTGAAGACTAAGATGTGCTTGACCCAAGCTATGGCACTTCCTGTTTTTGTTTTTTTTCACCGGGAGGGCAAGTCCACCTGCCCGCCCGCCAGCCTGGTCGAGTCCCTCCAACTGCCCAAGCCAGCAGCCTCTCTTCCTCCAGACGGATCCCGGGGACCCCAGCTCCGCCGATGCCCCCACCAGGCATTTGTCCATGAACTAATCTTGGCATCAGTGTGATGGATGACATGGGAGGGGAGGAGTGGAAGTGGCTATTGAAAGAGTTAGGAGAAATGTTTAGAAGAAACTGAAAGCCATCTTTATAGAGTTGTGGTTTGGGGGAAAGTATTAAATATTAAGAAGGGACAGAGATATCAGAGAAGAAAATTGTTCTGGTTTGAGCAGAGCATGGGGGTTACGTTAAAATGCTTCCAAGGCTGAATTACTATTATTATTATTGACTTTTTATTGTACAGTTAGGTGAGGGTTTACATTTTAGATCATCAATTTTTTCAACTTAAATTAATAATCAAACCTGCAGTGGCTTGACCTCCCCTCTTTTATTACTCTTCTCATGAAATATGGTCTTCTCTTCACTCAAGCTAATACCCATCTACCTCTAGCGGACTACGTCACCTTCCCTCCAATGTCACCATGCCGCCATAAAAGTCTGTTCTTTTGTTTGGAAACTTTTGTCTTTTTTAAATATAAAAGTGGTCTCATACAATATATGTCTTTTTTGAGATTGTCTAGTTTCATCCCGTATAATGGTCTCCAGGTGCAACCAGGTGCTTCACAGCTTTAGAATTCCTCGATAGCAATGCATTGTATTCCATTGTGTGTATGCACCACAGTTTATTTGTCCATTCTTTCATTGAGAAGTGCTTAAGTTTTTTCTATCTCCTTGATATTGTGGACAGTGCAGTGATGAACATGAGTGTACATGTATATGTTCATGCTCTATGTGCCCAGCAAAGGGATTGCTAACTCATATGGAATTTCTATTCCTAGTGTTTTGAGATAGCATCCGACAGCCTTCCACAAGGGTTCTGCATTTTTGTAATTTCACCAGTAGTGTATGAAGGTTGCAGTTTATTTTCATAAGTAGTATACTTACTGAATCATTGACTATATCTGAATTGAGTGTGTCCTCTGCACTAGAAGGCAGGATTGATGTGACATAGATGTCCTTGTGGACCCTTGGATTTTGGGAAATGGTTGATGGAATGTATATGTATCTCTGTATTCTTAGGGGTAGAATTCATGGAATGCATATATCCTGTTGACCTATGGAATGCAGATTTCCATGTGAACTCTGACAGGTTGGTGAGATACAGATGCCCCTACAGGATGCACCAGTTTGTACACAACTTAAAACATATTCACTGCTCTCAAATTGATTCTGACTTGCAGTGATCTGTAAGACAGAGCAGCACTTCCCTGGGGGGTTCCAAGGCTGTACACTTTTATGGCAGCAGAGAGCTGTGTCTTTAGTGGGTTTGAAAACACTGATCCTGACGTTAGTAGCCCAAAGTATAACACACTACACCACCAGGGATCATTATACTTCATAAAATACCTATCAAAATAGTAGTTTACAGTGCACACCTATATTTTTCCATTTCAAACAGTTATGCTGATCCCTTTCTGATGGCTACATGGACCATTAGTGTGATAGTAGCTACCTAATAAACTCCAAAGGAAGGAAATGTTGATGAATGCAGTATGTCCCAACAGTCACAAAATGGGTAAGCTGAGTCATATATTGGTAATAAAAGTTAGTGGTTTGCCTGTGGCATGCAGGTATATAATTACATGGATTCATTACATGTGTTGGCAATTATAAAAGCACATCCCATGCAACAACCTGGTGACTAATTGGTGCCATAACTGGTGTACTATTTACAGAAGTAAGAATTCAATATGACATAAATTTAAGGGGCAAGCCTTAGCCTGTAGATACCAACACTCCAGATTTAAATTATTTGAGCAGATTCAGATACAAAAGTCCTGCATACAGTTGATTTTGTAAGAGGATGGGGCAGCAATGAGAGTTGCTTAGTATTGCTTTGCCAGAAGACATATTCAATCAAAGGGGCCATTGTACCAAATTATTTACCCCTCGTTTTATAGACTGCTGTCTTTTCTGGGGGCTAAAAGAGATACCTTCACGCCCATGTATTAGGTTAAATAAAATGAATTCACTGTTGTAGAGATTGAGAATGGCTGTGTATCGTGTTTTCATATGGTTTAGACTCTACATCACCCGAACAAATGACAGCGGGAAGAAAACTGAGTCAAGCACATAAAGAACCTGGATTCCTAGTCTGATTTTTTTATTGTTTCTAGTTGTGTTGATTCTGACTCAAGGTGACCCATGTATGTTAGAGCAACACTGTTGCATATGTTTTTCAAGACTATGGCTTTTAAGAAGCAGATTGCCAGACCTGTCTTCCGTGGTACTCTAGTTGATTTGGAACTGCTAGTTTGGCGAGTAGTTGAGCCTTTATCCATTTGTCCCATGCTGGGAGTCCCAACTTTCCCATCAGCTAAATAGAACTACCATTCAGTTTAGTTTCAAAATGTTGAGTTACTCGAGAGAATGAGAGAAGCCGAGTTAAGAGAAGAAGTAGCCATTTTATTAGGATTACTACTTATACTTATTCAATAGTGTTGAATCGTATTGGTGAGGGACATTGGATTTTGAAGCCAGATTGCCTTGCTATCATATCCTTTCTTTATGAGTTGGACAATTATCCTCTCTGTTTCAGATGCATCTCATTCATGTCAGGAGGATATATATATATAAACCTCACAGCAGAGAATACATACACCTAATAAACTCTGCTTCCTTAATTGCTGTTATTATCATTATTTTCAGAAAGTTTTTGACTCGAGGTTCTCACTGGCGTCCCTTTTCATTCTGCCTCAATGGACTAGAGCTTGGCTGTCAGTGGTCAACTTTGAAGCCATGTACAAATCCTTGGGATAGGAATCAATAGTGACAGTAGCTAATTGTGGTGCTTGAACGTGGGGAATCTTAATTGAAATAAATCAATGGTATCAACGAATGGGATAAAGGCCCAATTGGAGAAGCTTAAAATGGAAAATAACAAGGGCTAAATTGCACTTTAAAGCTTTCGATCCAGTCATCAGCCCCATAAAGAACGGAGTGTTTTATTACAGAAAAGTAGCTAAGCAACTACTGTATAGAAAGGCAGCCATGTTTCAGGAGGTAGTGATGGTGTCTAAAGCATTTAGCTAACATTAAGCCCAATTAACCATGGAAAGTGCTCTGCAGCCACTTTAGCCAAGGGGAAATGAAAAGAAGCTATTGAAATCAGAGATTATGTGTGTAAGGGGAGGAATCAACTTCAAGGTCAACTGCTAGTAGTAAAGAAATTCCACTTGGTTTCTCGATTCTCTGCCTTTTAGTTCTGTGCCCTATATTTTTGCCCTCCTCTCACAGAGTAGCTTCCAGGTCTACAAACTACCTGTGCTCTCTACTGGCTTAAACTAGACATTGCTCAGGATCCTTGGTGCAAAGCAGACAATGAGGGACAGCCAAAACACTAAAAATGGGGGGGGTTTGCTCCATCAGAAAGTTTGCATAAAGAAACAATTTGAGCAGCCAATGTGGAAAAACAAGCAAAGGGCTTTTATTCAAAATTTGAAGATCAGCATTTGCTTACTCAAATAACTCTTGTCATTTGGGTTTTTGCCACTAGTAGTAACATCGAGGTCAACAATCAATAAACTCATTAGGACTTACAAGCAACTTTGATTAATATCCCTTGTCTAATTCCCTGAGAAATGTGCTATATCTTCTAGCTTAATGAAGACAAGGCTGAGTTATTTAGGTGTTTGTTAGTGAAGCTTATTTGCATATAATTAACTAGATTCTCTGTTTATAGCAAGCAACACAAACTTTGCGCCAATAGATGTACTTTACACCAAGTTCTATATGGCTAGCCAAATGCCTTTGTTGAACCCTATGAAACTAGAAGCCTTTTGATTTAAATGGCTATTGTTAGTACCTGTCAGTTGAAAACCAGACATAATCATGCAAAAAAAATGGTGGCAATTGTTGTGAAGGGAAATTTTTATATTTCTGCTCTAAAATCATCTTTTCCTATTTTTAATTTATGGTGGAAAGGGAAAAGACAACAAAAAAGACACAAATTAAGAAATGATAAACCAGCATCTGGGGGAAATAGCAGGACTGAGGCCTGACCAGGCTACAGGTCAGTAAGAACTGACCTGGTGTTGTCTTTTGACTTAATTCCATTGAACTAAGTCATTTCAATGCCTGCGCTGAGAAAATGATAATGCCTGTATTTGAATATAAACTTCAGGTGAGCAAGTCAATTATATGTTGTGCTGAGCACCTTCTAATCCCTCAAATGTTTAATGCAAGGGAGGGGGTAGAGTAAAGAATAAATACATTATAACCTGTATATAAGGCATATACACTTTAAAACATTTTCACCAAAGACCATCAGATACATAATACAAATATTGGGTATTGGGAGTTTTGAGGATTTGACCAAGAATCACATCCCTTGCTGTATTTATTCTCAAGTATTGTCTCAAAGATAAATTTCAATGTTATGTAATCAATTTGTTGGTCTTAGGTATCACTGAGTTACTTTCAATCCCTGGCGACCCACAGCAGCCCTGCAGCTGTAGTGCGTAACCAAGGGCAAGGTCAAGAGCAAAAAGAATTCACCAGCTTCTCTGAGGGAGCAAGACGCAGTTTCTACTTCTATGAAAAGTCAGTCTTGAAAAACCAGAGACGGTTTGGGTTGCTATGAGGAGGAACGGACTTGATAGCAGTGCGTTTGGACAGCGACCCCACGGGACAGAGTCCACATGCCCCAAAGGGTTTCCTAGGCTGTAATCTTTATAGCAGCACACCTCCCAGCTTTTCTCCCCGGGGGATACGGGGCGGTTCACACAGCCCACCTCTTCCCTGTAGCTGAGTGCTTCACCTCTGAGCAACGAGGCTCTTGAACCTCAATTTAACTTTTTCTAATGTAAACATGATTTATATTCTGGAGTAAATGGAATGCTACAAAAAATTTGTGCTATATTTGTTCTGAGACCTCAAAATTCTAACCAACTGACTAGTCCCTTAGGGGGTTCTATATGCTCTCATTTGAAAAGCACACAGGATAAGGCCTCCTGGTTATAAATTCATATCCACAACTACAGGATCAGATTACAAATCGTTCTACTCACTCAAAAAAAAAATGATGACTATTTATCATCCTTCCAAGGAAACATGCCATGTGGCTAGTTTATCGAATCATATCATGTGTAATCTAGAGAATGGGCAAAAGTTAGTAAAAGCTTTGTATAAAGCCTTCTTAAGAGGAGCAGCATTTCTTAACATTTGTCAGTTCTTAGATTCTTTGAGAATGTGAGGAAGCTATCTATAACTCCTCTTCTTAAATAAAAGTATAAGCAGAAAATATTGCAAAGATTCAATGTTCATGCATGCTCTAAAAAGTAGGACACCGGGGTAAGAATTGTACTAGGCATAGTGTAAAATCTACTAGTTGTCATATATTTTATGCATTAAACTCAATGGTCATTGCATTGACTCTGACTCCTAGCAATCCGTTAGGACAGAGTAGAGCTGCCTCTCAGTTCGCGAAGACCCTGCATGTTTACAGAAGCAGACTGCTCCATCTGTCTCTTGGGTTCAAACTGCTACCATTTGTGCTTACTTGTGTTTTATTGACTTAGAAAAGGCATTCAATTATGTGAATAATAACAAACTTTGTTTAGCCTTAAGAATAATGGGAATTCCAGAACCTGGGTGTAGGTCAAGAACTAGTCATTCGAATAGAATGGGGGGTGGGGGTGGGGTATTGCATGGTTTAATAGCAGGAATACTGTGCATCAAGGTTGTATTTTTTAATCTTATTCAATCTGTATGATGAACAAATAATCAAAGAAACTTGATATGAAGAAGAATGTGCATTAGGATTGGAGGTAGGATTACTAACAACCTAGGATATGCAGATGGCACAGCCTTGATTTTGGAAAATGAGGAGGACTTGAAGCTCATCTTACTGATGCATATCAAGGATGGTAGCTTTCAGAACAGATTAAACTCCATGGAAAGGAAACCAGAATCCTGGACCAATAGAAAACATAATAATAAATGAATCAAAGACTAAATGAAGTGGCCAATGAGTTAATATTGCTTGGATCCACTATCAATGATCATAGAAGCAGCAGTCAAGAAATCAAATGTCATATTGCATTGGGGAAATCTGCTACACAAGAACCTTTCTAAAATGTTGAAGAGAAAATAAACCAGAGGTTTGGAGACTGAGGTACCCCCAACCCAAGAGGTGGTATTTTCAAGGGCCTCACCAGCATGTGAAAATTGGAAAATATATAAGGAAGATCAGAGAGGAATTGATGCACTTGGATTAAGATATTGGCAAATAATATTGAAATTTCCATTGACTGCCAGGAGAACAAGGAACTCTATTTTGTAGGAATTACAGGCAGAATGTTCCTGCTTAATGAGACATTGTGTCATGTATTTTGCACATGTTATTAGGAAAGACCAGTCTCTAGAAAATGACAGAATTGGATTGATGCAGGGCCTACAACATTGGGCTCAAATGTAACAACTGTGAGGATGGCACAGTGTTTCCCTTCGCTGGGCATCGATTGGATCACTATGAGGAGGAACCAGCTTAATGACACCTAACGACACTTACCTCTGCTGTAAATGTGTCCATGTGTGTGGTGGAGCATACGGGGCCTAGGTTATGAAACCTTTTGTATATAACCAAAGACTTTGAAGGAGTGATTCCCTGGGTTTGGGGGTTCAGGTTAGCAGTCTCAGGAGATACCAAGGTCAATTCTTATAGCTTAGTTCACAAAGACATTTTATATCCCACTTTGCAGAGTAGCAACTGGAGACTTAAAAAAGTTTCTGAGCAACCATTTTTAAGCAAAAACTACTGGCCTTTCAACCCTCAGGAGGAAGGGAAATACAAATCAAAAGACTCATGGGATCAATTAGTCCAGTGAACTAATGTACCATTATAATTTAATTCTATTTTTCTCTAAGGGCTTTTTACATAGCTAAGCTCTTTACATATATACACGTATGTACATAGGCACATACATTTAAAATACACTTGAAACCCACAAGTAGTTGCATATTATGCAGACTGTCCATACTTACCTCTATTTTATACAATTAAGAGTATAGTACACTTACTGTACAAGCAGTCCTGGGCTTAAAAGGGAGCTTGTTTTAAAGTCAGTTCTTACATAAGTTGAATTGCTCTTTTTTCCCCATCATCATTACCTTTATCATCAGTATCTTTACAAAACCAATACTAACTTGTCTTTGGGATTTTACTCCTGTAAAGAGTTACAGTCTTAGAAACCCACAGGGCAGGTCTATGCTCTCCTGCAGGAGCACTATGAGTTGGAATCAATTTGGCAACAGTGAGTTTTTATAGAATTTTATAGATATGGCATTACCTAACGATGTGCTTCAACATTGCAT
The DNA here is from genome assembly GCF_000313985.2 of Echinops telfairi. NCBI lineage: Eukaryota > Metazoa > Chordata > Mammalia > Afrosoricida > Tenrecidae > Echinops > Echinops telfairi. Next base: position 22,544,015 of record NW_022103968.1, read on the forward strand.
GCAGTCTATATTGTACATGATGTGTTAGCACTTATTTGTACAATGATAAGATGTGCCACACCCACACACAAAACAGGAATGGGGTAAGTGATGTTTGTTGTAACTCAAATATTAATAATGTGTCATTAAGTTTGGGACTACCCTCAAAGCTTCCCTTACTGGAGAGCATTACATTTATGTAATATTACATATCTACTCCATCTCTTACTGATATATATTGATATTACTTTGGATCCTTGGCTACTAAAACCAGTCGAGCTATGAACATCCTGTACATGTGTTTGAGCACTTGGGACTCACTCTATGATGAAAGAGCCTGGAATGACTGGCATTTGATCACACACTCATTGCATTCAGTGCAGCGTGTTCAGCCATAAAAAAAGCCATGGGGAAATTAATTCATTATATTCATGGCCCCTCAGGGTACCAATCATCCTTTCTATTCTTGCTTCTGTGTCTCTCATTGTAGCTTGCTACTGTAAGGGAACAGAAATGAGGCTGAACCTTAATCATGTTTCACCAACTAGTTATCCTGAATTGCAGAGGAAAGAGAGCACTTCCACGCTCTCTCCCAGCCCACCCTGACTTTATAGCCCAGCCTTCATTCTCCCACACAATGACTATTGTCTGCGGTAGCAGTTGGGCATGTCTCCCACTGAGGGCACTGTGGTTATGGTGAGAGCAGGGCCACCTCTCTGGATTTCTAGGACATGTATTCTCTTATCCTGAAGAGAAAAATGAGTAATTAAAAGAGGAAGAAGTTGCAACTGTCAAGTGTCTCTAGGTGATTGGGATAAGGGGATGTCACTATACACCAAGACCCACACATTACCTCATAAGAGATGGTTCTTGTTCTGGCAGGGAACAAGCGTCTGAAAC
>NW_022103968.1:22545363-22548556 GCF_000313985.2 Echinops telfairi
CCACACAGAACTCGCAGATAATGATTGTGATTATGGGGTTTATTAGGGATGCTAAATAGATTGTCAAATGTTAAGGATACAGTTATTTTCTACAGTGCTGCTTCTCAGATATGCCAGTAAGCATGTCTCTCTCTGGCCTTGGCCCATTAGCGATGAGGTCTTTTGACCTCTGCCTCTTTCCATGGACCAGGAAATCCACTTGCCACTTGTCTCATAATCATGGTGCTGCTTTGCTGCTCTGTCTAATGGTCTTGATACTTCTCCTTTGTTGGACCTCCTGATCTCAGTGTTGTGGCCTCCGGTGCCTCTGTCACCTCTGCCAATTCAGGCAGGCTTCTCACACGGGCTCCTCTGGTGGTGCTTCTCTCTTGATGGTCATGGGTTTCTTCTTCTTACTTCTGAAATGGTTCAGTCTTATATCCAACAGAAATGAAAACTGACCAACCCCAAGACATGGTCCTCTCCACCTTACTTGCATGCTCCCACCCCATTGTTTGGTGGGAGCTACAAAGACTATGGATAGACAAGCCATACCAAGTAATTTCACTTCACTGCAGGGGCCTTCAAAACATTTGAGAAAAATATAATTAAAAGTTAATGGATTTTTTTCATAAACTCTGAAACCCTTTTATACACTTATGTGAAAAATCAATTATTTGCATTACCATTGTTGGATTCTTGAGATAAGTAGAAGGCAAAAAACATATTTTGAGAATTATACCATTTAATTTTATAATAAAGATGATTTTTAATTGCTACTGAAGTAGTTTCTTTTTTTACTGTTTTGCTAATTCTAGGAATAATTCACCAAACTAATTGCTTTAATATACAATAGCATCAGAATTCTATCTATACCAAATAATAACAGACAAGTCATTCAATAAAAGAGTCAGAGCAATTGAAAGGTAACTACATGAACTCTGTCAGATATGGAAAGCATAGAGGGAGTTCCCCATTGCCTATTTTATTGATGTGTTAAAGTTGTTTTGAAAAGAAATGAAGAGGCATGAATACCTTCCCTTGGAGCACAGAGTGACAAGTCCAGTAGTTACATTAAATCCAGTACATTTCTTCATGGAGTAGGTTTTGATGGAACACTGTTAATCTCACTCTTCAATAGATTGTGAATAAAATAAGGTGTTGATTGGTATTGGTATCTGTGCAATTCATCTGGGTATTTCCACAATCTGTGTGTATTATGAAAGTCTGGCACTAATTAATGTATGATTCACAGGGGATGAGAGTTCAGTGGCTAAATGTCCTAATTGCCATAAAAAGCTTTCTATTTAGGATAACAAGAAGCAGAAACATGGAATAATCACTTGTCAGTGAGGAAAAGCATCATGATAAATTAAGGTGTAAGAGTCAAAATATATGCAAAAGAATAGAAAGGCCGTAAAATACTTCTTACACTAATATCACTCCATTTTTAGAGATGATTGGGAAAAGACAAATAGATATATTTCAGCATAATCAAACAAAAGCTGTTGCTATTGTTTTGATTTGGATTCACGCAAACCCATGTGTCATAGAAAATATCTGGCTCATATCCTTAAATGGACCTAGGTTTCAAATCTGAGCTCTAGCATCATTTAGCATCATTTATGAGAATATCGCTCTGTGGGATTGGTGCATTTAGCTCCCTCACCCTACATACTACATACTACGTCACTGCCATGGAGCTGATTCCCACTCATAGCGACCCTATAGGCCACGGTAGACCTGCCCCTGTGGGTTTTCAAGGCTGTAACTCATTATGAGAATGGAAACCCCCATCTTTCTCCCTCACACTACATATCAATTTATAATATGTACTTATTCCATTGTTCTGATATTCTTGGTTATTTGATTCTCAGTTAAACAGGTCTCTGATTTTGTGTGCATTGTGGGTATATAAACGTGGAGGTAATAAAAAAAGAAAAATTGAAAAAAGATTGGCTTGGTGGAGCTTTCATAGTACACATTTTTCCTGCTAGGTGAGCATCAAGCAACTTGCTCCGAGTTAGTGCACCCAGTGGCATTGCCTGGGAAGGTTCTCTCTGCTCACAGTGAATCTTTTTTTCTAAAAGCAGTTTCATACAAACCTTGTTTTGTTTGTTTTTTTTGTGATGACCAATTTAAGAGAACAGTGTCCAGCTGTGAAAATGTGTTTCCTGCTCTGGAAAAATGCTGCAGAAACTGTTATGATATTGAATACAGCTTACAAGGACAGAGCTATGGGAGAAACTTGATGAGTGGTTTTCTCATTTCAAAAAAGGTGAAATGTCGATTGATGACAAACCTCATTCAGGACCTCTGTCAATTCCTGATTGGATGAAAATGTCAACAAAATTTGTGCACTCGTGCTCAAAGACTTATGATGGACCATTGAAGCAATGGGGAAGTTATCTGGACTATCTTGGAGATCAGTTCAGTGAATTTTAACTGAAGATTTGAGAATGAGAAAGGTTGCTGTGAAATTTGTGCCTCAGGAGTGACCAGGAAAAAAAAGCATCGACTGGACACATGCCGTGCTTTGAAAGAACAGCTCTGACAAGACCCAGACCTTTTTTTCTAAGGTCAATACTGGTGTTGAGACATGGTGCTATTCTTCTGACCCTGAAGGCTAACGTCACTCAAACCAGTGGAAGAGGCAATCGTCACCTTGCCAAAAAAATCTCAAATGAAATCAAAGATCGAGATGATGCTCACTTATTTATATATATATTTTAAGTGAGAGGTCAGATTGTTAATGAAGCTTTCAATTTAAAGGTTCTGAAAAAATTGTGTAACAGTGTGCAACAAAAAGGTCCAGGTTTGTGGCAGAATAGGGACTGGTTTTGCCACCATGGCAATGCACCTGTTTAGGTAGCCATCTCAGTGCACCAGTTTTTGTCAAAAATAACAGCATGCTGTTCTTGTTCCATGAACCTGACCTCACTCCAGGTGACTTCTTTTTATTTCCACGAATGAAGAGGGACATGAAAGGACAGCGATTTGACTGCATGGAAGAGGCGAAAGAAAAAAACCAAGGAGGTTCTGTTAGCTATCCAAACATATGAGTTTAAATAATGTTTCTAAGAATGGAATAGCAGATTTCACAAACGTATTAAGTATAATATAGAGTACTTTCAAGGTGATAAGATTGTTTCGTAAGAAAATTTAAATACAAAGCTTTGAAAAAAAATTCCATTTTTGGAGGGTACCCCCTTTT
>NW_022103968.1:22548796-22568339 GCF_000313985.2 Echinops telfairi
CTTTTAATCCCCGCTCCTCCAGATGCAAGCACAAAACTGACATATCTCAGAGAAAGGAGGATCAATTAAAATGCTACACTGCCAGGTGTTAAGAATATTCTACCCAACCAAACCAAATCTGCTGTTGTTGATTCAGATTCAACTCATAACAACCCTGTAGGTTGGAGTAGAACTGTCTCATAGGGTTCCAACAGTGTCAGTCTTTACGGATGCATGCATCTTTCTCCTGCAGAGTAGCTGGTGCTTTCCAATGGCTAGTCTTTTGGCTAGCAGGGTATTGACTTACCACTGTGACACCTGGGCTCCTTACGTATCCATAGCTATTACAAAAGGTGAAAATGCTCTTGTACTTATTCCTCATTATATCTGAAAACCTCTCATCTTACAAATACAATGGTCAATATCTCCACAAACAGCATAGGACACAGATCCGAGACAGAGTATATGAGTTCCTTTGTTCTCAGATCAGAGAACAGCAGGTGGAAGTCAAATGTTCCTAATTCATCCATGTTCCTTTCATGACTTCTTGTTCATCGCCTTTGTTGTCATTTCTCCCTCACCTGCCTCTAGTAAAATTCAAAATTTGAATGGATTTCCAATGAGAAGATTCTAGAGAGACAAAACATGCAAAAATTCTTACTTCAGTTCCCCTTCATGTATTTTGACTATAATACATATAATTGAGTTAGTTGACAGACCAATTAAAGTGTAACTAGATTTTCTCTCTGGCAGGATCTCACTTTTGAGACTTTTTTTTTCTTTTTTGGAGAGCAACTAAGCAATCATTTTACATTTCAATTCCATCAGGTAGACTGTTCTTAACCGGTGTGAAAATTCTGGCCGTAGCTTACACTGAAATTAATAAGATCGCCTAGGAAAAACCGCTCAATATGAAGTTGAATATAGAATTTTGTACTTGCTCTTGTTTATTTCACTATTCCTTATATCAGGTATGGTAGTCAGAGGAATTTTGAGGATAGAAGTAAATGTAATTATAAACTAGCTGAGATTTCTCAATTCATAGACATAGAAACTTAGTCCAGGAAGTAAACAGAGTGCTGCCCAGAAAGCCAATATTGATTGCTTCAGGAGTAGAATCGATAAATTTTCATTCTTCTAATTCTTAGGTCAATATTCTTTTGTTTCTTCATTGTAGCTTACTGTCAGATTAAAGTGATGATTTTTTAAACCTATGTAACAGTTCTTGTAAGTTATGACATATGGTGCTATATATAATAGGGTAGTTCAAGAAGAAAAGTAAAGCATTAAAACAAAACCATGCAAAGACTTGGATTCAGATAGCCAAAAGGAAAGAGATGCTCAGCATATCTCAGACTGAGAGAACTGAAGAAAAAGTTTGAGCCTCAAGTTGCAATAGTGAAGTATTTCATGAGCAAGATATTAAATGATGAAAGATGGAAGGAACATACATGCACTGTACCAAAAGGAATTGATTAACATCCCAACATTTCAGGAGGTACCGTGTGATCAAGAACCAATGGTATTGAAGGAAGATGTCTGTGGTGCACTGAGGCAAAAATGCCAAATGCAAATGAAATTTTTGCTGAAGATAATTCAAAACTGGTTTCAGCAGTACATTGACAAGGAGCTGGCAGAGAGGAGGAGGTAAAACTATTGCTATTTGCAGATGACATGATCCTATACATTGAAAACCCCAAAAGTTCCACAGCTGGAGTACTTACAGCGATAGAAGAATATGGAAGAGTGACAGGATACAAAATCAATAAACAGAAGTCGATAGGTTTTCTATACACATCGGACAGGAACATGGAAGAGGGGATTAAGAAGGAAGTACCCTTCACAGTAGCCAAGAACAAACTGAAATACCTAGGAATATATTTAACAAAAAATACTAAAGACTTATACAAGGAAAACTATAAGACCCTACTACAGGAAACCAAAAGCGACTTTTCCACAAATGGAAGAACATACCCTGCTCGTGGATCGGAAGGCTCAACATAGTAAAGATGACAATCCTACCTAAAGCACTTTACAAGTTAAATGCCATACCAATTCAATTACCATCAACCTTCTTCAAAGAATTGGAAAAACTGACCACCAATTTCATATGGAGAGGGAAGAAACCCAGAATTAACAGAGAACTCCTTAACAAGAAGGACACAGTTGGAAGACTTGCCTTACCCGACTTTAATGCCTATTACACAGCTACAGTGGTTAAATCAGCATGGTACTGGCACAACGACAGACACTCAGACCAGTGGAAAAGAATAGAAAACCCAAGAATAAAACCATCAGCATATAGACAACTGATCTTTGACAAGGGCCCCAAAACTATCAAGTGGGAAGCGGATTCCCTTTTTAACAAGTGGTGCTGGAAACAGTGGATATCCATATGTAGAAAGATGAAACAGGACGTTTACCTCACCCCATACACAAGAATAAGCTCAAAGTGGATTACAGACCTAGAAGTTAAACCCCAAACCATCAGGACCATCAAAGAGGGTATTGGGACTAACCTCAGAGCACTGGCCCAGGGAACTCATAGGCTCACTGCAATAGGGATGGGTACACACGCAGGTAAATTGGAAATCGACAAATGGGACTTAATGAGAATAAAGCACCTGTGCACCTCGAAAGACTTCACCAAGAGGGTGACAAGACAACCCACTGACTGGGAGAGGATTTTCAGTAATGACACATCAGACAAAGGGCTCATTACCAAAATCTACAACGCCCTCATGGCCTGCAAGAAGAGGACAACAGTTAACCCCCTAAGGAAGTGGGAAAAAGAACTGAAAAGAGCCTTCACTAGGGAGGAGATTGTGATGGCCAATAAGCATATGAGAAAGTGTTTCATTTAGAAAATAAAATGTAACTTCCAAACTACTGTTGCTGATGTCAGATAGATCTTGGCTGAAATTAGAGAATACCAAAGAGATGCTTACTTGTGTTTTATTAACTATGTAAAGATGGTAAACTAAGTGGATCATAGCACACTGATAACATTGAGAAGAATTGGAATTCCAAAATGCTTATTTTTGCTCATAGGGAATTTGTCAGAGCAAGGAACAGTAGTTTGAATAGAACAAGATGCTGTTTGGTTTAAAATTAGAAGACGTGTGGTGTCAAGATTGTATTCTGTCAATATATTTATTCAATTTGTGTGCTGAGAAAATAATATGAGAATTGGGACTGTATGAAGAAAAATGATGCTCAGGATAAGAGGAAGATTTTTTTAATAACTTCTGATAAACAGATGACACAATATTGCTAATTGAAAACTAAAAGCATATGAAACACTTACTGATGCAGATCAGACTAGATAGCCTTCTGTATAGATTACAACTCAATGTAGAGAAAACAAAAATCCTCAAATCTAAACTAATAAGCAAGATCGGGAAGCAGAGAGAAAATTGGATTTGTGAAGAATTTCATTTTACTTGGATTCATAATCAACGCTCATGGAAGCAGCAGTCACGACAGTAAAATGATGTATTGCACTGAGCCAATGTGCTGCATTAGACTTCTTTGGGGTGTTAAAAAGCAGATGTCACTTTGAGGATTGGAATGGGCCTGATTGTTCAATTTTCATATATTTACAAGGCAATTAAAATGGCATTACTGTAGCTCTTCAAGGGAGTAGAAAGTCCAGTCTTTCTCCTTGGGAAAGTTGGTGCTTTTCATCTACTGACCTTGTGGTTAGCAGTCTGACATGTTACCATTAAGCCACCAGGGAGAAAATTAACCTAAAATGTAGACTTTTAACTTTTAAAAGACCCTTTTTCTGAAAGCATGAGTTAAGTAAACATAAATAAGCAAACATTGAGGAGATTTGGTGGGAAATGTCTACTAACTAGAATTTTCTAGTTAATGCACAGAAATAGATATTCTGTCATCATTCGCTACTTTCTCTTGTGTGTTTTGCTTTCCTTTTTAATTCCTTCCTGTTTTTAAATAATTACATGTAGTGTAGATTCAAAATAATAATACTATGAGTAAGTGACTTATCAACAAAAATTGGAAATGTCAATGAATTTAGGAGCTTTGGTGGTGTAGTGGATCACCTGTTGTGCTTCTAATGGCAAGGTCAGCAGTTCAAAACCACCCACAGCACTGAAGGGGAAAGACTGGGCTTTCCACTCTTGTAAAGGTTTACAGTCTTAGAAACTCATAGTGGCAATTCAACCTTGTCCTATAGAGTCACTATGACTCAGAATCAACTCAATGACCATGAGGGAGTCTATGCATTCCTAGAAACAATTGTGGAGAACATAAGAAAAGTAATAATTAGTTAATAATGATAGCTATATGCCGTCATGTGGGTTTTGACCCTTAGAGGCACAATGTCCAACAGAAGTAAAAACTGTCTGGTCCTGAGCCATCCTCAAAATTGTGGTAATGTTTTAGCCCATTGCTGCAGCCACAAGGGCCTTTCTCTTTTTCATTTCCCTGTACTTTACCAATATGATGTCCTACTCCAGGAAATGATGTATCCTGACAATATGTCCAAAATATATGACACAACGTCTTGCCATTCTTGCTTCTAAGGAGCATTCTGACTGTACTTCTGCTAAGACAGATGTTTAGGTAGTCCATCGAACTTTCCATGTTCTTCATCAGCACTATTTTTCAAATACATTGATTGTTCTTCAGTCTTCCTTATTCAGTGCCCAACTTTCACATGGATAGGTGGCGATTGAAAATACCCCAGTTTGGGTCAGGCATACCTAGTCCTTGAAGTATCATCCTTGTTTTTCAATACCTTAAAGACATCTTGTGCAGCAGATTAACCCAATATAGTGCATCACTTGATTTCTTGACTGCTGCTTCTAGAAGTATTGATTGTGGATCTAAGCAAAATGAAATCCTTGGCAACTTCTAGCTTTTCTCCATTTATCATCATGTGATCTACGTACATACTTGTGACAATGTTTTCTTTGCATTAAGGTGCAAACTACAATGAAGACTGCAATCCTTGATTGTCATCAGGTGTTTCAAGTCCTCTTCTCATTCAGCAAGTTATGTTGTGTTAGCTGCGTATCACAGATTGGTAGGGAGACTTCCTCTAAACCTGATGCCATGTTCTGCTTCATATAGTCCAGTTTTTTGTATTATTTTTTCAACATGCAGATTAAACAAGTATGGTGAGAGAATACAATTCTGACACACATCTTTCTTGATTTTAAACTATTTGATATTCTCTTGTTCTTTTCAATTGCCTCTTCATCCACATATGGGTTCTTCATGAGCACAATTAAGTGTTCTGGAATTCATAATCAGGGCTATCTATAGTTTATTATGAGCCACACAGTTGAATATAAAACACAGGTAAATATCTTTCTGGTATTCTCTGCTTTCAGCCAAGTCCCATCTAACATCTGCAATGGTATCCCTTGGTCCATGTCCTCTTCTGAATCCAACCTGAATTTCTAGCAGCCACTTGTTCATGCACTGCTGCAACTATTGCTGAATGACCTTCAACAACCTTTTACTTATCTATAATATCAATGATGTTGTTCAATAATGTGTGAACTTTGTTGCGGCACCTTTCTTTGGAATGGGTACAATTATGGGTCTCTTCAAGTCAGTTGGGCAGGTAGTTGTCTTCTGGTGTTCTTGGCATAGACAAATGAGTGTTTCCATTGCTTTATCAGCTTGCTGAAACATTTTGGTTGGTGTGGTCAATTCTTGGTGCCTGGTTTTGGTCTAATGCCTTCAGTGCAGCTTGAATTTCTCTCTTCAGCACCATTGGTTCTTAATCATAAGGTACCTCTTGAGATAGTTGAATGCTATAAACCTAAAAGCTCAGGTTTACCTGAAGAGTAAGTTCCACAAATTTTAAAGTTAGAGCACTTAAATTATGGGGGGGGGGGAGCATTTCATTTGGTTAAGAAAGATCATTATAATTTTAATACTTAAACAGGATAATGATAGTACAGTATAAGAAATCGTAAACAAATTTTACTTATAAATATAGATGTGAAACTTCTGAATGAAATAAGTTTGAACAACCATAGTTAATTTAAAATAACGCACCAAAATCAAAGGGATTTATTCCATAAATGAAATCAAGTTTTAACTGTAAATAACAATGAACACCAGTTGTCAGAACTTCTCCTACTCTAATGACTTTTAGAAGACGTTTTGATGTTGGAAGCGATGCCAGTAGTATTTTATAAAACAACAGGGCTAACTATGGTGAGCAAGTTTCATTGTCACTTCCATAGTAAGCCAAAATAGGAGAAAGGATCTGGTTGAAGAGAATTAGCTAGAAAAACATTAAGGATAACAGCAGTACATTATCTGATGTGGTGCTGGAAGGGAGGCCTCCCATGGTGGAAGGCGATAAAAATATAGCTAGAGAAGATTGCCTCCTGGAAGTTGATTCAGTCTTAATGACGTGGGCTGAGTAAAGCTTCTGGAATCTTCATCTGCTCATGCAGCATGAATCTAAATGAGGATAAACACCTTTAACCTACATGAATAATCCAAACATGGAATGCAAGAAGTATGAAGCAAGGGAAATTGTAAGTTGTCAGAAATGAAGGGGGGTGATTGAGGATCTGTATCCTAGGCATTAGTGGGCTGAAATGGACTAGGATTGGCCATTTTGATTCAGACAACCACATGATCTTTATGCCAGGAATAACAAATTGAAAGGATCTATCTTTAAATATAGTATTGTCAATGATATAACTATATTGTGCTGGTAAGACTACTTAGAAACTTGTTGGTGTGTGACTGATATGTCCATTTATTGTGTGGAAGAGAATGGCCATGTGTAGCCTCATTATTTATATCATTTTAGTAGGAGGAAGAAATCCCATTCCGAGATTTATATTTCAAGAAAGCCTTTTTAGGTTCATGGGAGGATCCCTGGGAGTTAGTGGTTACCTGCTGGGCTGCTAGCCAAGATTAGCAGTTCAAAGCACCAGTGGCCCCAGGAGGATTTCTATTCCCACAACCAATCATGGAATTGGAAACCTCCCCGGTCAGTTCTATTCTGTCCTGTAAAGTCACCATAACTCTTTGGCAATGAGGTTTGTTTTTATAGACATTCATTGAGACATATGCAAGTTTTTCATCTCACCTTAAAAAAAATTGTTAGACAGTAGTTAGAAGCAACCTGCGTGTCCAATCCCAGGAGAATGCATAAATAAGATATGGTATATGCACAAGATAAAATATGGTGTTGAGTCAGAAGCAAAGAGCCAGATTTATATATTTCAATTAGGCTACATCTTGCAAACATGTTGTTAAATAAGAAACGGAAGGGAGAGTAAGATTTACAGCACCATTTATGCAAATGAAAAACCTAGGCATTAAGGAACACTGTACATTTTTCAAAGATACACATATATCTAAAGAACTACACAGAAAGGAGAATGGAGAGAAATCTATTAAAAACAATAGCAAGAGTGCCTTTCAGCAGGAGAGGAATAAAAGTTGGTAAGGGAAGTAAGGGGGAGGGAATAATACAATGAGGAAAACAGGTCAAAGGTGAGCATGGGCATGAAGAGAATAATTTTATTGTCTACCCTTAAATACAGGATCTCAAGGGGTCTGAACTGATGCATTGGCAATTGGGTCTAGGTGTTTTGCTTTGTTTTCAAGGTACAGATACGATGCTTAGGGACAGGAAAAGTTTTTTAAATGACGGTGCAATATATGAGGGATGGGAGTTTCACAATTTTATGAAAAGAAAAAGATAATTCTTCCACAAACTTTCTGAAGCCCCTTCTTGCGTTTAGAGAGATTTGTATTTTGGTGTGTCCCTTGTAAGCCTTTTTTTTTAATAGCAAATTCTCCAAATGCATTTGAAAACAGGATTCCAATTCTACTCCTTTCCTGTTTCCCAAGGAAGACATTTGCAGTCTAATATGTCCATCACCTCCAGAGCTCTGAAAAGGGGCCACCTTGCCACCTTGCAGGGGATCATAAGGGTGCTGTCTTCCCCAGGCTGGAGGAAACAGGCCTGAAATGTTTGCATGTTCCCTTTGTCTCTGCAGACAGGAAGGATAAAAGGATGTCTGTGGTCTTTCAGACAGCGTTTGAACTGACATGCTGCCACCATGAATCTGAATGAAATCCTCCAAGGGGCAGGCTGAGAAAGGAAGCGATTCTGTGAGCGCCTCTTCCGCTAAAGTGGAATTGGCTCAAAGGAGCACCCAGTTCTAAAGCAGCCCCAGATACTTAGCACAGAAATAAACGAGGCCAATTTAAGGTAAATCAAATACTAAATTAAAAAATGGAAGGTTTTTTTTTTTTACCCCCTAGAACAAATACCATTTCATTTGACTGATAAAAGAAACTGAGTCATTGAAGATTTAGTGGCCAACTACAAATAATGTCTTTGTAACACATAAAATTCAAGTCAAAACTAGAACCTAATTTTTGGATTCCTGGCCAGTATAGCTTCTCTTATTGTGCTACCTTTATAAAGTATTCAGATGTATGTGATTCAAGAGACAATAATAACATGCATCATCAATGTTTAAGATTCTCTATATGAGATTTTCCATAGAGTTTGGAGGTTTATGGGAAGATGCAAAGTAGCAATTTGTGTCTTAGGTAGAGACATTTTAAACTCCTGAAGTTTTAATTAACCACTAAATTTTTCCTCTTGCCAGAGTGTGCTCGGTAAACTTTATCTGTTTGCTGTCTGAAGCTCTGTGTTTGCAAATTAGGAGCTCCTGCTTCTTTCCATTTTAATTAAAAATTGTGAGCTTGACATAATCAACTTCCTTCCTTTTTTGGTTATTTAATGAACATTAATGAAACAAAATTAAAGTGCTATTTAACATTCAACCAATTTATTAGTGGTTAGGCAGGATATCTTTGTTTTCAGGGACTGGAGTTGAACTTGAATCACTCAGGGATATTAATGTCCCCAGTAGCATTTCATCAAGTCACAGAAGGACACAGGACCTGCTAAGTCAGTCCATGTTATTGTTTATATCGAGAAAGCATCCTGATATCAAAGAAACCATCAGAAGTTAATCATATTATAGCCCCTTGTTTAAGAGTCTGGTATTCCTGAAGAGGACAGAGTGACATTTTCTCCAGATAGTGCTTTGATCCACCTCATATATTTGGGTTTTCTGTTTCCACGTGTGTTCTCACCTGTCTTTTGGGGAAACATTATCTGCCTATATCTCGATATGACTATTTCTAAGTCCCTGGGTAGTATAAATGGCCTGCCCTTGTTTTATGATACAAAGGAGACCTCAGTCACAAATATAATTTAAGGAGAACATTTATTCATCTTAAAGGGACAAAGACAATACAAGGGCCCAGACAGATCATCCAGGTGAGGAAGGATATTAGTTAAAGGTCAGTCAGGACACTAATTAAATAGGGCATGGAACAAAGGAAACTCTCACAAATTCTTGATTTGTGGCAGATCAATACCTCATCACTGGAAGTGGGACTGCAGGAGCAGGACCGGGTCTATGACTGGAACACTCTCCGTATGTTCGACAGAAGGGCTTCCAAGAGTAGTCCAGGAGCTTCGGACCACGGAATTAGGGTGTGACTGACAGGACATGACTCATGACTATGGAATCCCTTGTATTTTCCCAGTACCGTGACCTCCATCAATGACATATCTAGGCAAGCCCCTAAAAGAGATTGTCCCTCTCTGGGCTGGCTGGAGAGGGGTGGAGGCAATCTTTTTCCCAAGGCATTTTATTTGAGGGCAAGATTATGTACATCCTTGGTTAATGGTCAGAAAGAATTGAATGGGGGCTTATTCTATGTGGGAACCCCACCAATGATTTTGGGCTGTCACTCCCATCCATCGTCTTTTGCAAACTGGGATGCTCAGAATCTAGGCTGTCACACACTGGACTACTAACCGAAAGGTTAGCTGTTCAAACCCAACTAGCCACACCGATGAACTGCTTTCCTGTATATTGCAGTCAAAACCACCTCAGGGAACAATTCTACTCTGCTCATCTCAGATTGCCATGAGTTGGCATCAAGGGGATGACGTGGGTAAATGAGAGTACTTCAGAAAGTTTGTGGAAACATGGAATTTAGAGCTAATGGACTTTCCCCATGATTTTCTGAAGCCTCTTGAAACTTAGCTCTATCCTATATGGTACCTAATCTACAAAGAAGTGAATTTTTTTTAATTTCATGAGACGTTATATAAGGGTGCTTGGAAAAGTTTTGGGGGGATTTGCATTATCTGTTAATTCTATGTTTCCAAAACCCTTTGAAACCCTCTCATATAAGAAAGTTCTTTTCTGACAGGCATGGGTTTTGTTTCTTTGGGGTGGTTGGGTGGTTTGTCAAGGTTTACACTCCCATCGGTTTATTCTTTATTCTTCTAGGTAAATGAAATATTTGCAGGAGGCTAATATGCTAGCATGGGCATGGCACATATGAGATGCATATGCTTTGCTGCCATCATTCTCAGCTTTTAAACCACCCATAATTCTGGAAAGACATCACATATCAATCAAAAATGTCCTTACAGAGCTTTAGGAAAACTCAAGATCTTTTTTACAGTTAGGGTGACAATTGAATTGATTATTGAAACAAAGACTCCTCTGAGAGTCAAAGTGAGTGCTATTAATATAAATGCTTGAATAAAATGATGAAATAAGAGCACCCTAGGAAAATTGAGATAGATTGTACGCCTACTCCTAAAGGTTTCAGAATTTACTACCCACCGGTTGGTGCTAGCATGTAAGTTGAGACCTTTTTGCCACCTTTGTTTAAAATAAGTTCTTGATGTAGCTGGAAATACTCAAAGAAGATATTGATTAAGCTGGAAGCTGGTGTAGCGTCATAATACTTTTAAAGTGTTCTCAAGGGTGTTCCCAACCAGCCCTCCTGTGTTTCCCAGTTTGTGACCTCCGTTAGCTCTGTAGGCCTCACAATCATACTACTCTGGGACCCAGCCGTTGTTTGCTGAAGCTGGTGCTCATACCCTGCCTTTGTCCTGCCTGGTTTGTCCAGGGTCAATTTTGCCCCATTGACTACATGTTTCGTAGTTGTCTCCAACAACAGCCTTTGGTAGCCAGCTGGAAATATGATGTGCTCAATAGACATGAACCAGAAGAACAAATGGACAATGAACTTGAACTATAAAATGGATACCACTTATATAAGCTGTTATTATGTCAGGAGGAAAGATTAAAAATTTATTCACAATTTATTTTTTTAAAGGCTAGGTATTTTCTTTTATTTCTGAAAAGGTATTTGTGAAATTCAAAATGTTCTACATATTGAGAGGAGGTAGGAGGTAATTCCATTAACTGCTTTGATGCTTTGGCTTTATAATGGAAATGTTCTAAATAGGAAAAGAAATTTTATAATAAAAAATTATCTAGTTATCTGGTATTTTGGCTGTGTTGTGTGAGGCTAAAGATAAACAGAACTAAATACACAGTAATTTGTTTCTCACAGGGGTGTGGATTAGCAATTCTAAAACTACCTTATGTATACAATTAGATCCAAATAATAAATAAGTATATTGTGGAAAATGAAATTCAGGTTTTTCACTATCAGAGAGAGTAGTTACAACTAAAGAATTGGAAAGGTCAAAGGGATCATTTGGTGTAGGATTGTAAATTAAGGTAGTGGGGTATGAACTCATGGATTTTAGGATAACACATAAATGGGCATAAATAAATGTAAGCAAATGTATATACTTATGTTAGTACATAGACATGTCGTATTTGCACAAATAAGGCAGGTGCTAAGCAGTTTTTGCACACTATGCAGCCCCCTTACTGATTCATTCCTATACGAACTAGGAGAGCTATATGTGTGTAGGCTACTTGATTTGTATGCCTGTGAATTTTGTATAAATAGGCACATTATATGCAAAAATACAGATCAATAGGCAATGGCATCCAAGAACAATGAGCACACCTTGCTTGCACATGTGCGTTCTAAGTACCAGTTTCGGAAAAAAGGAACTAGGGACTCTTTGGAGAATCAATTTCAGAACAGGGGCTGTTAACTTATATGGAACAGCCCCGAGTGCAAGAAATATAGAAAGTACTCACAATTGATTTGGACATGTTTGTAAAAAGATACACGCCTACTAGAAAGAATTGTCAATGCCCAAAGCTAGAGCAATTGGAACAAAAAAGTAAATGATGGGAAAATCACATTGTAAAACGTCGATGGAAACAAATCTTCATGAATTCATATACATGTAATCAAATAAATAAAAGGAACAGCTTTGCCTCACAGTAGACTCCAATGAATAAATATTGAATAACTGGGGAAAGAACAGCACGAATAGGCAAACACCACAGTGATAACGTCCGGAGAAGAACCATGGAGGAATGCTGACACGAGTGCTGAAAATTAGGCTAAGAAACAATCTCAGAGTATCTCCCTACAACGTATGTATTAGTTTCAAAAGAAAAACAAAATTATGACTGTGATGGAGAAATATGTAGACATACCCTTTAACCCAGTAACACCAGTTAACATCCTCCATCATAAGACAGGTGTATAAGATGTCAGGTATACATACTGTGCAAAAATGTACTAAAAATATCATAGAATGACTTTTGCGTTATTCTTGCCCGAAATGCATAGACTCAATCTACTGAGGAGAAAACCTTCTATACAAAGAAGCAACAGCCACAAAAGACAAAGTTACCTCGAACATCTATGATTTTTTACGTGAGCTCGTAGGTCGTTAAATCTAATATTGTTTGTTAACCCAAGCTAATAAGTAGTCCTTTCTTGTACAACCTAAATGAAGAAAGACCTCTTAATGTGGCTTCAAATAAGACATTCCGTTTTGAGGAATAAACAGACCCCGCACTCTATTTGCAGCATTTTCTACTTTAAAAGAAAGAGCCAGAAAGCAAGCTAATTATTCTGATATTCTCATGTGGGTGACTCAGAGCTGTGGATACACACCCAAGGAGGAGCACTTTCAATAAAATCAGGCTTCTGTGCAGTGGGTTGGCTGGACTAGATTCCTATCATCTTTGGGTCTTTCTCCCCATTTCCATGGGAATGTCTGCAGCAGAATGACTCCAGGGAAACTTCCGTGGCTGATAAAAGCCTCCCCCTTTTGTGGGAAAGAAGTGACGTCTGACAAGTGGTCAGAGATAAAATGAGATGAGATGCCACTTGCTTCCTGGAGCGGTCCGTTCCAATCTGACCACTCTACAATGGCTGGAGATAAATCTGTCCGCATGATTTTATTTTCCTTGTCTCTAAGTCTATACACCTCCCTTCACAACTGTTTTTCTGGTCTTTTTCTTTTTCACAGAGCTGCAAATCAATATTTACTTTTATTGGAGAAATGCATGTGACACATGGGACTTAATTCCCATATTTAGGTATGGAAAAGAACACGGGCAAGAAATTCTACCTTATTAACTAATCTGTAAGTTCTGGTATGCAGACTTTCATGCTTACGCCTCCAGCCGTCCCCGTCAAGGTTCACATAGTTCCGGGAAGACTGTTAGCGCAAGGCTTCATGCAGCATTCTGGCCTGCAGCTCTGTACCGAGGCAGGGAGCTCCGAGACTCAGGAGGCTACCGCCCTAAATCCAACAAGCTATTGGGATGCTTAAATTGGGAAACCTGATTCCCTACTACCTACAAAATCCACACACTTCTCATTTCTAATCAGCCTAGTGAAAATCTCTTCTACTTTTAATAAACCGCAAACATTTTTTTCCTTTGTCTCCCGTGCAAAAAGTATGGTTTCTTTTCTGAATTTAGGTTTTTGGTAAAGAAGAGAATGAACATCTCGCTTCAAAGAGCATTGACGTTACACCTAAAAAATCCCGGAAGCAAGGAAACATGAAGGCCTGCATGGAATGGAGGTTGGTCAGGAATAAGGAAGACAGAGAAAAATAGAAAACAAGCCCAAACTAATATAACAAATGTGATCTTGACACCATCAAGCAATTTATGACTGACTAGAGAGATGGTTAAACAAATTCCAGGAAAGGAGATGACATTTAACTCTTCAGGGAAGGATTATGGTTTTTCAAAGTGATTCAAACCCGATTATCTGTAAGCAGAGAAAGAAAAGTCTATAAAGTATAGACTAGTTTCTGTACATTGCTATTTGTTTCATGTTAGTTGCTCACTTCGCCACTCAAAAGGGACTTCCTGAGTCAATCAAATCCCCAAACATTCATCCGTGTGTCTCTTTCAATTAGGTCTTCTAGCTCTGTGAGGTGCACCTGCTTGTTCTACCCAGTCATAAGTACCTTCCATAATTTAGGGCCTCCCTTTGCTGCACATCAGTTATGTTCACCACCCTGAGTCCAACACAGAGACTGCAACACACAAGAAATGCAGTGGAGTAACACCCTCTGAGCAATTAGCCTATGCAAACACAATTATAAAGGCTGAGGACAAATAATTCAAAGGAAAAAAAAGTTTTTTCTAACTTTCCAGTGACAAATCAATAAGACCTTCTTGGTCTCAAGCCCCCAACAGTCTGTGTTTTGCTTCCTTGACTGTGGTTCTAAGGAACAGGCACAAGGCACCTGTAAACACAAGGTCCACCACGTGACTGCCAGTTTTTCACACTGCAGTGCTTTGCATGGGACTGAGATTCTGGAAGCTATGCCACCTATATTTCCAATACCAGTGAGGTCGCCCAAGGTAGCTAAGTTTCAATAAGTTTTAAACTAAGATGGATTAGACAGGAGGACCTGGTGTTCCACTTCTGGAAAAAAAAATGGCTACTGAAAACACTAATTGCAAGGGAGGAGATGAGCCAGTCAGCGTGCAGTGTAGCAATGATGAAGCATACAACTTTCCACTAAATCTTATATGCACCCCCCACTCCCACCACTATCATGATTTCAGTTCTACCTTAAAAATCTGGCTAGACCAGAGGATGTACAGTGGTACTGCTACACTGGTAGCAACTGAAAATACAGGGAATAGAGGACAGATGATTTCTTCAGGACCAGTGGTGAGAGTGGTGATACTGGAGGGTGGAGGGAAGGTGGGATCTACATATATTCTCCTCCATGGGGGACAGACAACAGAACAGTGGGTGAAGGGAGGGAGACGTTGGACAGTGTAAGACATGACAAAATAACAATTTATAAAGTATCAAGGGTTCATGAGGGAGGGGAGAATAGGGAGGGAGGGAGGAAAATGAGCTGATACCAAGGGCTTAAGTAGAAAGCAAATGTTTTGAGAATGATGAGGGCAACAAATGTACACATGTGCTTGACATACAATGGATGGATGTATGGATTGTGATAAAAGTTGTATGAGCCCCCAATAGAATGATTAAAAAAAAAAAGAATAGCAAGGGAACATTGTCTAATATAGTGTTGGAAGATAAGACCCTCTAGTTGGAAGGCACTCAGAATACGACTGGGGAAGAGCTGCCTCCTCAAAGTAGAGTGGACATTAGTGACATAGATGGAGGGAAGCTTTGGGGATCTTCATTTTTGGATGTAGCATGACACAAAATGAGAAAAAACAACTGTAAACCTACATTATCAGATTTTGGATGGTATGAATTATTGATCTAGAAAAACAGGAAATTTTAAAAATTTAAATGATATGAGAAAAGATCAATATCCCCAGAAATAGTAAGCTGAAATAGATTATACTGGTCATTTTGAATTAGACAATCACACGATCTACTTTGTAGAGAATGACCAATTGAAGATGAGTGAAAATGTATTTATTATTAAAAAAGATTTCAAAAACCATCCTGAAGTACAAAGCCATCGGTATAGAATAATATCCATACTCCAGCAAAGAAGGGCAGTGACTTTGATTATTATTCAAATGATAATTACTGGGGGTGGGAGTGCAAAAGTTGGAAACACAGAAAAAGGATCAGCAGTTGGAAAATATAATCTTGGTAATAGAAATTAAGCTGGGAATTATAAAAATTTCAAGATCAATATAGTCAGTGAAAATACATTTTTATTAAACAACATAGGCAGTGGCTCTACCCATGTACCTCACTGTTGTAATATGCAGAAATAAAATTAGCTACCTCTGTAGAAAGAAACGATGAAGGTAATATGATCAGTCAGAACCAAGGTCAGGAACCAAATGCAAAATAGTCTCATCAATTGCTCATATGCAAGTTCAAATTGAAGGTGAAGAAAATGAAAATCTAGCCCTAAGAGTCAAAGTATGAATTAAGATTGAATACTAATGAACAAAGACCAGATGAATAGTGCTAGGACATCTTTTATGATGAAGCCAATGGTTCTCAAAAATATGAGAAAGGAAAAACTACCAAAACGAATGTCTGAAGAGATTCTGGAATCTGTTCTTGAACATAGAATAGGTGCGATGACACCGAGGAAATGACCTGGCAAAACAGAACATTTTAAAGCACAGCTCTAAAAGACAAGTAACAAGTTATACTGAAACGTATGAAGGCCAAGAGTGTGTACTAAAAGAATTGGTTCCATTCAACCATTTCAGGAGGTAGCATATGATCAAAGACTTGTGGAACTGAAAGAAGAAAGAAGTTCATGCTCTACTGAGGGCAGTGATAAGAAACAAGGCTCTAGGTATTGATGGAATACAAATTGATCTTTCAACAAAAAAAATGCAAAGCCAGAAGCACTCATACCTATCCCAAGAAATGTAAAAGACAGCTACCTAGTTAACCTATTAGACGAGATCTATATTGGTGTGATCCAAGATAATGCAGAAATTATCCAACAAAATCATTAATATCACTTGTAAGTCAAATTTTGCTGTAGATGATTCAAAATGTTTTCAAAAGTGTTCCAATTGAAAACTTCCTGAAATTCAAACTAGATCCAGAAGAGAACATGAACCAAGGGATATTGTTATCAAATGGATCTTGGCTGAAAGCAGAGAATACCAGAAGGATGTTTACTTGTGTTTATCGCATATGCAATGGCATTCAATTATGTAGATCACAATATGTTATGGATAATATTACTGTGATAGTTAAGTTTATCATGCCAACTAGGTCAATAGGAACATGTGGGCAGAGTTTAATCAGGTCACAGCTTGATTGGAGGGCAAAGAGATAAATGCAAGGCCCCCCCTGTCTTTCTTGTTTCCTGCTGATAGGACAAGCTACTTTAGGTTGTTCTCTGCTTCAGCCTGTGTGCTGCACCACCGTGGGCCAACCTAACCCATAGACTGTGTCTCTAGAACATGAGGCTCTTTGAGACAGGCTTCTCCATGCTACTGTGCGTACATCACTTGAGCTTGAGCCTGGTGGATCCTGTCACCCGTGCTTGAGTTCCAGATCCATCCAGATCCATCAGAGCCTGCCTCACTAAGCTCTTGAGCTACTGACTGTTGTTGTCCCTGCTGTTTGCTGCCTGTGGGAAGACTGCCTGCCTTGCCTGAGGGAGGATTCTGTACTCTGCTTCCTTGATCTTGGACCCAACAGCCCACGTGAGTTAAAGGACTTCCAGTATACTAACTATTCCACGAACATGAGGTGAACTGAGCCCACTGTACTGCTGTGAGTATTAATTAGCTGTTATATTTTTTCTTGCTGTATAAACCTAGCCATATATATGGAACCTATACTTAGACCAATGGTCATTGTTCAAACAAAACTGGAGCATATCTATAGAATCTGTTCACCATGCATATTTAGCCTGTATTCTGAGGCAGTAGTCTAAGAAGCTGGACTGTAGGAAGGAGATTGCAGCACCAGGATTGGAGGAAGACTCTAACAACCTATGATCTGCAGATGATACAATCCTACTGAAAACAAAGAGGGCTGGAGACACGGATTTATAAGTGTTAAGGACTATAGCCTCCATAGCCTACCACAACATAAAGAAAAGGAAATACAACTGGGCCAGTAAACAGCAGCATGATATATGGGGAAAACATTGAAATTATCGGGGATCTTGTTTTAAACAGATGCACAATCTATGCTGATAAAAGCAGTGGTCAGTAAATCAAATGGTGCATTGCATTGGACAAATCTGCTGAAAAAGATGTATTTAAAATAAATTCAGCTCTGCCAATTAGAAGAACCTGAGCAAAATACAGAATGCAGATGTGACTGGTGCAGATCATGGGCTATCACCTTCTGTGGGGTCTCTTGGAAATATTCTTATTTGTAGGATTGAAGTGATTGCACAGTCTGGTGGCAACAGGAAATTGCTGACTCAAGATTGTACATACAATCCAATGTCCTTACATTTAACACACAGAGGCTAACTCCTTGACTAAAGCTGCTGTGACCCTCCCAACTACTTTGTAAGAGCCTAATTCTACTTTTCAAATGAATAGGAAGATGTTTTCAAGAAACCACCTCAGCCCCCAAGCAGGCCTATTTCCTCTCACCAAGAAGATAGTTGGTACTAGTAAATGAAAAACACTAATTCAGATCGTGTCTATGCAGATATGTAGGTAGATAGATACATAGACAGAAAGACAGCATGAAAATATGTATAAAAATAGATGATAGTTTGAACTGGGCAAATCTGCTACACAAAACTTCTTTAAAATATTAAAGAACTAAAATGTTACCTTGAGGACTTAGGCATGTGCCTGACACAAACTATAGTTTTCTGTCACTTCATATGCATGTGAAAGTTAAACAATAAATGTGGAAGACTGGAGAAGAACTGATGCGTTTGAATTATAATGTTAACAATGAGTATAGAATACACCATGGAGTGCCAGAAGGAACAAACCTGTCTTGGAAGAAGTGTGGCTATAAAGCCCCAGAGAAGCAACAATGGCAAGACTTTGCCTTCTGTAATTTAGACGTCATCAGCAGAGACCAGCACCTGGAAAAGAACATCATGCTCGGAAAGGAGAGTCACAGCAAAAGAGAATGTGTCTCGACAAGATGGCTTGTCAGTGGCTGCAACAATTGGGTTCAAGCACAACAATAAGTGTGAATGTGGTGCAGAACTGGGGGGGGAGGGATGTTGTTCTGGTATACAGAGGCACAAACCAGTTGACGACACCAAACCGCAACAACCATCCCTATCATGGCGATAGCATGCCAGCATCCTTGGGAGCTAGAGCAAGTGCATCACGGCCTTTTCAATGACATATACAAGAATGACAGCGCAGATACATTTTGGTTTGCCATTTGGTTAGACAATGGCATAGTTCTTAGACTACAACCAAGACCTTTTGGTTTCTCTTGACCACATGTTCAAGGTCCTTTCTGTTGTACCACTTAGTTTCCAAAGATTAAAAAGATATTGTAAATGTCAAGTTCATGCTAATTACTGTTTTATTTCCTATGCCCCTTGCTCTTCCTTGCTCACTTCCCTCCCTTCCTTCCTTTCTCAATTATGATAGATAGATTTTTAAAAATCTAAAACTATGTTTTATAGGTATATGTTTAAGTGCATACACATGCAAATATGACCTGTCACCAGAAATGAACATCTGATTTAAATTTAAAGAGGACTTTTATCCAGTAATGCCACTTAGATTGTATTGCTTGCAAAAGTTCAATCATTTTGAAGTGCTGTCTTCTAGCTAATGGCCCCGGGGGAGCCCTGGTATCTCAGTGGGTTACAAGTTGGACTGCTAACTCCAAGGTCAGCAGTTTCAAACCACCAGTCACTTGAAGGAAGAAAGAAGAGTCTTTGTGCTCTGAT
>NW_022103968.1:22568759-22577322 GCF_000313985.2 Echinops telfairi
AAATCCTCCTGACTGGATCAATAAATCACATCATGATAAGTGGATGAAAGATTGGAGTTGTCAGGATTTCATCTTGCATGGCGCATGGAAGCCGCAGTCAAGATATCAAATGATGCTGCCTTGGGTAAATCTGCTGCGTAAGACTTCGTTCAAATGCTGCAAAGCAAGGATGTTACTGTGAGAACTAAATTGCGCCTGAACCACACCATGGCATCTTCAATTGCCTCATATGCATATGAATGTCAGACACTGAATAAGGAAAACCAAAGAAAAATAAATGCATTTGAATTATGGTGGTCGTGAAGAACATTCGTAGTACCATGAAATCTGAAAAATATACCTGTCATGAAGAACTACAGCGAGATTGCCCCTTTGCAACAAGAATGGTAAGGCCTTGTGCCATGTACTTTGGACATATTACAGGAGAGACCAGTCCCTGGAAATGGACATCATGCTTGATAAAGTTGAAAGGCAGCAAAATAGAGGAAGACTCTTAATGAGATGGATTCGCACAGTTGTTCCAACAATGAACTGGAACATAGAAACAGTTGTGAGGAGGGTGCAGGACTGGACGGTGTTTCATTCTACTGTACATTCTGTACACAGTGTCGCCATGTGTCACAACCCACTTGACTGTACCTGTCAACAGCAATGGCACTTTAGTAGCTAAACTACCTCATAAAGTTTCTCTACCTTTCTAAACCAGGACTAAGTCATCTGTAAAGTGGGGCTAAGGCCAAATCAAACCCCACCGAACCGAACCAAACCCAACTCCCTGTCCTCAATTCTGTTCTGACTCCTAGTGACCCTGTAGGATCGGTTAGACCTGCTCTATACCGATTTCTCAGGCTGTCAATGTTTTAAGAAAGCAACCAGCCTGATCTCTCTCCCACCGAGCAGCAGGTTCACTCCAAATACAACATCCTTTCAGTGAGCACGCCTGCGCACCGCTGGAGTTCCTTGCAGTTAATGCAGTACATACGAAAGAGGATTTTCCAGAGTATTCGATGGACCATGCTTATGTATAAGGGGCACGTTTTTTTCATAATCAGACTGAAACCCAGTATTGCTCTAGGGCAGTGGTTCTCAACCTTCCTCATGCCAAAACCCTTTAATACAGTTGCTCATGTTGTGGTGACCCCCCCAACCATAAAATTATTTTCGTTGCTACTTCATCACTGTAATTTTGCTACTATTATGAATCGGGCGGACTCTGTGGAAGGGTCGTTCAACCCCCAAAGGGGTCGCCACCCACAGGTTGAGAACCGCTAGAGTTTAGGGACACTAACACCGCAAAAACTCTATGACCATAAAAATGAATTACGAAGTAGCTCTCATGCCACAGACATGCTGTTCTCGCAATCAGTAGCCATAGCTGTCAGACCCTTTCCTGCAGCCGTGTCAGTAATCAGAATCTGAAAAGTGGACGGAGGCCTCAGTGATCACAGCTGATGACAAGGTTGTCATTTGATGCACTCCATCGTGGAGCACACTCTTTTAGAAGATGCCCACTGCATGGAGGATTGTTGTGGCCTTAAGGTGCCCACAGGTGGGTTGTGACTCAGAGCACCACCATGCCCCCTGAGCGACAGAACAAAACACAGCTTGCTCCTGCACCTTCCTCCCCATGGCTCTTAGGCTGGAGCTCATGCCTGCCCAGCATGGCCAGGATCGTCCTCTTTTGGGCCGCCCTGTGCTTTACCAAGCCTGATGCCTTTGTACAGGGGCTGCTGTCTCCTCCTCACATTTGTAAAGGACCTGAGATAAATTCGCCATCCTCACATAGGAGGAGCATGCTGTCTGTACTTCTTTCAGGAGAGATTTTTTTGGTTCTTTTCGTAGTCCATGGTACTTTCCACATTCTTCATCAACATTGTAATTCAAATGCATTGATTCTTTTGTTTTTTTGTCTTCCTTATTCGGTGTCCAACATTCACATGCCACGGCTTGGTTCGGGCACACCTTAGATCTCAAAATAACACCCTTGCTGTTGACTCTTGAAAGAGGTCTTGTGCATCAGATTTACCCAAAGCAACACATTGCTTGATCTCTTCCCTGCTGTTTCCATGAGCATTGATCATGAATCCAAGTAAATGAAATCCTTCACAATTTCAATCTTTTCTGTTTGATGATGGTACCTATTGGTCAAGTTCTGAGGATTTTGATTTGCTTCAAAATGAGTTGTAATCCACACTGAAGGCTGAAGCTTTTGATCTTTATCAGCAAGTGCTTCAAGTACCCCCTCACTTTCAGCAAGCAAGAGTGTCATCTGCATAGTGCGACTTGTTAGTAAGCCTTCCTATGGCCCTGGAGGGACATTGTAGGAATGGCGCATAGGTGACATAGGAACAAAAACAAACACACACACAGCGGTTTACATTGTGAATTCGAGCATTGATTTCTAAAGTCATGCGCACTCTCTAAGTGGAAAGCCATTTCTGTATAGCTCTGACTTTTGTCTTTTTAATGTAGAGAAGATGACTTGCTTCTTCCCCATGAGTAAAAATTCCATGCACAACCATTTTCTGTAGTTTGCACAGCTCAGGGAGCCGAGCAATGGCTAGATTAAGAGGTACCATCATCCTGAGATTATTAAGGACCCAAGGAGAATAATTTGCATCCCTCACTGAAAGACCAAGTGAGGGGCTATATATTTTGTAAAAGATCCAGACACAGACATTGATTTTGTGGTGGACCACCAGAGTCTGTCTTCTGTCCTGGGGAAGCAAAATTTAATGCCATTTTTTACAAAGTTAATTAAACCTACTGATGTATGACCGGTAAAGAAAGACAGCGTGTCCAAATGCTGGTATTGCAAGAAGGAGCTCCGAGAGCAGACTCAGTAACTGAAAGGGTGTCTTAAGAAATATGCCAACCCCTTCCCTGATCTCTTCAGTGGAGCCTAGGGAAAAGGATTATACCCAAGGATTAGTTATCACTAATAATGCAATGTAAAAGAAAACACCAGAGTTATTCCAGGCGTCTGCAGTCCTTCCTCTACCTGTTTAAATGTTTATTTAAAAACATTTACTGAGCACCTGAAATAGGCTAAGCATTGTGCCATCCCTGATGGATGCAGTCCTAACAATAACAGATGAGGTCTGTGATTTTAAGGAGCTGGTATTCTCTTGAATTAGATTGTATTTACTGTGTAATCTTCAGCAGGTCATTTTCACTCTCCAGGTTTCAATTTCCTTAGCTGTCATTGTGAAGGTCAGATTAGATGATCTCTTTTGTTCCCTGTATGATTGACCATCTGTAATCCAGGTGTTGTCAGGCACGCAGAGAATGGCACATGGAGGATGAGGTACAGATTTGGAGGAAGTTGGTGGAGAGGGAATAGACTCAGTTCGGGGCAGTTAGAGAACAATGGACTAAGGCCAACATTTAGGATGGAGAGGAATTGTATCATAGGAGTAAAACTTTGTCAGGTCACATGCGGAGGAGGCCTCCACATGAAAGGAGCCGAACGGAGAGATGTAGAGAAACCCGTGAGATAGGCACTGGTCATATTCCGTCTTCATACTAAGTTTATGGACTCAGGGGCTTCGTGTTGCTATTGGCTGTCATCTGGTTTATTCCAACGCTGGCATCCCCTTGTAGCCATAAAGAGATCAACGTGCAGTATGACTCACAGGTCTGCCACCGCACACACAGTTGTCGTGGAATCCACTCACAGCCTGTTCGTTCTAACATCACAACCCGTGCTTCCCCTCCTCCCCCAAACGCCTCTTTGAGCCTCTGCAGCACAGAGCAGCAGCAAGGGAGGGCCTCATGGGACAGCATAGCCCACAATACAATATACATTTTAAAGATTGATGAAATATTAAGGTCTGGGCAAAGACAGGGAAGAGTAGAAAATTGTAGTGAAGAATAGACAATGAAGAGTTGAAGTGTAGTTTAGAGCCAGACCAGCCAAGGCTTTGAAGAAGCAGCCAAACATTTCAGACCAATGTCAGAATGACTCGGGACAGCATTTAGAGAATCCAAAGCCAAGCAGTGATGCGGACCAAATTGTACTTTGGAAAGATTCATTTTCTAGCATTTTCAGAATTGTCAGAAGTCCTTTAATTCATGTTGACTATTAGGGAAGGGAAGTTTTAAGAGATACATGGCTTATTATTTTTTTTCTGATGGAATTATCGGGGTTCATCTTATTGGTTGATTTTAAACTTCGTTTGCTACCCAATCTGCAAAAATGTGTTGGCCCCAGTGTCCTAAGGTTTCCTGATGGTTTCAGATATCCCTGGTCCCCTTAGTTTCACTCACCTCCGTTTCCTTTCATTCAGTCAAGAAGCACCGCTCTGCTTATAGGTGAAGCGCATCATGGATGGAGACCGCGTGTATCTGTCGATCATCTAGCTAAGTGTGTGTCTATGGAGTGGTACCCCTCCGTCAGAGCCTCAAAGACAGACAAAAGGAAATACTCTTTGGGCCTTTTTAATTTTGTCTTCCTTCCTGCTCGCAAGCCCATCCAGTAAACCTTTTTCTTTTTTCAAACTGAAAACATCGTCTAAGGATTGAGAAGATGGTTCCAAGAGTTAAAGGGGAGACTGTTTTCCCATCACGTTTATTTTCATCCAGAGGACTTAGAAAAGGGTGAGGGGGAAAAAGAACAGCGTCTCATTGTTGTGTTTTTCTGGGCTGGTTCCATTACAATGACTTCCAAATGCCGGTGGGGCCTGGATTCCTTTTAAAAGGGGAAAAAAATGGTCTTTGATTCCCAAGAATATTTTTGTGAACCTGGGTGGGAGAAGCTGACTCTTCCATGAGCATCTGTGTCTTCGAGCAGCAGTGTAATGAAGTTCATGCCAGGTCTAAGAACTGGATCTTCTCCAAACGGCTCGGTAAATTGACCTCCTAATAGCAAGCCCTTACCATTTTCTCTTAATCCAAAAGCCTGCATAGTCCCTAAATTACTTCTTTTAAATAATAAAAAAGAATCGACCTATGTCTTCTCCTAAGCCTTTAAAAGACTGGCCTCATTCAAACAAGGAAAAGAACACACAAATAAGGATTATTCTTTCTTTGGTATATGACAAATATGGAGGTAGTTTCTAATTGTCCTAATTATAGCTAGACAGTAGATTCAGGGAGAATCTAGTTAGATAGATTTTATGGGAAGCATGAGTAAAATTTATTCATGGTTTCCTTTCCATTACACATTAAAAATAACTAAGAGATGGGGGTCTGTTGAATATTTCTTTCAAGACTGCTCCTCAATGAATTTGGAAATGTTCTCAATCACACAAGCATTTGCAACACTACTTACCCTAAACTCTTAATTTACTGTAAAATATTATGCCTCTCAACATATATAATTATATATATAAATCGATTTTAGCTTTGGCCAACTGTTGCTTTACCAGAACCTTCCATCTTAAAATGCTGTGTGTATTAAGACTTTCCCAAACTCAAATCATTAGAACTAATTGTCTACTAAAATTTATGTCTCAGATACTCTTCTATGCACGGATGGTTATTTTTATAAAGTCTTTGTTAAAATACAGGATACCTATGGTGAGTTAGCAATTAGCAAGGAAATAGCTTGTGACGTAGGGCTAGGGAAGGCAGGTACCTATTATGGAAAACAAACATAAAGTGAAAATATATAGTGTCTTTAAAACAACATCAGAATTCCTTTGTCTTTTTATTTTATTTTTTGTGGCATATTCCTAAAATGGAACTTGCAACATTTTCCTTCAACAGTGCAATTTGAAGTTTCATTCATTTTAGAGAGTCTTAGAGTAACCCGAATAAAAGGTTTCCGTTCTGAATAGGCTTTACACACACAAAGCAAGCATGGTCCTCAGGAGACTGCCCACATGCAAAGTCCAAAGAAAATCAGTTACTCAAAGAATCGCATTAATTCTTCCCTTGCTTATCTGTAAACCCAAATGGCAAATACTCCAAAGGATTTTATATGAAGTTAGTTTTATTATGCTCATAATATGACCCTCTCGAGTTTGCTGCCAGCTCATCTTCATTTTATTTCCTTTGATTATTTAATTATTCATGAATGCCTCAAGCCTTCTCCAATTCTATAGAACCTGATAATAGAAAGGTACACCTTTCAGAGCATCTAGTGAGGTACTTCCTATATTCTGCCCGCTCTCCAGACAGCACTTGGTTTAAGATGGCCGAGGGGTCTGCCTTGCCGGGATGCACACGGCTTCCGGGTCCTGCCCGCTCCAAAGGTCGTTGCCTTACAGTCCCTCGCCATGCCCATTGTTCGCTCTGATCTGCATCGACAGCCTCCATTTCTTGATTATCGTCATCTGATTTCTTCCAGGATTAAGATTCAGCACCCAAGCAGTAAACATCCCTTTTGTTGGTAGACTGTAGGAAAATCCAGAGATGACATACAAGTGTCCCGCTTTCTGTGGCATTTCATTTTCCTTACAACTTGACTTTGTTCACAGAAAATACAGAGGGAAAAACAACAGCTAAAAGTGCTGCTGAAGTTTGTCCTATGTAAGACTGAAACTTGAGTTTTCAGAACCTAGATCCCCCAGGCCCCACATTTTTTGTTATCTGTAATCACCCACTTCTGACTCTACCTCTCTCGAATTCTCCTTTTTCCATCGCCTCTTGCTGCTTCCTCCTGTTGCACTAATTCCTGATATTTGCAAGCACCACAACCCACAAGAGGCAGACAGAGAGCCCCTTCACACAACGTGCACACCCCTGGGCACAGCAGGAGGGCTAAAACTCAGCCAATGAAGCGACAGATTGCTACGATTTTAAAATACTAATTAAAAACTCACTTAAGGAAAAATTAATAAAATCCCATATCAATAAATCAGTGTCCACATTCTTAACTGTCTGTATGTTTTTTGTGCATCCAGAGGTTGTTTGCAAAGCTCTCTCAAGCGTATCCCCCTAATCCGGTCATTGTCCTATTTCAGAAATGCCAGCAGGGATTGGAGACCTTTCCTGGGCTCGTTCTCATGCTGCGCATTATGACAGGTTGTGCTGAGCTCTAAATCTGTGGCGATTTCCGGAGGCCCAATCCTAGAATTGTTGCAATAGTTGATCAGATTAGATGGAGATGTCGCTTGCAGCAACAACACATGTTGGTGGCAGATAAAGCCCTCATTATACAGCAATTCCAGCATTGAATCCTTTATAAAACAGTATGTGCAGTGTGTTATGATAGGAGGTAATTAAAAATGAAAAGGCTATGCAACATTAATTTTCCATATATATTTTATTGTAAGAAACCCATGTCTATATTAATGCATAACTATGTAGTTCAGAATAGCCTTTTGGATAATGTGCACATGCATGATTGTAAAAGAGGAGGGAGTAAAATCAGACTAGAGACAGAGAAAGATAGATGTAAGGAAAAGTAGTAATACAACAAGGGCAATAACAACAACAAAATAATGTGAGGTATTTAGTGTTTAATACGTGTCAGGAAAGGCCAGACTGGGGCTGGAGTATGCCAATAAGGCAGTTATCTCAGAAGCAAAATTTAAGAAGGTCTTAAAATTCAGTAAACTAGAAAAAGAATAATTAAAACATTATTTAAAAATAAATTAGAATTTTAAACACCATAATTTAAAAAATATTAAACTGTGAATGAAGACAATATTTTAAAATGAGACTATTACAGAGAGTAGTAAAGTACTATATACCCTTTGTCTATATTATCTGACTTAATACACAAACACCCATATACTTTGGGATGATTGTTTGAAATCTGAAATCTGAGCCACAGAGTAATGACGAACAGAAAAAGGAGAAGCAAACTGACCGCAGTCACAGTGAGGGCTGCACAGTATCTGTTGGAGGACACTGAGAGGCGTACACAGGTATGTGGCTACCGGTGTCCATTGTGCTTAGTGGCAATACCGCAGGATCCCTGGTGGCATGGTTGGGTCAATGATGGATCAGAAAGTCGAAGGTGGGCAGCTGCAATGTGGACGACATTGAAGTGGGTGCAGAAGACACCTGTGAGGAAGATGTTGAAGTCAAATACACAGGGTGTGGGACAGACAGAGCACGTGGTATGACAGGACCAGGCTATCCGTGCAGCACTGTGAAATGTCTGTATAGTTTTACTAAAAAAATTATGAAATGAACTCTTTAGTTCCAGCTAGGCATGTGGGGATATCAGAGCCTGAGTTTGGCTTCTCCCCTTATTCTTTGCGGAAATTTCTTCCTCCCTGTGAGCCTCTTTTCATTTTCAAAATCGGGTTAATGATACTTATGCATTTGTTCTCGGGATGAAATGAATGTTGATTTACTGTGTTTAGTTGTCACATCTTACAGGCTCAACAAATCTGACCTGTTAGAGTATCCCATTGAAAGATTCTTTTTTGATATCTGTCACTAGAAGTCCTGGTACCACCTCTGAAAGGGCCATGGTAAATGAGGCACTGCCAACAAATGATTGTTTTGGGGCTAATCACACAACTGTCAGCTGCCTTGCATGGGAGGGCGGTCCTTTCGATCGATGAAGATTTTACAGTGTCGACATTGCTGTTGATGACCCCGGGGGGCCTTTCTTGGGATTGATAGCAGGAAATACTCATCACTTTGTACCCCCTCAAGGGGG
>NW_022103968.1:22583400-22584435 GCF_000313985.2 Echinops telfairi
TTTTGGCCGATTTACAGATACAAACCAGCAGTGAGGCCTGGTCTAGCATTTATTTCTACTTCTTGGAGCTTTCCTTGACGCGACTCACCGAGAACGTTCAGTCTAGCTTATTAAAACCGATGGCAAGACTTTTAAAGACTTGAATCTTATTTGTGTATAAAGAAATACAGTCCTAATAAGGAAAAAGCCTAATATTTATGCAGTCATATGCGGTGGTTTATCTGTTTAAGTGTGTAGGGCATAAGATGAATATACGAAGCCATATTATCTGCAAATTTTATGATCATTTGTCTTTTCTCCTAGAAATAACAAAGCTATTATTATTCATTGTGCTCCCTTCTTTGCAATGGTTAAATGGAAAGATGCAAAGCATTGCTACTGCGTATTTTCATAATCCTTTCTCTTTATATGTTCTCTGAGTAAGTTGGCATAACATTATCCCCATGCGATCAGATGAATTTTAAAACTATCCATATTTGTGCACAGACTTGTGGAGTTGCATATATAAGGATGTATTTAGGCTAGCTTTTTTTTAAGTATGCATGTTTAAAAAATAATTTAGCATATTTCTTCTTTTCAAAATAACTCTTGACTCTAGCTAGTTATTCTATCTTTTGTTCTTCATTGTATTTTTTAAATTTTTACTCAAATAAAACAATGTAGTATTTACCAATTCTAAGGGCCATGGATCCTTAGATGTATGTTTGTTTGTTTTTAATACATATATTCTCATTTACTGCTTGTCTTAATCATTGTTATATATCCTGTTTATAGCAGCCATCTTCCCAGGCACTGCTTTTAGAATAAGGTAGTGACTCTGGTCCTCTTGGGTCTGAAATATAATCCAGAAAGTCTCATGATTGTTTATTCGTATAATGAAGGATCACTTATCTCAAGGTAATACTTTTATATCTGCAGTTTCTCTGATAATAGATGTTCTTGTTAGGCTGCGCAGTCAGCTCTGATTGAGAGCTACGCTATGGACAACAGAACCAAACACCACCTGTTTCCGCAGCGTCCTGACACGTGTTGTCA
>NW_022103968.1:22585324-22592103 GCF_000313985.2 Echinops telfairi
GAACCTGACAATATGTCCAAAGTATGTAAGACAAAGTCTTGCCATTCTTACCTCGCTTCTGAGGCAGTTTGTTCTTTTAACAGTAGATGAACCCTAATGCAATCATAGAGTAGTCCTTATAAAGAGGGTAACAAATATAGAGAGGGGGAGAAAGCATGCCATATAATGCTTACCACTGTAAACCAGGCAAGCCTGGAGCTAGGAAAGAGCCCCGGGGGATGTTCTCCCTCATCGTTTCAAAAAGGAGGAACAGAGCTGACACCCGATCTCAGACTCTCAGCCTCCAGAACTGGGAGACACTATATTTCTATTTTTTAAAGCAACCCACATTGTGGTTCTTGTGATAGTAGCACTCTCAAGCAAAGAACCCACCGCTATCCAGTCAATCCCAACTCACAGCGACACCATACGACACGGTGGAACTGCCTCTTTGGATTTCTGAGGTTGTACATCTTAAGGGGGTAGAAAACCTTGTCTTTATTCTGAACAAATGCTGACTTTGAACTGCTGACTTTGTCCTTAGCAGCCCAACATGTAACCAATTGCCACCAGGGTTCTTTAAGGTAGCTTTAGGGAACTAACGACACTGGTGATCTTTCAGAACCACTGCCACTGACAGAGCTCTCTCTCCTCTCTGTGTGACGATCGTTCCAAAATGCAGATCACAGCTCCATGTTCCCGGAGCCTTTCCCTTCCCCCCACTCTTAGGTCTTCTTATGCATTGAACTAAGATCATCGCAGCCACGAACATGCGGTGACCTGTGTGATTTACTTTCAGCACATGGATACCTCTCTACATATATGGGTTTCTGAGGCTGTAGCTCTTTACAGGGGTATAAAAGCCACGTCTTCTTCCAAGGAGAGTCCAGTGGTTCAGAACTGCTTACCCTGGGGTTAGCATCCCAATGCATAACATCCCAGTTGAGAGATTTTTCTTATGAATAGAAGAGAAATTTTTTTTGGTGTTGTTGTTTGCATTTTAATCTGTAAATATTTTAAGAATGTTAGTTCTGCTCCTTACTCTTTTAAATTATTGCTTCCGTATTTTAAATATCACTATTTGCAAGTGTCGTCTCCATCAGGGTGGGAGAAAGGACTTTCTGAGATTGGATCGCAGTAGAAAGTTGATATGTGCACAAAAAGTTTACATATTTATCAAAACCTCCTCCTCAAGATTTCTAACTTACTTTATGATGGAAACCAGTTATAGGACAGGCTTTATTTTCAGGGGGAGGGTACAGTTATTCTGTCAGAAACCATATTAAAATGCACATTTAAACTATATCACTGTAGCAGTCAAGTTTCATTTTAAAATAGCAAAGCTCCAGTTCATTCTATCTTTACCCAAATAGGGGTTTATTGGCTCATGAAGTTGGAAAGGATACTAGAGATCATCAGAATTAAGAAAGTTCTATAGGGATTTAAGCTTAAAGGATTATCATCAAAGGGACCATCCCAGAAGTATATCTAACTTCAGCCATGTTTTCTTTTATGTTTTTCTTCAAATTCACGGGGTGTGGGTCTCCTCACTGTTGCCTAGAGAAGCATTGTCTGAACATACGTGGAATGTCTGACCAAGGAAAGCTCAGAGCTTCAGCAGAAACTGTTTGAATCCTGGTTTTGCTGGAGTCAAATGACTACCCGCTACCTTACTTACCTTCCAGAAAAATGAAGTGTTCTGACTGTGCCAATCTGGCTCGCTTGTATATCCATCTGATAAGAAGTACTGTGTGAGTTAGTAGAATAAGGAAGGCAAATTAAAAAAAAAAATCTATTACCAAAATGTATTAACACCAACCAAATACCTAGAGGCTTGATATCTTGTTCACTTGCCTCATTCCTCACCTCCTTTATTTTTTTCACCCTCCACCATTCAAGAGCTCTTCTCCCATAATTTAATTTAATTTATGACTTTGTTTTAAAAAGCCATAAATTTCATTTATATATGAAAACTGTTTTGAGATTCTTTAATTAAAAATTCAGGCTTAAGAATAATTTTGTATGTCTTACATTTTAATGAAGAACACTTGAAAAATGTTCACTGACAAATGTCCCATGAGGCATTCAAAATTTGCCTTTGCTATGCGACGCACATTATTTTTCTTCTAAACTGAAGGTATGAAAGTTAGCGGCAACAGACTTCTTAATCAAGTTTACATAATTCATGATCTTGTCTACATGGAATATTGGCAGATTCTATCTGCATTCAATACAATAACACCCATCCCCGTTATCACCATGATCAATCTGTAAAAATCTGTTGGAGTTTCAATTTGTGCATAAACATCATGTCAGTGTCTCCATGTTCCATAGCCTCCATTTTGCTCCAGACTTTAAAAAACAATATTCATGGCATCTTTCCAGGCTTCTTTATAGAGTTCTGAAATGTTCAGAGTTCTTGAAAGGAAGTGGATGGGCAAACTGCTTCTTGCTGACACCATTAGCTTTGCTACACGTTATAAATTCCAGTTGGGCCTGAATGAATGGCAACTGCCCTTTTTGGGTGTGTGTGTGGGGGGCATGTAGCAGTAATTAAACATTTTCTTCAAGGTACAAATAAAATGATGGCAGAAAACAACTTACACTTTTTAAAATATGCACGATACTTATATGAGAGGCATAGACATCACAGGGACTTGTTACTCATTAGTTTGGAATCAGGAAAGGTATGTGTCAGGGTTGAATCTTCTCACCATATTTATTTAGTTTACATGCTGAGTGAATAATCAGAGAAACTGGGTTATATGAAGGAAAACATTGCATCAGGAATAGAGGAAGGTTGATCAACAACCTTGTTGTTACGTACTAGCTCCCAATATAATGATCTTTTAATAGAAACAACAGCAACCAGCAATATACAGATGACCAATCTTGCTTGCTAAAATTGAGGAGGACTTGAAGCACTTCCTATGAAGATCAAGGAATGCAGCCTTCAGGGTGGATTACACTCACTGTAAAGAAGACCAGAATCTTCCCACCTGGACCAATAGGTAACCTCATGTTAAAGAACTGTCAAGAATTTCGTCTTGCTTGGATCCACAGTCAATGGTCATGGAAGCAGCAGTCAAGAAATCAAATGATGCACTGCAGGGGATAAATCTGTCGCATACAACCTCTTTCAAGTGTTGAAAAGCAAGGGTGTTACTTTGAGGACTAACGTGCAACTGACCTATGCCATAATATCTTCAATTGCCTCAGTGTATATGAAAGGGAGGAACTGAATAAGGAAGACTGAAGAAGAACCGATGTGTTTGAACGATGGTGCTGGTGAAGCAAATCTAAAGCATCATGAATTGCCTAAAGAACAAACAAATCTGTCTTGCAAGAAGTGCAGCCAGATGCTCCTTGGAGGTGAGCATGGTGAAGCCTCACCTTATATTCTCCCTGGTGAGCTGGCAGGGAAGGGAAAAGAGGAAGGCCCTCTGAGACGGATGCAGTGGCTGCAACAAAGGGCTCAGCCATACTCACTCTTGTGACAATGGTGCAGGACTTGGTACTGGTTGGCTGAGCTGTACAGAGGGTCGCTATGTGTCACAACTGACTGGCTGGCTCCCAACAACAACAACAACAACACCCCCAGCTATTTAGATTGTCTTGACAAGGTCCAGGTAGTAAATTACAGTCATTAAAGCATGTAAATATACTGAAAACACCTTCTGTATACATCTAGTACAACTAAATTTGCAGATATTGTTTTACTTAACATTATTTTTCAGTTGACTCTTTCAACTCTATAATATCCATAGGCTTCTGAAAGATTTAGGTCTGAACTGTGGGGTGAATATGAGACCAGGGATGGGTAAAGACATTTGGGGAGATGGGAAATAATTACTGAATTCATAATATGGTCCATATTTTCAAATTGTAGGAATGAAGGGCCCCTTTTTTTACCTGTCAGGTAACCTCTACATCTGTCTGCAAAGTCAGAGGTTCAAATCCACAAAGTTCCTTGGGAAAAAGTTTAACCTATCTGCTTTATCTTGTAAATATTTACAACCAAAAAATATCCTATATAGGATTATCATCAGCTGTATCAACCAGATAGCAGAGGGGTTAAAAATAAATGACACTTGTAAAATATTTACTATGTAGTAGGCCCTGAACCAAGCACTTATGTGCATTGTCATTTAATTGTCATAACAGCTGAGTGGGGTAGGTATTAGAATTTCCCTTTTAAGCACGGGGTGCTGAGGTTTAGCATTAGGCTATCGCTAATGAACACACTGCTTACAAGAGTTAGTGCTTTAAATCAAATGTACGATTGCCTGATGTCAGAGAGCCAATCATCACCACTTTTTTAGATATATAGTCTCACTTTCAAGCTTTGTCACACGATTATGAGATAAAAACTGCAGCCCCTGCCCCAGTAGTATTAAGTGCTTAGGGGAATTCGCAGGCTTGCCCAACTGCCCTCAGTTAATAAAGAGCAGAGCTCAGAATGGTACCCACTTCGCTGTGGCTTCAGCCCCTCCGATAATAGGAAGCACACAAAGGCAGCAATTGCGTAGTTTCTACTTCTGATACAATGAAGTCTCCCAGAAAAAAAAAATCTGCTATTTTCAGGGTGCTCATTTGAAGAAGTCATAACGTTTTAAAGCATATCTGCACTTCTGCTTCTGACAAATCAAAACGGACAACCAGGGAAATGATTGAGTGAATGACATTCATCTAGGCAGTTTGCTTCTTTTGTGTGCCTTTTTTATAAGCCACCTGGGTAGACCTGGCGGTATAGCTTTCAAATGAGCGAATGACCCACACTCTAGGAAGGGGAAATGAAAGATAGATAGATACCCCCAACCAAATGGCAAAAAGCTCTGCTGGGCAGAGCTTTCATAGTACGCATTTTTCCCACTAGGGGAGCATCATTGAGCAGTTAGTTGCTCTGAGTTAGTGCACCCAGTGGTGTCATCTGGGAAGGTTCTCTCTGGTCACAGTGATTTTTTTTCTTAAAAGCAGTTTCACGCAAACCTTGATTTTTGTGATGGCCAATTACGAGAACAGCATGTAGTTGTGAAATTTTGTTTCCTGAGTACAGAGTCTGTTGTGATGTTGAGCACAGATTACAAGGATAGTGCTATGGGAAAAACTCAAGTGTGTAAGTGGTTTGCTCGTTTTAAAAAAGGTGAAATGTTGATTGATGACAAAGTTCATTGTGGAGGTCTGTCAAGTTCCCGAATGGAAGAAAATGATGACAAAATTCATGCACTTGTGCTTGAAGACAAATGCCAATGGACCATTGACAAGATTAGGAAGTTATCTGGACTATCTTAGAGTTTGGTCGAGAAATTTTCATGGAAGATTTAAGGATGAGTAAGGGTCACTGCGAAATTATGCCTCAGATTCTGACAAACCGGGAAAAAGAGCATGGCATGGAAACATGCCTTACTTTGAAAAAACAGCTCTGCAGTGACCCAGCCTTCCCCCCAAGGTCATTACTGGTGATGAGACACGGTGCTATTCTTATGCCCTGAAAGCAAACATCAATCAAGCCAGTGGAAGACACCATCATCACCTTCCTCCCAAAAGCTTGTCAAGTGAAATCAAGATGATGCTCACTTGTATGTTTGATGTGAGGGGGATAGTGCACTTGGAGTCTGTTCCACCAGGACAGGCTATTAATTAAGCTTTATATTAGAGATTCTGGAAAGATAGTGTAACACTGTGCGACAAAAAAAAAAAAATCCAGATTTGTGGCAGAAGGGGAATTGGTTTTGTCACCATGACAATGCACACGCACATACAGGGATCTCAGTGCAAAAAATAGCATGCTTCTCTTACCCCACACACCTTACTCACCTGACCTTGCTCTGTATAACTTAATTTTGTTTCAATAAATGAAGAGGAACATAAAAACAGTGATTTGATATAGAAGAGGTGAAGAAAAAAATGAAGGAGGTGCTATCAGCCATCCAAACAGATGAGTTTGAAAAAAGTATACAAGAATGGAATCACAGATTTGACAAAGTGTATTAAGTGTAATGGAGAATACTTTGGGGGGTGATAAGGTTTTTGGTTTGTTTTTTTTAAATTAAATACATAGATTTGAAAAACACCCTCTGTGGGGTTTTTTTTTTTGGTACCCTCTTGTGTATATCTAGACCATATCTCTATACCTAGAGCATCTCTCTCTCTATATATATATATGCCATATATATCCATAAGGAATCCTGGTGGTGTAGTAATTACACTTTGGGCTGGGATCCACACAGTCAGCAGTTTGAAACCAGCAGCAGCTATGTGGAAAAAAGACTGGGATTCTACTCGTAATAGTTACAGTCTCAAAAACCCACAAGGGGTTCACTATGAGTCAGCACTGACAGATGGCAGTAGTATATGTGTTTATATCATATATCAATAGCTATCTAACTCTATCATCTATCTAATCTATTTATATTTATTTATTTAACAAAGGTCGCGTATGATATGGAAGTCACATGAGGAATGTATCAGGTTTATAATCAGCAAGCATCTCCTTTCCTTAAGGAGGCTGAAAGGAGGACACACTGGGATTGGGGGATGACAGACTCAAGGGACGAAGGCGGAGCTTTAGTCCTAGCATAGCTGAAGACCAGCCCACTTCTTCTTGGGGTCTTTTTATTTTTCTGAAAATTTACTTTCTTTAGTTTCCCTGACAACCACATTTAAAATTACAATTGCCCTCCCTCTCCATACTCAATTGGTATTCCTGCTTAATTTTTCCACATTTATCACCAACTGACCTACAGTGGTCTAAATTTTATTTACTATTGTAATCTCTCTCTATATATATATCTATATAT
>NW_022103968.1:22592279-22595817 GCF_000313985.2 Echinops telfairi
GGGGGTATAACTTAATGTTATGTTGCCAGTGCCCAGAGCCTCTTAAACAGGGCTGCGTGTTTCTGTTTTGTTTGGATTTTGCAATAATTGACTATTCACAGTGCACACATTCCATTTGGACCAAAACTATGGAAACTTCTCATTGGTTCAATCTGTTCAGCAATGCTTGGAAAGCAAATTTCTAAGGTGGGTGTAGCTGCCAGGCAGAAGTAGAAGGAATAAATACTTGTGAAGATAAGATGTCTGAGCTGGAATAGGAATTTTATGGCTTCTGAAATGTTTTGTTCTATGAAGTCATTTTTTCATATACACTTTATAATCTGCTTTAGTGGTTCTTAGTTTACTGGTCATTGAAAGATGTGATCTCTGTTTTTGTTCTGTAACTTTCTTAATTTAAATATTGAATAAAGTGTTTACAGAAGCAGCACATAAAAAGAATGTTGTCAATGTCAAAATCACATGCAGTAAAAATGACAGTTAAATAACAGTCCTTTGTTTGTGCTATTGATGCTATACCTTGTTTTATTAACATAGACACCATTTTGTAAATTTGATTTATATTTCCTCATTTCTATAAATTTGCCTTTTTTTCATTACTCTCAGCTCAAACAATCAAAATAAGATGTTTGTTATGTTTCTCTGCAGTGTTTGCGCTTCTGTCTAAGCAATAAAAGTGAGTCATGCCTATGTCTACAAATCATATTGTAGAAGAAAGCCCACCCATCATTTGAGGGCTCAATGGCCTTTGGTTGACCTCAAGATCTTTCACATTCACCCTGGAGTTTGGGGGCAATGTGATCTCTTGATTAGAGCTTGCAATATAAAATGCATGACTGAGCACAACAGATGATTTCAGGGGAGTCAGGGGGAGGCCATGGTATGTATAATAAATTCATTGGCTCGTAGTCTTTCTTGATGCATCAGCCCCTGTTTATATCCCACGTCAGAGATACACAGGGAACTCTATGGCACCACTGGGTGAGCATTGCCACATTAACTGCAAGAAAGGTGGTTTCCACCGAGCAGGCACTCTGTAGGAGAAAGAAGATCTATTCCTGTAAAGATGTACAGTCTTGGAAACCCTATATAAAGTTACTATGACAAGAATCAACTTGATACAGTGGATTCAGAGACACTCAGCCTCATTTGAATTTTATTTTATCTCAGATTGAAATGATACACCCTAAATGGGCTCAGACAAGCATGGACAAATTGCTACTGCCCTGCTTCATGTCTACACCAAAGCCTGGGTCTTCCCTCATCCTGGGTCTTCAGTTTTGACCCAGGAATATTGAATGCCACAAATTGCACTTTATGATAGCATTTGTGAAACACGCCAAAAAAATGTGAAAATGGGTTTGCTATGTGTCAAACTTATGAACAATGGCAGCTGAATGCCGAGACTCTGTCAAGAGATCGAGGTATATGACCCATTGTAGGGAAATCAGTTAAGATCTACTTGATGGACTCTAGTTCTATCACTGAGACTTGGAGGAGGCCATGTGAGTTCTCCTCGGGGTACCCAAAAGGGCAGGATAGTTCAACTGTGAGGCAGAATTCACATACACCTTCCCTTTCCAATCTTCTCTATTCGGATTCCAACCATCCTTCTCTTGGAAATGTACTACTTTGCTGGTTCTATAGTCCATTGCAAAGGCCATTACAGGACTCATAGACAGTAGTTACCATTACTAAATATATAATGAAGCATAGTTTACATGGATTCTTAGAGGATGGTCTAAGAGACTGGGCAATTAGTTGCCCTATTGGACAGTTGGTTTTCTAACATGTTCTTACCACTAGTTCTCCCACCTTCCTGGTTTAACTGTCCTTGTCATCACTCCTGATGCCTGGAATTATATTCCCTAATAATGAAGTACTCAATATATTTCTGTTTTACTTTCTATTTTGTGGTAGTTACATAATTCTGTGTCAATTTAAGGAAATAAATGTGTATTGCCCCGTCAATCAGGCAGTAGCTTGATGGCCTCATTTAGAAGTACCACCAAGATAAATTGCTCACTGGAGGTAGGGCACTCTCTCTCTGTGTCTCTCTGCCCTCACCTTTCTGTTGGGGAGCCATGTGCCTGAGACATACCAGAGCCTTGTGGTGCTTCCACAAGGCTATGTGAGTCTGAAGAGGGACTTATGGACTAGTATCAGACTTATGGACTTGATCTGTACTGGGCTGGGATGTTTTCTTGATATAAAACTACATCTTGATATAAAGCATTCTCTTACACATATATGAGTGTCACTGGATTTGTTTCTCTAGTCAACACTGTGGCTAATGTATTTTTATGGGATTATGGGTTGAGATATTATTCTAGAACAGTGCTTCTCAACCTGTGTGTCTTGACCCCTTTGGAGGTTGAATGACCCTTTCACAGGGGTCCCCTTATTCACAATAGTAGCAAAATTACAGTTATGAAATAGAAATGAAAATAATTTTATGGTTGGGGAGTCACCACAACATAAAGAACTGTATTAAAAGGTCACGGCATTAGGAAGGTTGAGAACCACTGCTCTAGAACTTTTCATTGTGCTCATGATGAACTGGACAGAGATGAAGAGGCAGTTGTTTAAACAAAATAAAAGGCTATCATATGCTTTAAAATCTGGAAAAGCATGCATAAGGATTATATCCTGTCCTCACACTTGTTCACTCTGTATGTTGAGCAAACCATCCAAGAAATTGGATGATATGAAGTAGAATGAAGTCTTGGGATTAGAGGGATATCCTTTAATAACTTGTGATATGTAGATGATGAAACTTGTTTGATGAAAGCAAGGAATACTTGCTGATAAGGAAGCATTTACTGATAAGGATAAAAAATCACAGTTTCAAGTATTGATTACAACTCAATATAAAAAGAAAAAGAAAGAAAATAATCACAACTGAGCCAATAGAAAATATCATGATATGTCTGATCAGAGCACACAGGAACAAATGAAGGGAGAGGAAGAGAGAGTGGAGCACACCCTGGCCCATCAAGCCTTGAGGATGATATTCCCGCTCAGAGCAGCCAATCCACAGAGAAGACCATATGGCCGGCCCCACTATGAGACATGACATCCCTCACTATAGCTCTATGGGGGACAACACTGGGGACACAGTGTGGGAATTGTTCCCGATCTGATCCCACCATACCAAGATAAAACACTAAGAGAGTGCAACAGAACAGCAAGGGGAGCAGAGCAAGGAAGTCCTGAGGGAATACCAAAAATAGACTTTGGGGCCAGGGCATGGCACTACATCAGATTCGAAGGGAAAACACTCCTAAAGGTCAACAAACAGATCTTGAACTATTTACAAGCTTTTCTTTTTTTTGGTCATTCCCTTTTTCTTGTTGTTTTGTTTTCCTTTATTGCTTTGTTTTCTTCTGTCTTGTTTTTTGTGCATATTATTATCTCTGCAGGTCTATCTAGATAAGATAGGCTAGATAAACAATCTGGAAGAGAAAACAATGGGACTGATGGTTTTAGGGGGACATGGGGGATGAGGAGGTGGGGGGGAAGGAAGAGGGCATT
Source organism: Echinops telfairi (assembly GCF_000313985.2). NCBI lineage: Eukaryota > Metazoa > Chordata > Mammalia > Afrosoricida > Tenrecidae > Echinops > Echinops telfairi. Next base: position 22,595,811 of record NW_022103968.1, read on the forward strand.
AACAAAC
>NW_022103968.1:22598376-22600852 GCF_000313985.2 Echinops telfairi
GGAAGAAGTACCCCTTACCTGCTTCTCTTGAAAGCTGGGTAGGTTTTAGCCGCTTTGTTACTTGGCTATTTATATTTCACTTAACACAAGGGCGAATGACTTCTTGCCACTCATCTTTTGTGATTTCAAGATGAATTATAGATGTAGATCCTGCAGGGAACAGTTGAATCAAATGATTCTGCCCTGAAAAAAAGTGTCAGCTCTGGGCAAACTGTATCACTCTCTTCAAATTCCTAAAATCTGTGGAATATCTGTCTTCTTATATAGACTCAAGTGGAATAATTGGAACCAGAAGATTTAAGCTTCAGGGATATCAATTTTAGTTTGGTATAAGTACAGCAGGAAATAAAAACTATCTATCTATCTACCTATACCTCAGAAAAGTAAATTGCCCAATGCAAATGTGTATGTGGGTATGTGTGGATGTTTAAAAGAGAACCTTTGAGGGTCAGAAATATTTAAGAAGGAAAATGGGCTAACTTGTCCAATCGTGAATTTCCCCTCATTATGGTTGTCAATCAGAAGTAGAGTGACCAAGATGGTTACAAAAGGGAGATTTGAGAGAGAATGCCAGTGGGACGAAGCAGCCTGCAGGGCTCTTTCTATCCTCAGATTCTATTACTGGAAATATCTAAAGATCCAGGTTGATTTTCAAGGTCTATTTCACATCTATCTGTTTTGTATCTATCCCTAAGTCCATTTATGTATTGTTCTTAATGAATCTACTATATTAATAATATGGGCATACTTGATTCCCCTACATGAACCTCTTATTCCTGATATATCAGGTGCATAGAAAATAAGAAAAACAAAGTTCTTAAGAAATGCCTAAGAGGATAATTAGATGATGATTAACTCTCAGGTTCAAAAATGCATACACTTCACATAGAGCAGGCTGATGTTTAAGCAAAAGTTTTCCCAAGAAGTGCAAGCAAAAAGTCGGTTATTACTCCTTTAGAGCAAAAAGAAGAAGTTAGAAACCAGAAAACCGCCTCACTCCGCAAAGCTGAGTAATGAACTTGATAGATTAACGATGATGAGATGGACCTCAATCAAGCAGGATTGGAGCAGGAATCACTGCCAAATACGAAGTCTTAATGCGTCCCTGACGATGTTGACCGCCCACCGAGCCAAGGGCAGAAGAATGGATCTGCAGGCCCTCGCCGGGATTTCAAGGGTTCCCTCCAGGCTTACTCCTCCACATGGCACTCTGCCTTAGCAAGACTTATTTTTATTTGCATTAATTGTTATTATTATCCTTATTATACAGTGACCCTCAAGGTCTATTGTATGATTTGGGGCAAATCACCTGTTACATGTTTTTCAAGTTAGATTCTCAGCTATAAAATAAAGGACATGGATTCATGTCTTGATAAATGTATTCAAGTAAGATTTTTTGAGTATGTGAAACCAGGCTAGGTTTAGAGGATGGGTTTGTGAGTAAGATGATAAACTCGGGGAAAGCAGTTTGGGGATTGCTCACTTCTAAAATGAACAGCAGTTTGTGTAAGTTTGACTACTCATCTCTAGGTTGTTGGTCAGTGAATGCACCCACTTGTGCCATGGAGGGAATTCCTAACCATGGAAATTAAAGCCGAGAAAAGGTTACGGAGCCACCCTTCTTGGCACCATGTAAGGCGGCCCTGAATCAGAAGTGGCTCACGGGAAGTGGGTTTGGTTTGGTTTGGGTGTGGGGACTGAAGAGGAGTCTCTGGGTGGTGCAAAGAAAGCTCTACTTGGCTAGAAACTAAGGTCGGTGATTCAATTCCACCAGAGCCAGCTCCAAAGAAGTCTGTCAGTTTAAGAAGAATCACCGCGATTGGAAACTCTCTGGAGTACGGTTCTACTCTGACATACAAGGAGTCACACAGTCAGAGTCGACCCATGGTACCTGTTCAGGTTTTCTCTTTCTTCTTTTAATAAAGCCTTTAGGGTCTTCTGTCAAGAAGTGAAACGACACATTGCATTGTATCGACCTGCTGCACAAGATCGCTCCAGAGGGTTGAAGATCAAGGATGTCATTTTGAAGACTAAGTTGTGCCCGAGCTAAGCCAGGATATTTCCAATCACCACATATGTTTACAAAAGTTGGACATGGAATGAAGAAGGCCAAAGAAGAATAGATACATTTGGGTCATCTGAATCGTGGTGGTGGTGGTGAAGAATATTCAAAGTTCCATGGACTGCCGGAAGAAGGACCATCATGCTTGGTCCAGTAGAAGAGTAGTGAAAAAGAGGACGACCCTGGAGGAGATAGATCGACCCAACGGCCGCCACGGTGGACTCAGTTGTGAGGATGGTGTGGGACCTGGAGGTGTTTCATTCTGTTGGACCACAGGTTGCTATAAATCACAACTGGCTGCCCAGCACCTAACAATAACAACTACATGTTTTTTCTCTTAGTCCATCCCCTGCACCTGATAGCTTATAATTAATACCCGAGGTGAAGTGTATTATTTACTTTTTTATTTGAGGG
>NW_022103968.1:22602947-22641186 GCF_000313985.2 Echinops telfairi
CTCAGCCTCTTGAGATCCTGGAAGATCCTGGAAGATGTGGGTGCTATTGCAAAGCATGGCGAAACAATTAGATGGTGCTCCACTATCAAGAGGAATCACTGGTGCAGTCTTAAAGGCTTGTCTTCCCATAGCAGCCATCTAAGTGAGGCGTCAACTAAGTCCACATGGAAGAAGCACACTAGCCTGTATGATTCAAGGATTATAAATAATATAAGCCAAATCTGAAGGAGGGGATGATATCAGAGCTTAAATTGTGAACACCTGGTTTTCAGAGGGTTATGGATGACATTGGAAGCCCAAAATCCATTTTCAGTGTTCAAAAATGGATTAAGCCTCTGGTGAAGCCCCCCTGATGATAGTTTAAGGATGTGGAAAACCTTGTTATCTGATAGCGAGCCTTGTAAAATCAATTATGGCCGATGCAGTTAGGTAAAATGTACGTCTTATCATCTGATCCCAAACCTGGCAAGGATGGGGGAAATGGGAATTAATAATGGTGAATACAGTATAGGACAAAGAAAATGTTCTAAAATGGATTGTTGCGATAATTGTACAAATCTTCTTGGTGTGATTAAACTATGGAATTGTATGATATGTGAATTATATACTAATAAAACTCTTAAAATTGTACTGTCTCATAGAGGCGATACCGCCCACCCCCCACCTCATCAACATTGTTGAAGATGTTATCTGAAAGGGCTTCTATAAATGTGGCCAAGAGGATGCAAAGACAATGGAATTTGGTGGGGGAAACTTTTTGAAGTACTTTGTATAAGGCATGTCCTAGTGGAAGGAGCTTTGTGTTAGAATGAAATCAGGAGCAAGAACTCAGGAACCGTGATGAAACCTTGCCTGATAGACATAAAGCCTGGCTTAAACCAGTAACGCAAACTCATGGCCCTGCAGTGCAAGGAAGAGTTGCTCAGCCAGGTTTGGGCGAATTAGGCAAGCAGGGCTAATGGCAGGAAGTGTGTATTGCCTCCAAAACCCTTTGAGTACCCCCAACGAATTGGTAACTTTGAGCATGTACCAATCCCACTAAACATATCTTTGATGAGTTTGAAATTGCAATTATTTTTATAGCATTACCTTTAAAAATGCTTGTAAGAGAAATGATGACCTTTTTGCTCCCATTTGAAAACACTTCTTTGAGATTTGCAGAAGGCGTTAGAAAAATAACTGCTTCTTTTGCATCTAATCCTGCAAAGACAGGCTGTCTGGTTGTTTAGAGAACTTCATCAAAATAATTATAGCTCTCTTTAAAGAACTGGGTTTATTTAGATGTTTGCCAATTTTAGGGGTCCCCAATTTTTTCTTAGTCTTGTTTAAAAATAGGGGCAATATTCTCACCTGAGAAATGTAGATGAATTGTTATACAAGGTTGTGAAAATGATATATAACCCTCATGGGTTAGTTAGGAAAAGATCCAATGATATTACCTATGTGAAAGCATTTTCTTAATCATAAAATATACTTTCATCATTGTGATTGCTCACTTTTGTTTTCTTTAACTGAGGACACAAAAGTTTATAAAATGGTCATTTTGTTTCTTTTCTGAAGTTGGCTTAGAAGCCCTTTCCATTTTGAAAAATTTGAGTTTTGTTAGATTTTGTTTAGAGGACTGCCTCTATAGGCTGTTAAACAGGACTGAATGAAAAGGTAGGATACTCCGCATTTTCTAAGTGTTTTTTATAAACCAGAAATAGCTATCCTTTGGTTAAATTCCTTTACTCAAGAAAAGAAATATTTTTCAAATATGAGTGTCAATTATCTTTCAGACCTTTGGATAGTCTCATGATACCTGAACAAGAACATTAAATTACATACACACACACAATATTTTTAAAGTTCAAATAAATGTACTTAAAAAACCAGAGTGTCATAGTTGAAAAAAATAAGAATTTTTAAAGTTCTGAAAGTAATTTTAAGAAAACTGAGATCTAGCCTGTCTGATATAACTTACTTTCCCAGGATGACTATCAGTTTTACATTTGTACAAATTAAAACTTGGAGTTAGGGTGCTTTGAATTCCTTTTTCAGCTTAATATGTCAGATTTTAGTTGTCTCAATCAAGCCAGCTAGCTCATCCAATGCACCATGAAACACGCATAAAAAAATTGGAACAGAAAGACCCACAAAGATGAATTTGTCTGCCTGTGCAAAGATATGTAAGCTGCTGGCGGCAGAGCCAGGACAGTATCTAGATTTAGTTCTGTGCTCCACACAGTAGGACAGTTTCCTGGTGGGACTCTGACCCATCTTTCAAAGTGTTAAATAGATGAGAACATATATCTACTTCTTTCTCAAGAAGAAGCTGGTAAAAATAGAGGATTGGGATTAAAAAAAAACAAAACCTGGAGGCTAAGAGTTGATCACAGAACTGAGTTAAGCAGAATGGAATGTCAGGAGTGGCCTTGAGGCATGACGCAGGATGTGTTAGCCATCTCAGTGGTGTCAGCCTCATCTCCCTGTAACCCTGCTTCTCAACTACTTTAGGTCGTACCCCTTACAATGCAATTTCTGTTTAAATGTTTTAGTATTCATCAAGAGCAACTTAATGTGGTTCCCATGGCTCTCTCACCCCAGAGGCCTGGTACCCCCAAATCAGATCCTTGAAATGATGCCACCAAGCTGAGCCCATTAAATTTTGTCTGGTTCCCTTCATTTGCATAATGAATATTGAGCTCATTTGCAGCTCTATGAGAACACTCAATAGTAGCTAGTGGCAAAATAATGCTCTTTTTATAACCAGGGTTTTCAAAGTAGTATCCAGAATAAGTTGGAAAAATATTAAAATTGTGGATTGAATTAAAGAGAGACATACCTGCATAATTTCAGACATAAACAAAATTTCAGAAATAAAGGTAGCAATTGTCATTTGGTATAATTTAGTCATAAAATGAACTTTAGGGGTATTGATTGGACGGACCATTAATTAAAGGTGTGATTATGCCTGCATTTTTGCCAGCCTCCTGGAGCGCACCTTTAACTACAAAAATAAGCAGGACTGACTGTAGACATTTGGAGCTGTCAGCTATGCAGGTCCACACAGCCATGTAAACAAATAGAAAAAACTGATGCACTTCAAACTTTGCATATCATAACACGGGTTGGAGATGTAACATAACATTGAGTTAAAGAAGTCAGAGACACATGGCCGTGGTGTCTTAAACGATGATTCTGGTGATCGAAAGGAGTTTTGTGGCATAGTGGGTTACGTTTGGATTGCTTACCACAAAGTCAGCAACTCAAACCCACCAGCTGCTTTGCCAAAGAAAGATGAGGCTCTCTGCTTTGAATGGCTTTATAGTCTCAGAATCCCAAAGGAGCAGCCCTGCTCCGTCGTGCTGGGGCACTGGGAGTCACAATAAGCTTGATGACTGTGGAATGGCCATAGAATTTAGAATAGGACTGTATTAGTTGTATATGTCTGCATGAGAAATTACCAGAAATGTAAAGGTTTAAAACAGCACACATTGGTGTGTGGGGGTGTGTGAGTGTCAGTTTCTGACTGTAGACATTTGGAGCAGTCCGCTATGCAGGTCAACACAACCATGTAAACTAATACTGACTAGTTAGCTGTAGTGGGTCCTTTCCTCTGGGTTTTACCAGGCAACAGTCCAGCAGTAGGCTCAAGGACATTGCCATAGAGGGGCTTGGTTAAAAAAATAATTTGCCGTCAACTCACACAGACTGGTGGTAGAATTTATTTCCTGTGGCTGAAAAGACCCCTATCTTCTTGCTTGCTATGGGCCAGGTCTTGCTTGGCACCTGTTGGCTTCATGAAGGTTCCTAAAGGCCACCTTTCATTCCTTTCACCAGTAGGTCCAATTGTTTCATCAAGCCAACAGTACAGGTTCCCAGAGCAAGTTGGCCACCTATTCTCTATGAAGCCACCTATACCTTAAGGGAAGCGCTTAGTGGCATCCATTGCCTTTGTCCTGTTCTAGTGAGCGACAAGTCATAGGCAGCACCCACTCTCAAGGAAGGAGGCACAAAGACTGAGCATCAGGAGGCAGAGTTCATGGGGGGGGGGTTTGTGCACCACAAACCTTTCCTTTGGCAGGTGTATAGGAGGAAATGGAAATGCAGTGCAAGGAGGTTGCTTTGATGCTGAGACTATTGAGTTTGTGGATGATGTTGGTTAAGAGAGTATGGATGTTTCATAATACTCGATCGAGCTTTAGACTTAAGATTTTGGCTTTTATGGATGGTATGTTTCTATCAGAAGTCTTCTTCAAAAAAATAGACAAGTATATCTATTTAGGGGGGGTGTCTTCTAAAAGCATAAAACTTCAACTATCTTCTAATTCCATTTTCCAGGAACTTTTTGATTCTCCCTTGTATCAGCACACACATATACTTACATAATATATATGTTTTGCATTTACTATGTACATATAATACAAATGCCAAAAAATATATTGCCTATTTTTAATCAAAATTTTATTCAATGCTAACTTCTTTAGGTTAGAGTTAAAGGACTATCTTGCTATCTTATAGGATTTAATCTATGAAAATATACTAGTCCTTCATGTACCAAATCACATAGCAGGTAAAGACATATAATATATAATTGTGAATCTTTTGCAAATTGGATAAATTTAGTTAGAAAAAAATCAAACAAAAAATAAATAGTGCAATCAAATATTTTCACAGAGATTTTACACATACATATTCTACTCTTACATTGATAGATATTTACAGAAAATCTTACCAATATGATTAGCAGCAATAAGGTCAACATTTCCAATTGATAGCTAATTTACAGGCCACATTTAAAAATCATGATCCAGCAATTCTCTACAGTAACAAAGTAATGAATACACTGAGTCAGAATGTAAGTTTTTAAAAATCCCTATTTTATACAAATTAACAACTAGTCTTCCTCTTACTCCAGGATAAATATTTTTTAGCAAAAATAAAAATTAATACAATAAAAACAAAAACAAATCACTGCCAAATAAAACCTTCCCTTTACACGTAAAGTTCGGAAATGACATGCCCATCGCTGACAATGTTGACCAGCGAAAATTTGGGGGTCTATCTAGATTATCTAAATTTGTTTGGCTAGGAAATCTTGAACAATTATTAAAAATAGTTTATCTTATTTCTGCCATTTTTGTTGCTTGGCAAGTCCTCCCCTATTTTAATCGGCCTACCCTACTAGTTTTGTTTTGTCTTTTCTATCCAGTCTGTATTTGTTTTCTAGATCACTCCATTCATATGGATGTCTCTTTCTGGTTGCATCCCTTCTCCTCCCTTTTAAGAACAGCACCCTATTTCAGCGTGGCTTCCCTGTTAACCGATACGATTTTTAGAGATCCTATTGCAACCCTACTCACTTCTTTCTCACTGACATTTTCTCAGAGACAGTTTGTGGAATATCAACTTGAATTATCTTATCTAACGCTGTCATGTACTTTTGGTAATTGTGTGTATGTTTGAATACCTTACGAAAAGCCAAACCCACTGTTTTTGAGTCCATTCTGACTCAGAATGACCAGATACAGTGTTTCTGAGACTACAGATCGTTGGTGGAGCAAACAGTTCCACCTGTTCCCGATGACGTGGCTGGGGAGTTTGAACGTCTACCTTGTTCAAATGCATATTGTCACCAGGGGTCCTTTTTGTACCCTTAACACATTGCAAATTCACAATGACAACATTCCAATCTCAGTGTTTTGAGGACTTAAAGATTGAGTCCACGTTTATTACAGAAATCAGCTTGTATGAATCACAAAGTTGGAAATGAGAAGACCACATCCAATTCTCTGGTTTATAACACTTTGGAGACCCCGGAAGGTAGGAATGGAGAGATTTCTAAAACTTCGCCCTTGAGCTTTCCTGTGCTCAGCTCTCCAGATGGTACATTGCATATTGTGTGTGTTCATGCAATTCAGAGAAGATTCATCAAAAGAGCAAAACACGTAAATGTCTTTTTACTCATAATTTTACTTCTCTCTTTTCCTCACCTCTACATATTTGGATAAAATATTTCCTCATGCTGACAGTATTATTTTTGGAATGCACATTCCTGGTGTGGACCAATCACATTATCATTCCAGGCCAGGCATCTGTATAATGGCTAGTGTTTGCTAAAGGCTCACCTGTGAATTCATGGCTAGTATTTAGAACCCTTGATGCTTTTAAACAAAGACTGAGGGAACGCTTAATGGGAATATTTACTTACCTTGAGGAAATACATCTTGAATGACTGATGTTGGCTGTAGAACTCGCTCTTCTTGTCCCTACCTCCAACCTTTACAAGTAATCCCCTTTCCACATCGCCTGTCCACTGGTTCAGACCCAGCAGTTCCTTTTTCTTCCATCTCCCAATGCATTTTCATGATCCCTTCTAAGATTTTTCTACTCTAATAATTATTTTGCCTATATTTCTTCAAATCCAACAGTGCTAATATATGTTGGGGCTCTTAAAAGTTTGTGGAAAATGGAATTAAATGATAAAGAAATTTTTTCACAAACTTTTTGAAGCCCCATTATATGTATTCTATCATATGTATATATATATACACATACATATACTGACTTGGTAGTGTGATCATTTCTCATTATTCATCTATTATATTTCTCTTCTATTTGGAATTTAAATCTCTTACATCAGAAATCTTATCCCATCAGAGTTATACTTAGGTCTGAAAGTTATTTTTAATATAGTACACTATGGAGTTAGGATTTAAAAAAAGCTCAGAAGACTAAACTCATAGTTCTAATGAGATGAAATTGAATCTCAGTAATTGGCATACAGAATCTACAGCGCAAGTGTAGACTAGGGATATGTCGTAAAACACAAATGCGTGTTAAAATACTTCAGTGGTATATTTGGCAGCAATCGAAAACATTAAAGAGCAAATCTGAGTGTTGCAGATTTATTAAAACTTGGTCTATCCCAGGAACTGAAACTATTACTTTAAATATATCTCATTTAATTTTTGTAAGATGCCTTTGATGTCCACAGTGCTGCTTCCATCTTACAAATGCAGAAATGAAACCTTCGGGCAATAGAAGAGCTAGGGAGCATTTAGAGAAGGGAAGTGTGAATCCGTAAAGGTGTGAAGCTGCCCCAACCACACAGAGCAGAACTTCATCCAATGATTTGACCAGAAGACGGAGAGTTTATGATCTAGGTTATAGGACAGGTTACCATCTATTTAGTTTTCTATCAAATAAGGGTAACTCTGAGGGAGGAAAATCTGTTTGAAAATTAAAATCAAGAAGAGGAAAATGAAAACCAAAAACTGAATAAAGCAAAACCAACGCCCCACCCCCCCCACCCCACCCCACACACTCCCCTGGAGGATTCTGAGAAGCATTCTCTCATCCATTTGAGAATCACTGTGTCAAAATATCCTTTGGCAGCAACATGGAGTGTGGATCTCTGTTATGCATGCTTTAACCTAATATGCGGTGAATGAAGAGCGATATTTTGCTTTGTTTTCCTCATGGTTGAGATCACACTTGGAATGCATCATGTATTCCCCTGCACTGCTTAAGAGATAATGACAAAATACCAAGTATTCAGCATCAAGCAATCAGTATCGTGAGGACACTCAACATTCATATTGTAATGGGGAAAATGCAGATGTTTATTTAAATAAGCAAATAATTGGATGGAGCGAGCAGATGTACCTTGAGATGTTGAATCAGTTGATATATAGTGAAGGGAATCAGGTTCTGGGTGACTGAACTATCCCTTTTTCAGAGTTCAGCTCGATGCAGGAAGAGCCTTTCTAACATTCACATTCTAAGTTGAAATAGCTTGCCAATGAGACCAGTGTGCATCTAAACATAGGAGGCTTTACAAAGTATGTTAAGCTTCTCATGGGAGATGCTTTTCCCAGTTGCTTTCTCTGGCAGATGTGTGAACTCTCTTGACACCAGGTGCTAATGGTCGAGGCTATCTCTTGTGAACACTGCCCAGGTGTCACCTTAAATCAACTAAATCAAAATCTCCCATGATTCTAATAATGAAAGGCAACCGCCAATATATATGAGGGTGCTTAACGATGTTCATAGTGCAATTAAACTCTAATGGAATTTTCCTACAAACTTTTCCAAGTCCCCCAATCTACTGCCTTAGGTACCCAGGTGGCATAGTGGGTTCCACACTGGGCTGCTCACCATAAGGTCAGAAATTCGGAATATCTGGCTGCTCCATGGGAGAAGGGGATGCTTTCTACTCTCCTACAGATTGAGTTTCTGAACACCACTGGAGCAGTTCTACTCTGTCCTATAAGGTCACTATGAGCTAGAATTGACTCAATCAGTGGTAGTGAGTTATGTTAGACAAGGTTCTCTAGAGAAACAAAACCAGGACACTAATAATTTTATATATATTTATATAGATATATATAACATAAGAAACAAGCAGTTAATTAATCTATAAAGCAGTACAAATGGCTCAGTACAACTCACTCCCATGAGACAGCTAATACACTGGCAATCCTTCAAGTCTTGAGGGCCACCAGGTAGTCCTCTGTAGAGCAATTCAGGCTATCCAGGCACAGGCAGCAAACAGCAAACCAAGTCAACTGTCAGCCAAATGACAGGGCCCAACAGTCCCCAGCTCAAGAGATGTACCCGCCAGTAGTGTGGCAAAGCAGGTCTTGAAGGAACCTCAAACTACAGCAACACAGCCCAGGGGTTAGGTGTCCCACAGGTAGTGTAGCTTGCAAATTGAGGCAGATAACAAGCAAGGCAGCCACACACTGGTTTAATAATCAAAGAGCAAGAGACCAGAAAGGCGAGGCTCGCAGAGCCATTTATTTCTCTGCCCTTCAATTAATCCCACGTGTGTTCATTGGCCTTGTTGGCACAATAAACCTACCTGTCACACGAATTTAGTTATAAATATGTATATATTTATGGAGCAAGTCCATATATTTATGGACTAATGGCTAGTTAGTCCACGTAGCAGTAGAGAGGGCTCAGTTCAACTCACTTTTGTGGAACAGTAAATATACCTAAGGTCCTTCAACTCCTGTGGGCTTCAGGTCCAAGGTCTAAGAAGCAGACCTTGGAGTTCTGCCCTCAGGCAAGATAGATAGAGTCAGCCTGCAGGCAGCAAGGAGCAAGTGAGCAGGGTGGGGCAAGGTGAGGCAGCAACCTTAAGTAGCACAGGAGTGTAGTGAAGCAGGCCCCAATGGACTCTTGTACACACACCTCAATGCGATCTACCAGTAGCCTGGCAAAGTGGTCCTGAAGGAGCCCCATGATCCTTGAGTTGGCCCAGCCCATAGGTAGTCCAGCACAGAGTGGAGGCAAAGGACTATCTCAAACAGCAGGACGTTGGTCCAGTCCCTAGGGGAGAAAGACAGATGGGATGCCTGCCTTGGAAAGCATTCATGTTGGTTGCCCCCTAAATCAAGCTGTGACCTAATTAAACTCTGCCCACATGTTCCTATGGAGGCCTGGTTGGCACACTAACCTACCTATCACAGTAGCCCTTTGCAATAGAGTCAATTCTGACACACAGTGAATCTGCAGGACAGAGTAAACCTATTCCTTCCACTTTCTGAAACAGTACATTATTATGGAGGCAGACAGCCCCGTCTTTCTCCCACAGGTAGCTGGTGTGTTTAAACCTCTGACCTTGCAGTTATCAACACACTGTTCTACCAAGGTCCCTGTGGAACTTTCTCATACTTAGAAATCACCTAAATATCTTGTTACAATTCAAATTTTTAATCAGTGGGATATGATTTGAATTTGAGATTATGCATTTTTCATAAACCCTTGGTAATATTGATGTTCCTGTCTCAGGAACTACCCTAGACTAAAAAGCCAATCTGTCCTAAAGATCAGAGCTACCTGTGAGATGACATCTAGACTAGAATCCTACCTTGACTCCGACTTATCCAGAACACAGAAGGAGGAATAAATGCTTGCTGGAAACCCGCCTCTTTTCTGCAGTGTGGAGCATTGGATTGGGTGGGCCAATGGTTAATGTACCTGTAACTCATAGTTTCTAGGAATTATCTGTGTTCCTCTGGGTCAGTCTGCACAAAAAGGAGTTTAGCTTCAGAAGCACTTTATAGTTGAGAAATCAACTTAAGTAGAAATACTTGTTTTGCCATTTCAAAGAGTCTGAAATCATAAAAATCTTTCTATTACTGGCCTCCGAGTTATTTTGTATTTTTAAAAGGACTTCCCAGTAGTTTTATCTTCTGTTTGAACATTAAGCACCCGCACAGCTCCCATCAAAAGCAAAGGAGAAAGAAAACAAACAAACAGGAGTCAGAGGTAGGAGAGAATTTGGATAAGCACACCAGTTACTTTTTTGTTGTTAACCTAACTCATCTGCAGCATTTCATTTAACCTTATCTGTGTTTCTTAATAATATTTGTCAATATTTCCAGGATACGTAGATTAACTCATAGGAAAGATTTGTGTGACGGAGAACCAATAGGGAAAGCTTAACAGCTCCCTCCCCCCAATGACATGGAGGAAGAAAATTAAAAAATTAATCCAATGATTGTTGAGAATTTAATTGTGAGCAGACAGATGCAAGCAATCCATTTTGGAATTTTTTAAAAAGGGTCTTCAATGTCAACAGTGAAGATATCAGAAAAATATAAATAGAAAGATCTGAATGCCTGATGCCTCTAGGCCACAATCATAAAAATTAATGGCAGCAAATTACAGGGTTAAAAATCGCTCCCACTAGATACTCACTCATTAGATATTCACTCTGCTTTGAGGAAATATGAAATGATATTTAATAATAAAAGGTATTACTTATATAGGGTTCATTCAGGGGAGTCTTAAAGGATAAAGACGAGAAGAGAGAGCCCAAAGGAGACTTGTATTATGGCTGTTGTTATAGTTACTTGTACCCATTCTCTTTGATTCTGAAGTTATCATTGCTGAAACTGAACTGGGCTTGGTATAGTCATATTTTAAGCCTCAGGTAGCACTTCCCCCAGCTATCCACTGTCTTCCTCTGGTTCCACGACATATTTTATAGCTTGGATCTGCAGGGTAAGCGTCATAAAAATTACACATTTTATCACCCCACATTAAACTGACTAGTATGATGATCCGGATGACTTAAGAGCCCGGCTAATTATCCATCTCTTATCATTGGCAAGGTCAGAGTATCAACTGCTGAGAAGGTCAATACTGGGTGAAGGGCTGACAAGAATTTGAGGAATATTTTTGAAAAGATCAATGACCTTCATTTGTAGTATGAAACAAAGCAGACTCAAGTGATTCCAGTAGAGAGAAGCAATATGTACCTAAGCATGTCATTATGTCAAAAGCCAGCTGCAGATGAACATAAGAATGACAGAAGTAGCAATAGCAACAACAATAATTAGCAATTGGGCTGTAACTCTATGTCAGGCATTAGTTTATCTCTTACCATTTAAATTTCAAAATAACCACATAAAGTCATTACTATCTATATTTTATAAACAAAGAAGTAGACACTGGGGCTATAAGTAACATAACAAGAGTTGACCAAGGTTGGGTATAACAGAAGTAAGACTTTTCTACCCAGAATGAGCAGAAAAGTCTGGACCCTGGAAAATTTGGGGATTACATACATATACCATCCTACAACTCATAGGATCCTGACTAATGTTCTATGTTACTAGGATTTCTGGGGGAGAATTGAAGATAAAGAGGAGCTATACAATGTTAAACACATTTCTAACTCGTATTAATTTTCTAAGTGGTAAATACAACATGTAACAATCAATATATCATGTGTTATTATCTCTACTGGAACATAGTTTGTGAAGCATATGACTAGGGAAAGAATACTTTCCAAGAGTTAAAAACCCAGCTTCCACACTGTGTGGAGGACTAAATAGATTATTTTATCATTTGACAAGTTATTGAATGTCATTTGTCTTTCATTTTTACCTTTGTAATAGGGCAGCAAGAATATTTTTTCTATGTCACAGGTGGGCAAAAATTATTATTTTAAATATGATATAAACAGGATAATTATATAAATTCAATGACATTTTTATCATGAAAAGTCACATACATAACAACTATCTCAAATACTTTTTCCCCAGTCAACTTTTTCCTTAAGTACATTATTTGAAGCTGGATTTTACCTAGGCAAATGACTTATAAGCAACTAATATTAAAATGCTTCTTTCCATGAAGGATTTCAGTTCACGTCTAGCAGGATAGCTTTTTCCAGAGATGTGAGAAAAGAAGGGGAGATAGATCCCCTGGAAAATTTAGTGGATGAAGGTAAATGAGAAAGTAATGTAGACTATTAGATAGGAGAGTCCAGACAGTGATTAAAGTTGAGTCTTCTAAGCTTTCTGGTGTCTAAAATGGGCTCAGGTTGAAGGGTCTCAACCTACTCAACTTGCTTATTTATTGGTGTTGAAGGACTGCTGTCAAAATATAAAAAGGAAACCTAAGTAAATATGCTATAAAAGACAACTAAACCTCTTTCTGGTATTCTCTGCTCTCAGGCAAGATTCATCTGATATCAGCCATGATATCCCTCATTCCACATCCTCCTCTGAATCTGGCTTGAATTTCAAGCAGGGCCTGCTGAAATGGACTGCTGCAGCCATTTTTGAATTATCTTCAGCAAAATTTTACATGAAAGTGATGATAATGATATTGATCAATAATTCCCAGGTTCTGTGGAATCTTCTTTCTCTGAATTGGGCACAAATATGGATTTCTTCTAGTTGGCTAGCCAGGTAGCTCTCTTCCAAATTTCTTAGTATAGACTAGTAGGTGCCTCCAGCACTGCACTGGTCTTTAAACATCTCAGTTGGTATTCTGTGAATTCCTTGAGCTTTGTGTTTCTTAAATGTCTTCCGTTCAACTTGGACTTATGCATTCAACATCATAGTTCTTGATAACATGTTACCTTTGGAAATGGTTGAATGCCTACCAATTCTATTTGGTACAGTGATTCTGTGTATTCCTTCCTCCTTCTTTTGACGCTTCCTGTATCATTCAATATTTTGCCCAGAGAGTCTTTTCCTATGGTACTTTTTGAATTTTTTCCTTCAGTTTTATCCAGCCTGAGATACGTTGAGTGTGTTCTCTTTTTCCCCCTAATTTCAACTGTTTGCACATGCAATGACACCACCTTCCTTTGTCTTGTCCAGCTGCCTTTGGGGAATTCCTGTTCAGCTCTTTTAGTTCATTATTTGCATTTAAAAATTAATGTCAGAGTCCCTTCTGACATTCTGACATCTCCCTTTTCTTGTGTTTTTAATGACCTTTTAATTCATTCATGTCTGAAATTCTTGATGTCATTCCACAACTTGGTTGATCTTCATTCATGTCCAGTGTAACAAATCTGTTCTTCAGATGGTCTCTAACGTCAGGACTTATATTCAAGAGTCGAGTTTAGCTTTCCTGGACTGGTTTTAATTTTCGTCAGCTTCGATATGAACTTACATATGAGCAACTGACGATCTGTTTGGCAGTTGGCATCTGGTTTGTCTTGTCTGATGATATTGAGCTTCTCTTTGACTCCGTTTTATGTCTGTCTACTCCTTTTGGTGAGATCCATCTGTAGAGTTGTCATGTATATTGTTGGGGAAAAAAACTGTCTTGGAGGAAATAAAGCCGATTACTCTTTAGAAATGAGGATGGCATGACTTTGTCTCATGTACTTTCCACATGCTGGCAGGAGAGCACCGTCCCTGTAAACAGATATGATGCTTGGTAAGGTAGAAGGATAGTGCAAAAGGAGCCCCTCAATAAGACGAATTGACACAGGGGCTGGCACAAAGAGCTCAACCATCACGATTGTGAGGATGCTGAGGACAGGGCAATGATTCATTCTGTGGCATATATGCATCAGAAATGACTGATGGTCCCCAACAACAACGTAACAGGTTCAGCAAGTCACTCATTTTAATCAAATGGACTTATGTTAATCAAATGGGGCCTTGAAAAGATTCACATTTTCCATTTAAGGAAATTGAGGCTATTAGAAAGTAACATTTTCTCAAGCAGAGCAATGACAGAGCCAAGGCTTTAGGTCTTCACCCGACATGCAGCCACTTCAGGGCTGCCATCTACACACTCCAAGCTGCACTGTGTTAGAAGTCAAAGCAAGATAATACCCAATAAACACACAAAAGGAAACAGAGTTAAAGTGGGGATCGAGGGAGAAAAATGACCTGTGCTTCTACATTAGAAGGTGTTCGGGACCGAGACACGGCATGTTGGAGTGAGTGCATATTTACCACAAGGGGTAATGACAGGGATTTAAGCTGATGCTCTTGGGTAAAAATAAAATGATCTCTATCACTTCAGAAAGCAGTTTCTGCTCAATCATGGGAACAAACAAGACCACTGAGAGATATAACTGAATTATTAAATGCTTCAACTGCTTATTAGGATTAATTGTGCATTCTAAATCAATATTTTATTATTTTGGTTAGAAAAATGTCTGAGATAACCTCCTTTTGGTAAATGCCTCTGTAGAATTATAAAAAGAAAAAAAAATCTAATCCACCAGTTGGCATGTCCTCCTGAATTGCATTGATTGACTATTTTAAAATCTAGCTAGAACAGTATCTCAGGCTCTTGATATACCCCTTATTTCCCTATATACACACTCTGATTTATTCAGTCACCGAGCAGACACTTATTGGATCCTCAAATGTAAGTCTCTAGACTGGATGCTGTGAAGTACATAGTGATGATAAGGAGTATCGATGAGCAGTGGTGAAGCGCTCTCTTGCTACCAGTAAGGTTGATGGTTTGAGCCCACATGATGGGAGAAAGGTATGGCAGTCTCTTGTCATAAAGAAGTACAACCCTGGGAATCGTCCCCGTGGGGCAATTCTTCTCTGCCATACAGGGTCACTATGATTTGGAATGACCTCAATGGAAATGCCCTATTTAGGTGTTTTTTTTTTAATATGGTGTTGAGAAATACATAGTCAAGTCTTTTCCAACAAATGAAGACATCATTGTGGTTCAATTTCTAACTGCAGATTTTGCATTGTGTGAATATATTTGTGTATGTGCGTGTGTAAAATTAATATACTTATTGATTCACCAGAACAAACTTAAAAGCCTAAATTATTCTGTCTCCTACTTAATAATGTGTGATACATATCGTCTTTTTAAGGACTCCCCTCCCTCGCAACAATTTTGAAACTCCCAAGAATTCTCTCAGATGAGAGCACTATAATCGGAATGGATGTGAGAATTCATTTAAATTTGAATTCTGACAGACTCCTGAAATGTTTTGTAACTTTGGGCACATTCTATACATTCAATTTTACCACCTACAAAATAGAAATAAGCAATGTATCTACAATAGCTGCATTTATTACAAGGATCAGTGAATGTAAAAAGAGTTGGTTTAGTGCCGGGCATAAAGTAAGTTGATGTTAAGTTCTATCCCGTCACGTCCAGTATAATGACCCCGGGTACAGCACAATGCCACACTGCCCAGTCTTGTACCATCCTCACAATCTTTCCTGCCTGAGCCTGCTGTTGCAGCATTGAGTTAATCGATCTTGTGAAGATCTTCATCTTTACCAATGATCCTCTACTTTACCATATCTGAAAACATGTCCAGATTCATGAGACAATGTCTTGCTAGCGGTTACTCAGTTTCCATACATTTGGTTTCTCACCCTTGTCCTTTCCATTGTTGATTTCTAGTTGTGTAGCATTATGATCTGAGAAAATGGAGTATATAAGCTCTATATTTTTAAATGTATTAAGGCTTGCTTTGTGACTTAGCATGGGATCTACTCTAGAGAATGTGCCATGTCCACTGGAAAATAGTGTATAGGAAGGGGCATCCCTCCAAATGGGAAAAAGCTCCACTGGGCAGAGCTTCCATAGTATGCATTTTCCCTGGGTCCTTACTCAGCAACTCACTCTTGAGTTAGTGCACCCAGTGGCATCGCCTGGAAGGTTCTCTCTGGTCACAGTGAATTTATTCATAAAAGCAATTTCACTCAAACCTCATTTATGGTGAAGGTTGGTTTAAGAGAAAATAGTGCGCCTGTGAAATTTTGTTTCCTGCTTGCCCAAATTGCTGATAAACTGTTGTGACGTTGACTACAGCTTACAAGGACAGTACTATGGGTAAAACTCAAATGAACAAGAGGTTTTCTTATTTCCCAAAAGGTAAAATGTTGATTGATGATAAATAAACCTTGTTCTGGACATCTGTCAACTTCACGGAAGGGCAAAAATGTCAACAAAATTCATGCATTTGTGCTGGAAGACCGGTGGAATGAAGATATGGGGGAGTTATCTGGACTATTTTGGAGTTCCATTCAGTAAATGTTAACCAAAGATTTGGGAATCAGAAGGGTCACTGTGAAATTTGTGCTTTGAGTTCTGACTGACAAGAAAAAGAGCATTGAGTGGAAACATGCTGTGCTTTGAAAGAACAGCTCCGAAGTGACTGAGACGTTTTCCTGTGGTCAATACTGGTGAGGAGACGTGGTGCCATTCTTACGACCATAAAGCAAACATCAATCTAGCCAGTGGGAGGTGCCATTGTCACCTCACCCCTGAAAAAGCTTGTCTAGTGAAATCAAAGGTCAAGGTAATGCTCATCTGGTTTTTGATGTGATGGGGACAGTGCATTTGGAATTCATTCCACTGAGTCAGATTGTTGATCATGCTTTCTATTTAGAGGTTCTGAAAAGAGTGTGTAACAGTGTGTGACAAAAAAAAGGCCTGATTTGTGGCAGACGGGATTGGTGGTGCGACCATGACAATGAACCTGCAGTCAGCTCAGTGCACCAGTTTTTGGCAACCAACAGCACGCCTCTCCTGCCCCACACACCTAACTCACGTGACCTTGCTCCATGTGACTCCTTTTTGTTTCCACGAATGACGAGGGACATGAAAGGATAGCAATTTGACAACATATAAGAGGTGAAGGAAAAAAAATGAGGGAGGCACTGTCAGCCATTCAAACAGATGAGTTTGAAAAATGTTTCTGAGAATGGAAACACAGATTTGACAAATGTATTAAGTGTAATAGAGAGTACTTTGAAGATGATACGGTTGTTTTGTAAGAAAACCATAATTAAATATATTGCTTTAAAACACACAATTCCAGTTTGTTTTGTGTACCCCCTCATATTGTGTTGTTATTGGGTGGAGTGCTCTATATATTTCTAGAAGGTTGATGGCGAATTTTATTGTTTAATTCTTACTTGTCTTTATGGAATTTCTTTCTTCATGATCTGTCCTCAAGAGGGCTGTATTGAAGTCCCCTACTATTATCGTTGTATTGACTTCTTCTCTCTTAAACTATGTAAGAGTTTAATTAACACTCTTACTTGGGTGTGTATGTTTATTATTGCTATGTCCTCTTGTTGTATTATTCCTTTAGTCATTATGCCCTGCATGGTGTTTTTTGCCTTGAAATTATATATATATATATAATTTCAAAATATATATATACATATTTTGAGGAGTGTTCCCATTAACTTGGTCAATACTTCTTCATTCTTTGATTTTTTCATCTAGTTTTGCCTCTATATCTAAGACATGTTTCTCATAGGCAATGAGTGTTTTGATGGGTGTTGTTTTTCTTATCTAGTCTGTTACTCTATCTCTTGACTAAGAGCTTTTAATACATTAGCATTCAGTGTCATTATTGATATGTGCAGGTTAAAGTTACTGCTTTAGGTTCACTTAAGCAGTTGTGAAGCTCAGCTATCAAATGTGATATAAACGTCATCTGCTAAGCTCAGTCTTGTTTTCTGGTCTAGAGTAAGGTGAACTGTTTCCCACTTTAAGGAATTTGCACGGAGATAAGGGAGTAAAGGTGGAGCTGTGCACAGAACATGTGTGAAGCCTGTGACAGTATCTTGGGACTACATTTCCCAGAAACCTTTACTGACCTGATGGCAGCTCCTGAATATCTCAAGTGTGCAGGAACCTTTAAACAACTGGATGTGCATTCAGAGGGCTAGGAATACTGAGTCTGCTCATGTAGGGTAGTTTTCTTCTTTCTAGGAGCTTCTAAATAAAATTCGTTTGTGATTTCCTCTTTTCCAAAAGTAAATATCCCTCTTGTTAAGACAAGAACTTTGGTAGCAGCACTTTCCCTTGTTTTCCCCTGGAATTTTCTGTCTACGATCTTTGTATTTCCATTTTTCAGCATCTACACATGATGTAGCCAAGAATTTATTTTAAAATATTTTCTCATTCTTCCCCTTCGGCTGCTGGAGTATAAACTTCATGACAGAGGGTCTTGAATGCCTTTTCCTATTGCATATTAGATGCCTAGAACAGTGTCTTACACTGGTAAATGCATAATAACTAACCGTTGGTTGACAGTACACCCAGAGTAGAAAAATATCAGTTCCTGGGTCCAACCCCTACTCTGTGGACATGCAAAGCCAACCCCTCAACCACGTGGGTTAGACAGTACATACATAAAGATATGTGACCTTTTCCCATAAAATAAATTAATTAATTAAAATCAGGGCAATCTATAAATGGCAGGAGTTGGGACTATCTCCCCAAGCTATGGTTATTTGTTTAGGCTGGGGAGTGAGGCTTTTATTCTGCCAAACTGTTTATATATTTTAGGTAATTAAAATAATAAAGTTGTCTGAGAGCATGCTGCATTGTATGCTATCCCCGCAGGTCCAATTCGTCTGCTTTAGTTTCTGATTGCAGTTAACAATTTTATGGAGGTAGATCACATGCAATCGTGGGCACTCATGCCAGGTTTCCTGGAGGAACCAGCTATTTGCGATTTCCAAGAGAGACCTGAATGGGAAAGGGACAGAACTCCCGAGCCTGCTTTGTCAGCCTCAAATAAGAATTGTATATTTAAATAGGCCTCTTAATGAGGCATGGGGTAGTTCAGCTCGTTCCAAGTCTCTGTGTGGACGTTGGGAAGCACTTGGTATTGTTTTAAAACGTGTACATGAAAGGCAAACGAGTCTGCTTTTCCTGGGAGCTGAAGCGCACAGAAGGGTATGTGGATGCCTATGCAAACGGGTTCAGACAAAACGCTAGCTGTTTTTCTTTCGAAGACAAACTCTGGAGAAGAGAGAGAGAGAGAGATATGCCTCTGGGAGGGAGGCCTTGAGTTTCTGCACATCATTAACGTACTTTTCCGGCTGTAAGTTCATCCGGAGAGGCAGAAGTCTCAAGGTCTCTCCCGACTGGGAGCGAGAGGTGCCCGGGTCCCCCACCTCTGGTTTCAGAGACCTCAGCTGCAGTCAAGCAGGACACAAGCATGTCAAGCGAAGGGGGAGTTACACTTCTTAATTAAACACTGCCTACCCGGGGGACTGTCTCTCTTTCGTTTTTTGCTTTTTCAGGTTTATTTATTTATTTTTTTTAGCTTTGGCTCTGTGTATGTGCTTCCCTTATAAATTATTCAACACCATCCATCCAGGCACAGAGAGAATAGGCAGGGGATGGTATTTAGATCAGTAGGGAGAGACCTACTAGGTCACTCCTCCGTGGTCTCTGAGGGGATGGCAGAGCAAGCAGAGGACTACAGGCCTACCTATCGGCCCTGGGAGCCACACTTGGCTGTAGCTTACACTGTTTATTTATGGATTACTTCCTGTCCGGTTTTGTTTCATTGGGCTTCCCTTCACCATGACCCTGCCAAAGATCTGCCGCCGTCCATGTCGGATATTCAGTCTGTATGGGCTGCGATGGCCAGATCCATGGCTAAAGGCAAGGGAACCTGCCCAGGATGGTTGGCAAAGGCCCGTGCCCTGACTCTTTCCAGAAGCCCTGGGCAGTAGAGTTCCTTCAGCTCCTCATCCGTCCACCAGGATTTGGGTTGGTTTTATTCGCCAACCCCCTCCCCACCCCTCGCCCCAAGTGCTCTTCAGGCCTCTTTTATAGGGCTGTGAATAATGGTAGTTCTGACCCCTCAATGCCTCTGCCCAAGCACATATCATAGATTACCACTATAACTTACTCAATGGCAATGTGTTTTGTTTTTGTTTGGTTCTAATTAAAAAGCAGTGTGCTTCTCTGCAAACCGCTGTCTGACACTGGAATCTCTTAGATTCCTCCAAAGGTCACGGAGATGCACCTAGAGGCACTGTCGGGAGGAACAGATGTACATGAGAGACAGACTCTGGGTTCAGGCTGGATAGGTGTGTGAGGTTGAGTTCTTGAGAGAAGCAAAACAAGTGACATTTGTCTGTGGATATATATAAAAACAGATTTATACCAAGAAAAGATTTACACAGTTGTAGAAGTAACTAAGTCCAGTCTGGTTTAAGTCCATAAGTCAGACATAAGCTGCGGCTTCTCCTGAGTTGTGTAGCTGCAGGAGCTGATGTACAAGAGGCAGGAAGATGAAGCAGGCAGGCCAGAGGCTGGTGGATGCAGAGTTAAATTAATCCAAGGTTAGTTGAACAAATCTAAGGCCAGTAGTGTGCTGATGGCTCCTGGGATCAGCAGATGACGCAAAGAAGACTAATGAATCAGATGCAGGATCCAGGGCAAGAGAAAATCCAGTTCTGTTCAAGGTCTCTCGTATCCAACAGGTCACATCTCCAAGGAGATGTCATGAGGCTGTAACCTGACGGGTTAGCAGCCACCTCTACCTTCACCTAGGTAGGTCCAATTGACATTAAATCTATCATAGTGAACTTCTGTAGGGGACTCCTCTGACTTTACAAGGACATAGAAGAATCAAACTCAACATCAGACCAAGATCCATTCCTATGGGGCTGAGGTCATCCATGCTTTCCCCACCCAACCATCTTTACCAGTTCGCACACCAACATAGCACTTGCTACTTCTCTTCTTGGTTCAGTAATACATTACAATGGTCACACAGACCTCCCAATTATGAAGCTTATTAGAGATGTTAATAGGTACAATTCAGGATCTTAAATGCTCTTTTACTTTTTTTGTCTTTTAATCATTTATGTAGGTGCAACCATCCCAGATGCCTTCTAGATCTCATTGAAAGCAGCCACATCCATGGATTGCACATAGTCTTCAAAAGCAGTTGTCTGTTCTTCCAGCATATCTGTGAGATGTTTTGCTATTGTTCTGCCAGGCCAGTCTCTTCAGCCTTGCTGCTGGCAGGCCCTTCTCTGGCATCAGTCTTTCTGCATGCGGTCCCTTTGCTTCTGTCCTGCTTGGATAAGGTAACAAAGCTACTTTAGTAATGCTACTCAATGTCCAAGGACAGTCCACTGCAGCAGAAATCTCAGCCTGAAGGTCTTCAGCTCCAGGTCTGCTGCTCAGCAACCCTAGCTTTCCCAGATTAAGTGCTTGGAGGCAGCCTCCTCTACTCACTCCGTGGGCTGAAACGCCCACTGTGGTGTCTTTGCTTCTGGCTCTTGGCTCTGCTGATGCCCCTCCTCTTGTTGCTAGTTGGGTGTCACAGCTTTCTGGGTTCTGGAACAAAGAGGTTCGACACACAGTGATTCCTGTCGCCAAAGGATGTGTGCGACTCCTCGGTCTTGTTTCTTGATGGGAGTGACAGTTTCCATTCCTGCTTCTGAGCTGGCTCGCTTTATACCCAGTGGGAAGGAACAAGAATGACCAATGTCTATGTTAGGGTCTCAAGCTTTTGCCACCACAATTACCCCTGCTGACCGTCCTGCACAATTAAACCCTAGAATTCCATCAGCATCTTCCCTCACCTCTGACCCAGACCCTTCAAAAACAGAGACTATACGGTCAACTTGCATGGCCACACCCATTTGTTTGGTGGGAGTTACAAAGACGGTATCAAGTGCCTCAGGGCACCACGGCTTTTAGGGGTAGCCCCTTCGACAGCTCGCTGGCATGGCCTTTGATCTGAACCTCAGCAACCTTCTCTATAGATAGGAATAATTTACAGGTCAGGCTCTTTGAACACAAGTAACAGGAAACAAAATGACTAAGCTTGAAAAAGTATTTCATTTAAAGAATGCAGTAAAAAAGGAATACTTTTATAGTAACCAAAGGGAGATTGTGCAGCTGAGCTTTGGACAGAGCCAGAAACAGAGTAGCCCTCGGTATGTCTGAGCATCTGGCTGGCTTCCAACTATCTTTCATTTCTCTCAGTATGTTATTATGATTCAGAATTCTAAGATGAGAATTTGGTTATGCTAGCCTGGGTGTCATGCCTGCCCCTCTCTCAGGATCTAACTCCATAAGGACCTCAGGGAATAGGGGAGAGGGAATTCTCCAAAGAAAAGAAAGGCAAATAACAACCAAATAAGAGATGTTCTTTATACATCTCACTGGGGTACCATAGAGTAGAAACAAGGGACCATTTATCAATTGCTTAGCTGAATGTATAATGTGTCGCCAACACTCAAAAAATAGTTACTGGAGTTATAATAATAGTAATACAATATTATGGCATAAATATCAATGTGAGGACTGGCAGCTAGCGCATCAATAGCAACAGCAGCAGCAACAGAAACCTGGTGGCAACGTGGTTATGTGTTGGGCTAGGATTCAAAAGGTCAGCAGGTTGAAATCACTGGGAGAGAGATGGGACTCTGTACTCCTGAAATCACTGGGAGAGAGATGGGACTCTGTACAGATGGGACTCTGTACTCCTATAAAGAGTTATAGGATTGGAGACACATGGGGCAGTTCTACCCTGTCCTGTAGTAGGGTCATTATGAGTCTACATTTACTTGATAAAGTCAATTTTTGGAGAGTAGTAGCATTAATAATAGTAACAGCATGGTAGAGAAATACTGTCAGACAGGCCTGGATTTAAGGTAGTACCAAATCCAGGGTTAATTCTCTTCATTAGAGAATAAGAAATTTGATACTTTTGTTAGGTCACTCAATTAAATGATATAATGTACATAAAGCATTTGGTACATATTTGGATATATACATGTATATGTATGTATATATATATATAAATCTCTGGTGTATATGGGGTTATATTTTAGGACTTCAGAAGAATCACAAAATCCATTATTAAGGTGCATTTGAGACTCTTTCTCTATTTAGCCTTTTCTTGACCCCTTTCTGTCTATAAATATGCTTTGTACATCCACAGGCAGATAAAGCTGATATTTTATTCTTTAAAGTGTAATATCTGCCCTTGGCTGTCTCTGGAAACACAGATTAATTATTTTAAGGATGAGACAAGAGTACCTGTCATATTTGCACTGACCTTAGTGTGGTGGTGGTGGTGGTGGTAGTAGTAGTAGTAATAGTAATAGTAGTATTTTCAACACATACTAATCCTTTAAAGTAGATATTAACAGATTGTACTCAGATGAGGTGCTCTCTCTGTTCAGGGAAGTTTCTGCTGGAGCTGTTTTGCCTCTGAAGGTAATTGTATTAGCCACACTGTTTCATTGTAGTGGAGCACACACCTTACTATGCACTTTCCCAGAATACATGTGGAAGAAAACTCCAGCGAAAAGTATATTCTTCATCAACACTAAACACCTTGAGGTGTTTTAGTCCCTGGGACTAAGTAGTTTGGTGGTAGCAGCTTGCCATCAACAATTGCTTTTTATTAAATCCAACTTAGAAAATACAACTGAGGGTTTACTCCTCTCTCCAAACCCAGAGGTGTCAAAAAGTGGTTCCACTCAATTGGATACAAATGTTATGGTGCATAGAGACAGTGTCTATGAAGTTAGTTTTTTTAAATTGCATAAGGACTTGGGGATCCCCCCCCCATATATGTATAGATGACTAAACTCAGGGTTCAATAAATATCAGGTAATATAACTTCAAATATTATGATCATGAACATTGAAAAATGTCTGTATTTTTCTTGGTTTTCTACATTTTCTACAACATGAATGTGGGTCTTTATAAATGTAAGGAAAACAGTAAATATCCCTAAAGGGAGATTCATCAGCTTTTTATTCTACCTATGATCTCAGTAAAAAATGTCCTTGGACCCACTTACTACTAGAAGTCTCTGGGCCTCTCCCTATTCTACATTGGACAATGCACTCCTCTTCGTTAGATGAGGCTGGGAACCTCGTTAGACCACTGACCAAATGACTGAGACTCAAAATAATATCTCAATTTGGATGGCGGAATCTTGCTATTTCTACAATCAATTCACATTTAGCAAGTGCATCGGCCTCCTCAATAAGTTTTTATCCTGTTTCATTATACGGCCCATGGTAACTCTCTAGACTGTGGGTTCTGTGCAGGCGATGGAGATCATCAGGCCCTGTAATATTTCCTTAATGCCAGCATGGTGCATGTTACATGTTGAAAAAATAACGGGGAGAAAAATACACAAGATGGGCAAGGAAACAAATGCAATTTACAGTATTAAAAATTGATATCCATATGCTACTATGCCGTCTGCTTTAGGGCCTGTAAAGTTGATTAAAGGTAAGATCTTCTCCCTGAAGCAGAGGCTAAGACAAAGCAGAGATGATGACCGTGTAGTTGCAAGCACACAAAGGACCACACACTAGGGCAGAGGAAGATTTCTTCCAAGTTTTCATGCCTATAAACAAAGACTTGGGAGACTTACAGGAAGTGGAATTTTCATAGGTTAGTGGATTTCTGGGGATGACTCATGAAAGACTATCATTCAAGATAGAACCAGAAAAAAAGTAGAACTTGGGAAGTTTCCTGAAACAAAATGAAAAGGCAATTGGGGTACATGAACCGTTATCAAAGATGTGGCTTATCTTTGGGATTTGGAGGAAACTGGATTTGACTATCTTAAAATCAGCAGTGGATGTGATGCTGGAATACATAGGTTATTGGTCATCTATTACACAGAACTTTTCCTGATAAAGAGTTTAGTTTCAATAAAGTAGCCTTTGGAAAACTACAGCTGCGCCCCCAAGTAGAGTGGCTTGATATTATTCATTGATGTGAAGAACTAGGTCTGACTGTTACAGAATGAATCTGGGAATGACAAAGACGTGTTGGCTGTTTCATGATTGTAGGCAGTACAGAAAGAGAAACTTTTAGAGTTTAGCATTGGGAATGGAATGGAGAGGAATACGGAGCATTAATCTACAGGTTCAATCCTAGCCACTTTTCCAGGAAATAAAAGTTATTTTTACACCCTGGACTTAATCCACTTCTTCTATATCACCATATACCAAGGCGGAGCTGCTCACCTGGGCTTCTAGGTGTAATGCACTCTTCTTCACTTGATGGGCCAGGAAACCATTTCAGAGCATGGCTTCACCTACTGAGATTCCACCCTTTGAACGGATGCTTCTTCAAGCAACTGAGGCCCATTCTCTAGTCAGTGCCTCTGTATGTGCTACTTTACCCAGAATACCCTGCTTTCCCAGTTCAAACAGGCTTCTCAAACTGAACTCTTCCCAGGAATCTAGTTGCTTCATCACAAATTTTCCCACAGTTAAAAAAAAATGCATATGACCTTTGACTCTGCCTGGTCATTGAACGGGATACACAGCTAGCTCCGCCACTCAATTCGGATCTCTTACTTCCAGTCTGAGGGGATCTGCCAGCCCAGAAAGCATTTCTTCTAGGCCTTCTCAGCCATTCCCCCAAATACTGAGCAGGACAGGGACAAGGTCCTGCCATTCTCTAAAGTCACTCAATTTAAAAATACGTATGGAACATAGCTGTGCGCAGCTCCGTGACGGATGCTCTGCAGGATATAGGAAGCATCAAACACATCAGCCCTGATTTCTAGTTGCTCACTCTGCTCGTAGGGAAACACGACCGACACTTGTAAAACAATGATAGTGCACAACAAGACATTATGTAATGAAGGGTTTAATTGTGTGGTAAAGATTTATAGGAGACTTAACAGAAGCGAGATGGATGAGTGCTGGAAGAGAAAGAGCCGAGTTAGCAGTTTTATGCCACAAAACATGCCGGAAATGACACGCCAACAGATATTTTTTAATTGGGGAGGTGGGCGGAGTCCCCAGGCCTAGTCCCTCTCAGAATTCATAGCATATTTGGTAAATCAGAAATGAATGGATTTTCATAATTAGTATACGTCTTTTGTCCAATTCTTTTTCTGCATATGAAGAGTTCAAAACAATTGTAAATTGGAAAAAAAAAACCCAAAACTCAAGCTATCCGAATCAAACCCATTTAAACACATATACATTAAAGCTAATATTTATTTGGCAGGATTTGGTTTTTATTTGACTGATTTTCCATGTACCACTCCAGAATTGAAGAGGGCACCTGGCTTGCAGATAGTGAAAACGTGGATCAAACTGGGTCTCCCCACAAATGAGTCGTCTTTTGATGCCTTAAAGCTGTCCAATGTTAACATGGTGCATTTATTACAGAGAGGTTTCCACCTGTGAAAAACCACTGCGGTCGAGCATTTTATGTATTTTCCCCAGAATCACGTTTCCCTTCAATAAAAAAAATTGAATTTTATGCTGAGTTTTTTGAATCCATGCATCTGAGAATTAGTAATCGTGTGGAACGGAGAGCAAACTGAATGCCCACACTATAAATGTAGAAGGTTCGGTTAGCATTATATGAGACGGCTTCAAGAAATTCGAGGGAATATTCTGTGATCTGCTCATTCTATTTTCCCACAAACTTTTTGAAGCCCCTCATACTCTTTTATGGAGATTTTCCGCTTTTTCCTGTCTCTCTCTTTTATGTAAGCCACCAAAGAGACCTTTTCTGTGTAGGCACATGTAATTTCTCCTTTTTGGAATGCACTATGCATCTCTTTTCTGGAGTAATGATATTGAAATGCAGGAGAGGAAATGGTCTCCTTGTTCTATGAAGGCCAAGCCACACCACTTTATCTTAGCAGCACTCATATTTGCATGGTCGCATTTAGTACCGAGTCAGCAAACAGGTACAAATGGCAAGCACTGTCCCATGTAATATGTCTCAGCTTTGCTTCATCTACCTCTACTGGCTTTTACCCACAAGGTGGCACTCTCTAGATATGACTAAATTCATGCCTTTTTAATAAAGATACATCAAAATGGAAATCTTTCCAACCGGCCTCCATTGTGAATTGTCTCCCCTCAAAGCCAAGTGATTTTACTAACGCTGTTTAGAAAACTACTATTGGGCCACATAGATCACTACTAACAAGGTATCCTGTTTATTCTGTAAATACCAAAATGTTCTTAATCCTGGATCCGTTCATTTAGGTCTGATGGGGTTCCTAGGTAGGAACAGGAAAACAGATCGTCTCCATCAAACCTGATTAATCTTGCGGCCCCTCCATTCAGGATTAATTCTTAGAAAGCGCACAGCGCATTCAGAACCTAGGCTGTACGGAAAGAGAAGGGATGGTGTACTATAGGTAGAGGCTCTCTACAACAGATTTTCCTCAAACAAAATTCATTTAAAACAAGTCTATTCTGTTGATCCCACATGCATAGTCTTCCTGCTAGGGTCTGTGTTTCAATTTTTGCATTAAGAATTGCTCATAATAAAAACCATCCTGATGTACTTCTCAGGTCTCTGCCTTCTGCCAACAGCATGGCAACAGATGTTCACTATCCCTTCAAGTTCAATTTGTGCCCTAGAAGATGTCCTATCCACAGGCCACAGGATAGCGTAAAGGCATGGCTGTTGGCTCGTAGAAACAGGTCCACCTATCAGCTTTCATTGTGGCTCTCAAGTGCTCTCAAGTAAGACGCCCTTTGCATGGAAGAATTCCTTTGAAATCAGAACATTCAAAATGCAGAGAGAACACCCCAGGGCGGTGCCCCACCCTCCACCTCCCCAAATTCCATAGCTCCATGTTGTATTTCTTCCAGCTAGAATTTCATAAATTGTCTTTGCGTCTTCTTATTCTCATGGTTAATTGTGAAATAATCAGATTTTCAGTAGCGGAACTAACCGTTTTCTCCATTATGTAACAACAAAGCAAGCGCGCTTTGGGTTGTAGCTCTAGGTAAAGTGTTAGATATCATCCAGCCCATCTCCCACCCTTGATTTAGATCAAGCGTAGCTGAAGTTCACTGAGCACCTGTGATTCTCTGCATGGTCACCGGCTGTCCTGTCATTGTGACGCTGTGTATATATTTTGTAGTTAGTTGCCAAAGAGCCAATTCCAACTTATGGTGACCACACGTACAGTAGAATGAAGCGTTGCCTACTCCCGTGGCAGCTTCATGACAGCTGGTGTTGCTGCCCTCCACCTTATCAAACCTAATTTTCATTCCCAGCAATCAGTCTCTCCTGATGATGTGCCCAGAGGAAGTGAGTTGAAGTCGCAGAAAACCTTCTGCGGACCAGCGAGCTTTCATTCGCTACGTTCTTTGAGAGTAGATTGCTAAACGTCTCTCAGTCATTCCTTGCTGGAAGCTTGCTACAACCTGGGGGACCTGATGGTATTAGAAATACCAGCGGCACAGCTTCCAGCATCACAGGCGATATGCAAGTCACCATATTACGAGACACTGTAAATGGGTAGTGGACTCATAACTAAGGTATAAATACATCAGAAACAAATTTTACATTCTCTTAATGGGGGGATGCATCCCGTTTAGGTTTCAGAATATTTTCTTGGAACGTGGAGCACTCAATGAAAGGTCTAAGAAGAGACATTCATATGTAAAATGATATGAATTTAAATGAAAGAAAGAGCCTGAAGAAATTCCCCAAGAAAGAAAGATGTGGAGTGAGTGTAGAGCACTAGGGCCTGGCAAGGGAAAAACTGAAAATGAAATAAATAGATTAACTAGAATATCAGACAAGACAGAGAAGCATTCTGTAACATATTCAGACAACCAGTGTCCTCCCTGGCAATATTGTGGAAATGACAACTGGGAGGAGTTATGGGCTTGCAAAAATTGAGTAGATGTAATAAAATGAGAAATAGTTTTGCTCTGGGAAGCATCTTTGATACATGCGGTATAGTGAAATGCATTACAGCTTCAGCATAAATAATCTAGGTATAAGTGTACCTGATAGACATTCGCTGGCAGTAATGTAAGTAGAAAGTAAACACAGAACTTGACTTGATTTAAAATGAGAAGGTAATTTGATAAAACAGAAACTATAATGGAAAGGTCAAATTGCCGCACAGAGGTTCCCGAGCAGAGACAAGTCAGCATGACGGGCTGCAGAAGCGGAGAGATGAGCGAAAGAATCGGCCAAACACGAAATGGATCATACATGGAGCGCCTGCTGCACTTAGGAGATGCACCCAGTGACCTCGGGGGCTCCAAGCTAACCCGCCAAGGACACTGCCCCTTGGTCAAGGATTTTATCACCTCATTAGGGAGAAAAGGCACAGGCACAGATAAAGTTGAAATATTTAGGAGCCCTGATTGTGCAATGGTTAAGTCCTCTGCTGCTAATCAAAAGGCTGTCAGTCCGGACCCCTCAGGAGCTACGTGGGAGACAGATTTAGTGATGGGCTTCCTTACAGATTACAGCCTCTAACCCCGAAGAGCAGTTCTCTTCGCTCACATGGGGCTGCTGTCGGTCAGAGCCAGTCAACTGCACCTAACAACAGCAGCACTAGAGATAGGAACGCAGTAAACATACAAGAAACAGCTCAGAACATAGTTGATGAAGGATAAGAGAGACAGATCTCATGACTGGACTTGAAGAGCTATACCAACATGAAAGGGAAAAATAGATCATGCAAATCCATTTTTTGGACATTATTTTTTTTAGATCATTTTATTAGGGGCTCATACAACTCTGATCACAATCCATACATACATCTGGACAAACTTATTCTATGCAACTATTTGGATTCTGATCAGAAGTGAATGAATCAGATAAAATGATCTAGACAGATGGATGACTTTGCTTTAATGTCTGGTTTTCCAGAATGGAGGCACCAAGATGTGATCTCAGAGACATTAAAACTAAAACAAGTGTGTTGATAGTTCAGAAGAGCAAGATTACTGTTTTTATAGAAATAATTTAACTTTTTATTTGATTAAAAAAATGAAAAAACTGAAGAAACAGTCCATACCCTTAAGTGAATTTAGTTTGAGTACCAATATTTCAAAATTAACTTTTAAATCCCAGGGAGAATCATACACATTAGATTAAAAAAAAATCATTAGTGGCCATAAATTATGTACAATCACTTGTGACATTTAAAAAGTTTTAAAACATCAATTTAGGTCTACAATATACTTAGCTTATTTTCCAAGGGACTATTTCTTAAAGCTGTCATTTAAAAATGGTGTTTTAAAAATATGCTCCATGAATAGTATATTTTATTTGTAATATTGTTATTATTTATTATTAATGTTATTAATCTAGCTGAGTACATAGGTACATAGGTCAAGCATTATATAAAAAGGAGTTCATAACATATGTGGTAAATTCCATTATCTTTTAATTCAATTTTTCAGGAATGTTTTGAAGGTCCCTTGTGTACATCATCCCTAGTTGACAAATTTTCATTGTAACCATTTAAAAGATAGACACACTCAGGTGGCTTGTCACCATTGTAGACTGAGGTACACATGCAGATCTGTCTGATTCCAAGTCATTATTCTTCCCATTAACCAGGGAGGACCACATTGCCTGATCTTCACTGTAGAGGCTTGGATCTTTTCTTTTTTTTTTTGGCTGCACAGACTTTTTAAAAAATGTTGATCTCTGACACTAGCCTTTAAGACTTGGCAAAAACTACGATGAACAACTGAATTAATTGTTCATTTTTCTGCTTTCAATCTGTATGACAGGCATACCACTCCTGAAAAGATATATTTTTTCTTTTGGCATGCAAATTGTTGTCAACTCTCGAACATCACTCCCACCCCACCCCCATGTGTTTGTGATGACTGATCCATTAATGGCTACACAGAGCCTTAACCAAAGCAAATAACAAATAACCTTGAAAATATGAAAGTTATTAATCACTATATGCCCGATTATTGCATACATAACACGTTTTCCTCAAATCTAAGATAAACCAAATGCACCTTGCAATTCCACTTAATTAAAAAAAATTAAAAACTATTCTGTGATGTGCTTCCATATGAATGATGATTTTTAAGCTCATTTGTATTGACTTTTTATAATTTACTTTTTGTTGTGGCGGCTGAGATATACAGAGCTGACATGAACAATTTCAACTGTATATTTCATTGATATTGTTATATTCTTTGAGTTGTACGATCACTCTTACCCTCCTTTTCTGAATTGTTCCTCCTTCATTAACATGTCCTCTATGTTTCTAGCTAACCTTCCCAGTTATATTGTCAATGTGATTCCACATAGAGTTCTTTAAAGGAGTACTATGGGTTGTGATAAGAGTTGTAGGAGCCCCAGTGAAATGATTTAAAAAAAAAAAGAGTATTAAGCTCCAAGCAGATACTATTGACTGTTTAAGTTAAATTAATGTTTGGTTTAAGATAAAGTCAAGAAATTTTTAGTTTAAAGGTTATTTTAGAATGGTAGTTTAGTTGGCTTATCCAACCTCCATGACTCCAGAAAATTTTGATTCCATGAAAATTTAGAATTCTGTTCTGCATTTTTCTCCCTTTACATCAGAATTCTTTTAGGGCATCTTTGATCAAAACGTTCATTATCTGAGGATTGCCTCTGTTAGAAACTATACAACCTTAAAATCACATTTCATCTTGCATAAGATAAAAGTGAAGCTTTAAAATGTTATCATAGTCTTCATTTCATTTCATTATTATTATTATTATTTTTAATTTCCTCCGTTTTTTAAAGCCACTTAAACCACTACTTAGTTTTGAGTGATAAGGAATTTGGAGATACTTTGTTTAGTTTTTAAAGAAAAACTAATATATACATATATACATCAAGAAAATAAATCAACAATAATTTCATGTTAAATCTTCCATTTTTAAAAATATGTTTCCTTAATTTTAGAAGAAACAGCTTTTTTAATTAACACAGGAAATCCAGAAAAGGATTCACATACATCTTTGATTTCAATAACGAAAGTGTTCCCTTGTGTATCGACTTGCTTCCACTTTTCCTTGTTTATCTTTTTGGAATGAGATAGGATTGTGTACAGCACATTGGAATCTGTCAAACTTAAGTTTGGATTTCACTTCTAGCATGTTCAGTGTGGGGCTTTTTCCAACCAGAATTTCCTTTTCCGGTAAAAAAACTCCAAAACCAACCCCCACACCCATCAGGTCAATTCCACTTATAGGACTTTATACCACAGAATAGAACTGTCCTATTAAATTTCCAAGGCTGTCCATCTTTATGGAAATAGACTGCTGTATGGAGCTGCTGAATGGTTTGAACCACCAACCTTGTGCCGCCAAGGCTCATGTTTCTAGTCTATGTGGACTATAATATCTATGAAGAAATCCTGGTGGTGCAGTGGTTAAGTGCTTGACTGTTAACTGAAAAGTCTGTATATTGAAAGAATTAGCCTTTCATAGGCAAATGATGTGAGAGTTGGCTTCCCAAAGATTACACCCTTGGAATCATTATGGGACAGTGCTATTCTGTCCTACAGGGTCATTCTGAGTCAGATGGACTCAACTCTCACAGGTTCTAACTGGCTCGTGGAGCTATTTGAAAAGTTAAATGGTGGGGGAAGGGAGTGGTGAGCAAATAACACCATAGACGGGAAGAACTGAGAAATTAAAAGCAACAACTAAGAGGGCATAGAGTTCCTGGGGGGCTGTTAGAGCAACAGCAATCTAGCTGAGAGGAATTACTAAGAGGCGGAAGAAAGGTGAGCATGATGGTGGGGCCGGAGGAAGGTAGAAGGACACAGAGGCAAGATCTAGGAAGCAAAGCTATATACATACATGCATAAACAGAGATGTGCACTTATGTAAATAGATTAATTCGGAAGAAAAGTTAGATGTGATGATATATGGAAATAACTTAATATAGGGCCCTGTTTGTATAAATACTCAATAAGTGTCAGTTTCCACGATTGTCTTGTGACAATACATTTCAATTCTTTAACTATGAGGATTTCTTTTAACCTCTCGGAAACAGGTCTTCCATAAAGCATGTTAATAATTCTAGTTCTACCTCCTGAAGATATTTTCTTTTTGTCTGTTTGTTTTCTTTGTTTCAGGTTAGATTATCCCTTTAGCCCACTTCTGATTCTAGCATAGCTGTGGTGGGCAGGTGAGCAGATGCACAGATACACCAATTACAGTGTAATATGGAGTCTCTGCTTTTCTGGCCCAAGCAATCCTAGTGACTGGAGGCGGCTGAGCCTGAAACAGCAAGGCCATGAATACCCCAGAGAACACATTTTAGAGGGTGGGCTATAAGGACTGCTGGATAAATAGGCAGCCTTCTCTTCTTCCAAGAGGCACTTCTGAAGCAAATTCATTCAACATAGTTCCTCAGAGGCTCCAGGGATTGAAGCCCAGTTTCCCAGAGCTGAGCACTGTAAAAACCTCAATAACTCTCCCACTGCTGGCTTTTTTCTTCTTTGATTTTCTCTTCTGACACTTGTCTTTCTCTCTCACATTCTTTCTCTCCCTCCCCCACCACCCCGCAATTCTCTTATTCTCCTATCTCCACAAGAGACTGGGGGTGTAG
The DNA here is from genome assembly GCF_000313985.2 of Echinops telfairi. Taxonomy (NCBI): domain Eukaryota; kingdom Metazoa; phylum Chordata; class Mammalia; order Afrosoricida; family Tenrecidae; genus Echinops; species Echinops telfairi. Next base: position 22,636,296 of record NW_022103968.1, read on the forward strand.
TTGGTTGCTAACCGCAAGGTCACCAATTCAAAACCACCTGCTGTTTCATGAGGTTATGCTGGGAGGCTCTGCTTCTGTTGAGATTGAGAGCCCCAGGGACCGTAGGGAGCAGGTCGACTCTGCCCTGCAGTCTTGCTATGGTTTGGAATCTACTCATTGGCAGTGGGTTTGGTTTAAATACCTTCAAGTCCTCGATTTGGACTGCATTGAAGGGAACTTATCGATAGCAGCGCCCTTTCTCAAGTTGCGTTCAGCTGTGTGTGACCAAATGTTAAGTCTAAACCGATGGTAACAGTAAAAGGAGCTGTTGATTCCTACAAATAAAACTTCCAGAGGAAGGGTTCATTTCATGGGAATCTATCTTGGTCCTGCCCATGTGTCGTATTCTTAGGATCTATTTTCTTTGTATCATGCTTGCCCTTCCAATAGACTAGATTTATTCTGACTTTAATTTCCAAGGCGAGCGAGCACCTGAGATTCTAGGGTCCGACATCTTCCATTACTCCCTGCCATCAAGTCGATGTTGCCTCACGGCGACCCTGTAGCACAGAGTAGAACTGCCCATTGGAATTTCCAAGAGTGTAACTGTTGATGGCAATAGAAAGCCCCGTCTTTTTCCTGAGGAGAGGCTGCCAGTTTTGAACTGCTGACCTTGCGGGTCACAGCCTGATGTGTCACCACTATACCACCAAGCTTCCTATGCCACATACATGTGCACTGCGAAGTCTCTTCCTCTTAGGATCCTTAGCAAACTCTCTGAGAGTTACTTGAATTAGAAGAATATGCATGCCAAGCGCACCCTATGACCAGGCAAATGCTGATCGAATTAGATCTAAACAGGAGTTTCCAGTTGGGTCTGGGAACAAATGAAGATCCCCAGATCCACATCGCTGTCCAACAGTAAAGGGAGCTAGAGGGAGCTGTTGGAAGGGGTGATTGGCTAGGTGGATGATCAGGAGCTAAACAAAAATGTCCAGGACTTTACCTTCACCAAGACGCAAGTGAAATAATATCTGTGAATACTGGCTGTGTAGCTCTAAAGATCGGTATATATTTTTAAAAGTTATTATTAGCATCTGTTTTTTTTTTTTACTTGTCTGGCGCATCTCATTAGGCCCTGCCCGTTTATCTTTAAATCGGAGCAAGAGCGGTATGGATAAAATAATCCTCAACCCACTTCCATTTCCCTGAGGCTTGGTGCACTCCAAGAGCTGTTGCAGCCTTTCTGAGCCATGACGCCCCAACAGATGTGCAGAGCGAGGGAAGCCAAGAGAAATTTCTATATATACAGCAGGAACGATGCGTGTTTTCCTCTGGGCAAGAGCTAATGTTCAATGAAACAGCTGCTATCTCTCAGCTGCTGCACATAAGGTTAAAGGAGCTCGGGCATTGTTAGTGTGGGTTCAAGTTGCTTTAATCTTAGCGTGTAGACCGGGGGCTTTCTGCCACCTACGAGGTAGTTTTGTTTTCAACAAGAGGAGAGAACCAACTCAATTTCACCGGAAACGCTACAGCCTGCCCCAGACTCAACGTGCATCCTGGAAGTCCCGAAACAGTCTGGAGCATTAGCTGTTGCTTAAGGAAAGTACTCGGAGATCTGACGTCCAGCCCCAAATAAATGAGGTGAAACAAGTTTGTTCTTAGATAGTAGTTTCCGGATCAGGGGATCCCAAATGGAGATACGTTTTCCAAGTCAGAAAATGTCTTGCTATTTATGGACACGCAGAGATGAACAAATACTATGGTGCTCAAATCGTTGGAATCAATGGTCGAACAAAATGCAAGGCTGTAACCCAATGTAAAATCTCTCTCTCTCTCAATAAAAGAACATAGAATTAATGCACTGCGACACACATAGGAGGGAAATTGCACTAATCCAGAGCAAACAAATAGGTCAGCATTAATCCTAGCCTTGCTTTATAGCGATAAATGTGTGTTTTTTTAAAGGACTAATTGAATACCTGACAAGAAAAGACATTCTTGGAAACTAACTAGCAATTGAGAACATATCGCTGCGTTGCAGAAACCCAGACTCACAGTAACTCACACGGAAACACGGAGATCAGCAGAGGGAGGATTGGTAAACACCTGCCATAACTCAGGCTATTGTCAAAGAGCTAAGAGAATCGTCTGGACGCTACAAACTTCGTGGCCTCTTGTTCTGATCCAGCTGCTTCTGCAGAAACCATATATGAGAGTTCTGTAATTAAGAAGCCACAGTATTTCAGTGTAGGGTAGTCAGAGACAGAACAAAGTTGGACATAGCTTGAATTGCTTTTTGGGCAGTATTTAGTTCTTAATGACATAGATAAGAAACTTCAAAGCACTGCTTGGTTTCAGGAACACACTGTCACTTGAAGCTGGTGTCAGGCACACCCAAGTTCCTTCCAACTCACAGCAAGAATATGCACCACAATACGAAACACTGCCCGGTTCTGTGCCATCCTCACAGTCGGTGCTCTGTGTGAGCTCAGGCTGATAGGCAATGTGTCCATCTATCTCTCTGAGGGTCTTCTTTTTGGCCACTGACCCTCTCCTGTCCCAAGAATAATGTCCTTGTCCAGGGACATGTCCCTCCTGATAACATGTTCCAAGTGTGTGAGATTAGGGTTCATCATCCTTTCTTTTAAGGAGTGTTTTTTTTTTTTCTTTAATCATTTTATTGGGGGCTCATACAACTCTTATCACAATCCACACACACATCCATTGTGTCAAACACATTTGTGCATTTGTTGCCATCATCTTTCTTTTTTTAAAAATTATTTCTGTTATACTTTTTTTCTAGTGTAGATTAGTTTCTTCTTCTGGCAGTACATCCAATGTTCTTCACAGATTCAAGTGCATCAACTCGACTCCGTCTTCCTTAGTCATTAGCTTGCATTCAAATGCATATGAGGTGATTAGAAACAGGTGCCTCTTCATCCTCAAAGCGATGTTTTTGCTCTTGAACATTTCAAAGAGAGATGTTGTAGCAGATTTACACAATGTAATCTATCCTGTGTTTTCTTCCTTGCTATCATGAGCACTGAGTGTAGATCCAAGTAAAATGAAATCCTGGACAGCTTCAATTTTTCACTGCTTATCATGATATTGTGTCTTGGTCCACTCGTGAGGTTTTTTGTTCCCTTTATATTGAGTTGTAAGGCATGCTGAAGGCTGTACTCTTGGATCTTCGTCAGTAACTCCTTCAAGCCCGACGCGGTGTCACCTGCAGATTGTGGTGGTTACTCAGCCTTTCCTTAGTCCTGGAACCACAGTCTTCTGCATGCAGCCCAGCTTCCTGGGCTATTTGCTCAGTATACATTCTGAATACATAGTGTAAAAGGATACAACCTGGATATACATTTACAGATTTTTAACCAGACAATAGCCCCCCATCATGTTTGAACATCTGCCTCTTGGCAGATCCTGAAAAAGCAGAATTAAGTATTCTGAAATTTCCATTCTTCACAATGTTATCCATCGTTTGTTATTATCTACATAGCTGAGTATTGTGGCATGGTCTGGTATCCTCTGTTTTCAGCCTAGACCCATCTGAACTTAGCAATTCTTGTTAAAACCCTCTTCTGAATCCAACTTGAATTTCTGGCAGCTCCTTATCAATGTACAACTACAACCAGTTTAGACTTATCTTTAGCAAAACTTTACTTTAGTGTGATACCAATGATATCATTAGATAATTTCCATAGTCTATTTGATCATCTGTCTTTGAAATAGACACACATATAGATCTCTTCTTGACCACGTAGTTATCTTCCAGATTTCTTGGCATAAACAAGTGAGTGCTTTCAGTGCTTCATCATTTGTTGAAACAGCTGTTTCTAAAGTCAAATCTACTTTCCCTTGTCTAATTTGGATTACCTTCCAAGGTGAGCGGCTCATCTTCCAGCACCATATCAAACAATGTTCTCTTGATAAGCAAATCCCTTAGAAGTAAGCCATTTATATCTTCTCCCATGCCTGTCTTAATCTAGAAATTTCACTGAATCAGTTCCACTGACTCATTTCCATTGTAGGTGACTCCTCTGGCATTTGCAATAATAGTAGCATAACATCCGGAATCATAATATGGTGAAAGCTATGAGAACAGGAAAAGCTGATAAGTGTTGACACCTGACGCCGTAGGTCTGATTGCGTGGTATGGGAGAAACATTGAGAGGAGAGGAGTAAAGTGCATCTCATAGACAAGACTCTGAAGAGAACATGCTACATGAACCCAGAAGAGGCTCTAGTCATGTATTCCAGAGAACAGATTCAGAACCAGGTGGGAAAATAACAAAGATGTTGGTTTCAGCAAAATATAGAGAAAAACTTCCTACCGATGAGCATGCCATTCGATTCCACTTTTGGTGGAAGTTCTAATCAAGTCCCCTCACCCCGCTCTGCCCCAAATGGTGGCTGAACATTCACTGTAGTGTTGAATTAAGTAAATAAGTGAGAGTTCAAGGACTCTGGGAGGAAATGATGTTATCCCCCGCTCCTGGCATAACCATTTTCTCCCCAAAGGGGTCGCGATACACAGGTTGAGAACTGCTGCTCTAAGTGGAGAACATCAGGTTCATTAAATTGTTGCAAAAAAGAAGACCAAACAAGTAACTGAGGAAATATGATTGATTCACCAAACACTTGAACATAGGACATGGGAGAAAGGGAAAGTTTAAGTGAAATTTAAATGGAATGGTGTATGAAAAACTAAAAGTTGAATCAAGGATTGACAACAGAAGGGTCTCAGGTCCACCTTGAAAACTTAAAAGTCAACAAAGATGTGGAATGCACTGTTCAAAACTTCCTACCTGTAATTTTTCAAGTGAGCTGGAAATTGAAGCTAATTTGCCAGGAGCCCTGGTAGAGTAGTGGTTATGCCAAGATGGAAAACTTTCTTTTGGACTAA
>NW_022103968.1:22644200-22645170 GCF_000313985.2 Echinops telfairi
CCATGCCTTTCTCAGCAGCACTGCTGTACTTTTGCCTGGTGCAACCCCAGTGCTAATCATTTGAAGGAGCTTTAGTAAGCACGATGTCCTTATCCGAGAGCAAGTCCCTCCTGATAACCTGTCCAAAGTATGAAAGATGAAGCCTTGCCCTCCTCATTCCTAACGAGCATTCTAGTGGTTCTTTCCCCGAGACAGATTTGTATTTTTCTAGAGGTCAATGGTATAGTTTATATTTTTCACCAACAACATAATTCAAAGGCATTGATTCCCATTCAGTCTACCTTTCCATTGCCCAACGTTCACTTGCATTTGATAACGTGAAAACGCCATGGCTTGGCTGAGGCATGGTTTAGGCCCTCAAAGTGACATCTTCGCTCTTTTAACATCTAAAAGTTTTTTTTTCCTCAGCAGATTTACCCAATGCCATACATTGCTGGAATTCTTAGCTGTTGCTTCCATGCATGTTGGTTATAGATTCAAGTGAAATGAAATCTTTATAATTGAAATCAGCTCTCCATTTGCCATGATGTTGCTTATTGGTACCGTGTGCTGTAGCCGTGATCTTCATCAGCAGGTGCTTACAAAAATCCAGAAAGTAAATTAGCATAGAGTTTTAACCCTATCCGTATGTTGGTCCTTGTGAACTGGCTTGCAGGAAATGGTTCTGTTGCTGTCACTAAGTACTCAGTCCCTTGGCCATCAAGTTGATGCTGACTCACAGCTGCTACGAGACCATGTAGAACAAGCTGATGGGGCTTCCAAGGTGGTAGATCTGTGAGAAGCAGTTTTTCTCAAGAAATGGCTTGTGTATTTCAACTGGTTCACATTCTGGTGCTTAATCACTGTGCTCCCTGGGTTCCTTCTAATTTGCCATAGGGTTATTTTTATTTTAAAACATTGCATTGATGCTGAAACATTGCAAAGAAAGTTCACAGACAGTCACTTTGCTGACACGCTCTGGCAATGCCAT
>NW_022103968.1:22646448-22647766 GCF_000313985.2 Echinops telfairi
GTACAAATGTGCTTTACACAATTGATGTGTGTATGGATTGGGATAACAGTTGTATGAGCCCCTAATAAAATGTTTAAAAAAAAAAGTCTTGGGTTTTGCGAAATACTTCTGCATTTACTGAGAGAGCCACGAGCTTTTAAAGAATATATTTTATTAAGACTGGGGGCTTCATAAAGTACATGGAAAAATTGAATTGAAAGATCATGGGACTTTTCCATGATCTGTTTCAAACTCCTCATAAAATATGTTGCATTGATTGACTTTAGATGTTAAATTGATCTTAAAATCTCTGCTTAAGGAATCCATGTAGAAAAAGAATGGTTGGAAACGGTGGTAGCAATTGTACAATTCTACTTCATGTGATTGAAATAAGGAATGATCTGTTATAGGTATTAAATTCCAACTAATAAAAATCATATTAATACCAATGTTTTAAATCATTTTAATAACAATAAGTTAATATTTTGTGGATTAGTGTGTCGGAACATGAATGTGGATCTTTATGCTTCATTAATTGGAAAATAAGCTTAAATGATACATAAAAAATCCTTGCGTAAATTCCACAAGTCATTTTTATTTGTTCCTGGATTTGATTTGCTGAGTTTTTGCTACCACCTTTGCTCTACCCTTCATTCTTCTGATGTCTTTGTTTCCCTTTCATATGAAGATAATACTTGTCTCACAGAAAAAGCTTGGGTGTACTCTCAACTCTCCTAATCTTGAAAAAGAGTTTGTGTGAGACTGGTATTAATTCTTAAAAAAAAAATTTGACAGAATTTATCAATGAAGACTATTGGCCCTTTGGTTTTCTTTGTGAGCTGTTAACTGAGTAATTAAGCCTTTCAATGCGGAATTATTTTCTGCCTTGTGGTTGTTTAAACGATGTGTTTCATCAAGGAAAGCATTTTGAATGAAAAGGAAACTTTTTTGAGGTAATATGAATTTTAACAAAAGTTGTGGGAAACATAAGCCAAGCTGTCTTTGGTGCTGAGTTTCATGGGATTAAGAGTCTCTAAAAATCGATCAACTTATGCAGGCCACCCCCCGCCACATAGCTGCATACACTAAAATAGGGACAGCAGCTTCCCAATAAACCCCAAAGGTGGACAATGTCGGTGGACACCAGGACGTCCCAGAGTTCACACAAAAAGGGGCCTCCTCTCTATTTGTGATCGCTCTGTTTAGGTCTTGACTTCTTCTTGAGTCAATGTTGGTAGTTTATGTCTAGGAATCTGCCCATGTTATTTAAGCTATCTAGTTAATGATATACAGCTGTATTAGTCTGGGTACTTTGGAGAAACAAATCCACAGCAACTCA
>NW_022103968.1:22649081-22652036 GCF_000313985.2 Echinops telfairi
TGAGTTGCTGTGGATTTGTTTCTCCAAAGTACCTAGACTAATACAACAGCTGTTACACTTTCCTCTGTAATCCTTTTTTATTTCAGTGAATTTACTTCCCTCCTTAATTTCTAAATTGTTTCCTTGTGTGTTTTGGTCATTTTTGACATGAGATTCTCTTCACTTTGAGTTCTGTGTAGCTTCCATGTCACATATAGAAGTTAGTTTAGTGTCTTCTGAGAACTGTAGAAGCTTAACAAGAATTTTAATATTTCCATATTCAATTGTTGTTATGTAGTTCATGCATACTGTTTATGGTATAAATTTACAACCCAACTTTGAAACCGTGGGAGATGCTTTGTGTAATTATACACCCAACACTATGGAGAGAGAGTGAGGATAGAATTTTTAATTTCTTTTTACCAGAAAGAGTTGCTTTGTGTCTGTGTGTTGAGAAGGACATCTGTTTCCTAATAATATTTTTTTCTAAGAGCAGAATCAAACAATCTATCGAGGTGAACACCACCAGACCCTGAACTTGACTGTTATGTCCTTGAGAAGGCAAACTGCTTTTTCTCAGAACTTCTTCTTTGTTTCTGGCTCCAGATTCTGTCTGTCTTTTTAATGCTGACACTCTGAAGTATGTCGCTTTTAGACTATGTTATCCATCTCTAAGTGAAGACCAGAAGGATACACATCAATCGATTATCATTTATAAGTTTCTATTACTTTGAAATCAGAATTTAAATATTTAAAAGCAAGATATTATTCAAGAAGTTGTGAACACTTATAATCTGCCCAATTATTGTACATACAGATCACTCTTGATTTATGATAGGATTCCATAAGTCTGTCTCAATGTAAGTGTACTACCTCATTATTTAAAAAAAAAGTTTTCGTCTCTGTTGGCTTTCCTTATCAACTTCTTATCAATCTTATCCACATGTTATCAATAATATAGCAGTTATTTAAAGAGAAATCATGAAATTGAGCATCTGCTAGTGAAAATCTGAGAATTGAAACAGCAGCAGGCGGGGCAATGTAAAGGATAAGCTTTATGAAGTGCATTATAGCGCCAATGCTTCCTATACTGAGGACTACCTGCATTGACATCATTTTAAATTAGGTAGTAAATTGGCAGTCTCCCAAATGTTTACAATATGGAATGCTCTGTTTGTTTCTGGTTTCTTAATGAATGTATTCCTTCCTTTCTCTTTAAACCTATACTTTCTGACTTCTTAATATATTCTGTTCCTACCCCCATCCCCCACGCCAGTCATTGTTGCAATGGAAACGACTAACTCCAAATGTTTCCTCTTTCCTCAAGGCCACACCAGAGCTGAATTCAAGATTGTTTGTGAGAAGCAATAGAACGGACAAGCCATTGGAGTGACAAGTAAGTGCTCTTATGCCATTTTGATGGACAGTTTTCCAGTTCGAAACACAAAAAAACAGAGTGTGAAGTCAGTCCTAGCTGTCTTGTTTACTGGTGTACTTCGGCACATAGACTAGGGCTGAAGTGGCAGAGAGTGGATACTCAACAAATACTTGTTGAGCAACTGCATGAAATTGTTAACCTACCTCAACCAAAGAATTGCTTGCCTTCTCTTTAATAAAAGGCTTCAATTCCCTATATCCATTCTCAGTTAGAGACCTATCCTCAGGGCCTCCCTTCCCAGCTGAACTCTGGACACGAAGTTTTAGTCTTTCTGTGAATGCGACGCAAGGATCAGAGGCACGCGCTGAGCGACCGTGGTGCTGGTGAAGCTCACACCAACTCATACCCTCTGTCTACTGATGGTTATGCTCTTCCTAATGCAGCCAGTGCCCTTCGCGTTAGGAACAATAAACGTCCCGTTGTTTATTTGGTTATGCAGTTGGACTGCTAATTTTAAAGACCTATAAAGAGGAAAGGTGAACTTACATATGGTGGTTAATTTGCTAGTAGATGATAGGTGGAAAACCAGCGTCTTATTTTTCACAAGGAACATGTACATGATTGCAACATGCAGAGTGTATGTAGGAAACGAATGTGTAACAGGATTGTGAGGTTTGCAAAAATAGTATAAGGTGTATGGTATTTGCTTTAAAATATGGCACATCCACTCAAAAGTAGAGATTCTGTTACAAGTAACTTGTACATACTTGCAACATGCAGAGCACGTATGTAGGAAACTAATGTGTGACAGGATTATGAGGTTTGCAAAAATAGCATAAGGTGTATGGTATTTGCTTTAAAATATGGCACATCCACTCAAAAGTAGAGATTCTGTTACCAAGAGAGAAGCAGGCAATTGGGGAAGGAAAATCATCCTTCCTCCACATTTCTTTACGTATTTCCATAGTTCACCTCTGGATTTTCGGATCTTGAAATTTACCCAAGAATCTGAAAGCTTTTCCATGAGAATCCTGTCTGTAATTTTCTGTGTAGCTTAACTACGTTATTCAATGCAAAGTGAGGCAAAACTGGATTCGATGTTGCCGGTTTCTGTTAATTTAAAACACAGATTTTTAGAATCTTTATCCTTTCATTCAAAAAGTGACTCTTTGGCAATTTTCCCATCAAATCCTCTTCTTGATGACATCTTTACTTGTAGATCCAGTGATTTGGAAACCACTTCTAAAATTAAATGTTGCACATTGGATGTGGCCACAACTACGGGTTGGCATCGCCTTGACGGCACCTGAGAGCAACCACAGCGAGCATCATACACGGTGGGGGGCCAGACAAGGACAAGAATAATCCAGACCCGTGCAGCGACCGTTGCTCTCTGACTTTGTACTCCTTCTCCAGGAGAGGAGCGTGTCCTTGCCACGCAGTCACTTGCTGCTGTTAGCTGCCGTCAGTAGGTTCTGTGACTCATTGCAGCCCTCTGTGCAACCGAATGAAATACGGCAAGATCCTGGGCCACCTTTACAATCGTTAGGTTCAAGCCAATCATGGCAGCCACTGTGTTAATGCGTTTCCTTAAAGAG
>NW_022103968.1:22653605-22655671 GCF_000313985.2 Echinops telfairi
TTGGCATCCTCAGAGGCTCCTATGTCTGCACACCTTTCACGGAAACAGGAACCTCAAATAGCAGCAGGTTTCAGAGTGCATTTGTATGTGGGCAGTGAGTGTCGGGTGAGAGAGTGGAACATGATAGTGAAAAAGAAAGGGGGGGGGTAGGACATAATTTCATTATCACTCTACTTTGACCTTGGACTGCTGTACTTTAAATTGATGACTCTTGGAAGAAAGCAGAGAACTCCAGAACAATGGTTACCTGTGGTTTATTGACTATGCAAAGGCATTCAATTTTGTGGGCCATAGCAAACCATGGATAGCCTTGAGAAGAATGGTAATTTCAGAACACTGAAATGTGCTCATAAGAGACCTGTGCATGGATGCATAGATCAAGGAGCACTTGTGTGAACAGAACACGGTCTATTGCATGGTTTAAAATCAAGAAATATGTGTGTCTGAGTTGTATCCTTTCACCATATGTATTCAATGTGTGTGATGAGTAAATAATTAGAGAAGCTAGATTATATGAAGAATAATGAGGCATCTAGATTAAAGGAAAGTTTATTAACATCCTGCTATATGCAGATGACACAACCTTGATTGCTCAACGTGAGGAGTACTTGAAGCACTTGCTGATGAAGATCAAGGATTGGAGCCTACAGTGTGGGTTAGAGCTCAGTGTAAATAAAACCCAAACCCTCACAACTGGACCAATAGCATCATGGTAAATGGAGAAAAGGTTGAAATTGTCAAAGATTTCATCTTACTTTGACCGACCATGAATGCAAATGAAATTAGCAACCAGGAGTTCAAATTATGTATTGTATTGGGTACAGCTGCAGCATAGGACCTCTTTAAAGTGTTGAAGAGCTAGGATTTTACTTTGGGACTAAGGTGTGCCTGACACAAACCATGGTACTTTCAATCACCGTGCGTGGGAAAATTGAACATTGAATAAGGAAGAACAAAGAGAATCAAAGCATTTGAATTATGATGTTGGTGAAGAATATTGAAAGTACTATGGATTGTCAAAGACAAACAAATCAGTCTTCAGAGAAATACAGCCGGAAATCTTCTTTGTCTCACAATCTTTGTACATTATCAGAAGAGACCGATCCCGGGAGAAGGACATTGTGCTTGGTAAAATGGTAGGACAGTGATAAAGAGGAAGACTCGACAAGGTGGATTGGCACAGTGGCTACAACAGTGGGCTCAAGTTTAAGAATACTTGTGAGGATGGTACAGGATCGGGCAGTGTTTCGTTCTGTGACGCAGATGGTCACTGGGAGCAGGTTCTGACTCAGCGGCCCCTGACAACCACAACCCCTGCTGTCTGCTTACAGTTTTACCTCTAACAAGTGCCTGAAGTATGGATTGTGATCAGAGTGGTACGAGCCCTCAACAAAATGATTAAGAATAATACTAATAAAATAAAAAGAACCTAAACATTGAATATTAACTGGTTGGTGGATGACTACAGGTTTAAAGTTTTTTCTTTTATGGGTTCTTGAATTTGGGGAGAAATACATTCAAAGCAAAAGCTGCAGTAGCATAATACGTTATGAAGTACCCTTTACCCACCACAACACACACTAACATCTTGACAATACAAGATGCCTACAAAATTAAAAATCATGCAAAGAATATTATATTTGTATGATTTCCCATTGATTGGTTTAGAAGGATTGAGTAAGATAACCCCATCTTGAATCTTTAAGAATAGAGTAGTTGAGCAAGTCAGAGGACAAAGATCAATTCATTTATCTCTCTTAATTTCCCATTCATATGCTAATTCCTAACCCACTCAGAGGAAAACCTGGCATCTTCCTGCAAGCAGGGTCTTCCTGACTTCCTGTATCTCCTGCCTTCCTAGTAAAATGGCTGATGTCCTACCAAGTATGTCATCAGTCCTGCTTGGTAGGAGTCCACTAGAAAAGCCTTCCCACACCCTCTAGTTCATTCATACTTCATTATATTCTGCAAGATTCATTGGATTCGAATGGTAAGCATTCATTGGAGGCATTCTAAATGCCAGGCTCAAGGGTTTCACTATACATAAAAACAAACAAACAAGCAAA
>NW_022103968.1:22656488-22657535 GCF_000313985.2 Echinops telfairi
TCTGTACAGCAGATTTGCTCATGCATATATATTAAGAGAAATTTCCAAACAAATCCAATCAACATCCTGGCATCATGTAAGAAATGGACTTAATTTTGTTAGGTGCCTTTCAGCACTCAGCCTAACTATATTCTAAACAAATAATAAATAGCTGAGAATTGTGCTCCTTGGTCCTTTCCTTCCAGTTTTCTTTAAAACTCTGGACAGTATTTCGATGACTTGTGCCATTGTTGGTGCACAGGAGTCCCCTTGCTACGAATCGGCCGTGTCGCATCACCACCAGTATAAAGCCATCCTTCGTCATCACCCTTCTCCTTAAATGGTTGTATTCCTTTAACAATGTCTCTTTCACCTAAAAAGGTTCCATGGAATCAGTTTCCAAGAATACTCTTTACGCTTGAGATGATCAATACTGTTTATCTGTGTGGAATCCAGTACAAGTGGCTAGGTTTAAATGGAAGTCATCTACTTTTCATAGAGTGGTGAATCATTTTTGTCCGGATATTCCAGCACTTAAATGACTGATCATTTACAAAGAGAGCTGGCTCTCAAAGTGTGAGGATTGTATGGTTATTTTTCTAGGACAATCTGAAGCAACACCTACCTGGGCTACACATGTGCCATCCATCTGCTAAAACCTGCTGTCAGAAGCGCTGTTTTGCTTGTGATTGTGCAAGTAAACATTCAGTTTCCTTGGTGACCAATAATTAGAAAGCCATTCATTTCTCTTCTTCACCACCAACATTTGCCCTTTTCTTTCTGGAGTAGTGAGAACCTATTGGCTCATTTTTCTCCCCACTTAATGTAAGGAGAATAAGAAACAGCATTCTAGTTTTTGTTTTTCTCATGTACATTTTGATAAGGTGTTAACTGTTTGCTTTCTGTAGAGCAGAAATGGTATCAGAAAGGGCGTTATTACCTACTCTCTGGGAACCATAGAGATAAACTAGTATTATCCCAGAGGGCATGCGCGGTACTCTCTGAAGGGAGTCATGTTCCGTTCTACGTTGTCCGCTCAACGTGAGGAGTACTTGAAGCACTTGCTGA
>NW_022103968.1:22658020-22658753 GCF_000313985.2 Echinops telfairi
CATTTGAAGTCTAGTTTAAAATATCTCTGCTTTCCTGAGAAACATTTACAGTGTTTCATTCTGGGATCCCTTTTGGTCAAACACCTCCTAGGAGGTTAATTTCTATCACTTAAAAATAAAAGTCCCTTCCTATGTCCCACTGAAAGCTTCACTGAGGTCCGGGCAAGGTTTAATTGTGCTTCCAATTCATTCATGTGATATAACTTATTCACTGTACTTGCTATCTCAGGAGATATTTAGAACCCAAGAGTTTGGTATGTTATATCTCATGACCAGATAAATACTAAGCATCTCTAATGCGTCCTTAATCTGTGTATTCTGCGCCAAACTTGGCCTGGTATCTATTCATATAAATAAAGTTTTCTTGGAACACAGTCATGATGATTTGTTTGCATAAGCCATACTTTAATTCTACAATGATAGGGGAGCTGCAACCCAGAATATTGGGTCTCTGTAGCTGGAAATAATTGCAATCAACCTTCACAGAAAAAACTGCCAACTTCTGTTCCAGAAACTAACCATTACGTCTTATAATAAAAATTCAGCTTGTTTCTAGTCCTTTATTGTGATCTATACACACACCAAAGCACCAGGTAATTCTCAACTCCTGCTAAAGTCTGCTAACAGATAATTTATTCGATTTCCTTGAACAATCAATGATGTTGTTTTCATTGTATGCTTCCTATGTGCTTGAATATTCATTTTTACTGAATGATGACATGTAATTATACAT
>NW_022103968.1:22659698-22668941 GCF_000313985.2 Echinops telfairi
GGGCTGCTATGAGTGGCAGTGAGCTTGGTTTGGAGTCCTGAGAGAGCAAAAGCAAGGGGTTCTGCTGGCATAAAGGTTACACACTCAGCTGTCAACTGAAAAGTATTTTAACCCTACCCTAAAACTCCACAGGAGGAATACTTGCTCACACAAAGATTATCACCTAGATAACCTTATAGGGATTGCTCCTCTATCACACGAGTCCTCTATAAATTCAAAATGGATGCATCAGCACTTATCAACCACATATATCAATAACGGTGAGAGGCTTCTTTATATAAAAATCACCCTTCAATTTACTAATAAAATCCATCAATCTTGGGCTGTGTGCTCTTTTAAGAACTATCTAAATGAGATCAAATTGGCAACAGCAACTAGAAAGGTTAGGCAGGAACCTTAGAGGGCAGTGGATTTATGTTGATGGGGAAACACGATTCAGAAAAGGAGGCTGAAAATGGTGCCACACCTTGAAGCATGTCATCAATGCCACTGAACTGTGTGGCAGAAACGGTGGAATTGGTACAAGTTCTGCTGCATATATTGTTGCCTAAAAATGAAAGGAACAACGTATCCAATAACATTTTTTGGAAATGACGTGAAAACCATTGGCGCCAATAAGAACTGTGTAAACCATCATGCCCCAATTCACTCTGAGCTTAATGCCTAACATAAAAATTGGAACATAGAAACTTCATAGGAATACTCATTGAAGACATGAATTAATGAAGGATCTTAGGGTTTGGTACAAAATCCTATTTTTGTACCAAAAATTTACAGTTAAGGTACATTTCTTCCTCAGCTACAAGCCTCTCGGTTCAACAAGTAGTACTGGGTAATGAAGAGGTGAGGTAGTATGTAGATAGCAGATGCCCAGCACTCACTCACTAGTGGAAAAAACATTGGCCACCTTCACTGTCATGGGTGAGTTGAGACACCTCTGTCCAAACAAGGAGAACTTTCATTTGATCACCTATTCTGGCTCCTTTTTCAGAGAAGAAAATATGTATACATGTATTCATCTAAAGTCTACGACCCTTACAGTAGCCAGAAAGGTCTCCAGCAGTTCGCCTCTTCTCTGCATTCAGGTCCGACATCTCTTCCCTTCCTTCTGACCCAGTCTTTAGCCCTCTTTGTTCTCCAGCCGCGTCAGGTGGGCTCAGATCTCTGGCCTGCTCTCTACTCTCTTTCCTGCATCTGGGAGGTGCTCCACAAAAGAAAGCCGCCTGGCTCACCTCCTCAGCTTCTTTGTCGGCACCGGCTTTACTCACGCTAACATTTTAGAGACACTGCCTCCATCCTCACTAATGCCGATCCAACGGCCCCACTATGGCAGCACCTATCTCCCTTTCCCACTTTATTCATTTATATCTCATTAGCTCATATTTACTGACTTTCTTTAACCATTGGTATTGTAGATTTGGGAGGTGGAATATGATCAAGAACCAGTGATATCCACAGAAAGAGTCCAAACTGAGCCAAGGGCATTATTGGGGGGGGGGGGGGGGGGGGAGCGGCTCCAGGAATTGATGTCATGCTAATTGAAATGTTTCAAGACACTGATGCAGCACTGCAAACACTGACTTGTATATGTGCCAAGAAATTTGAAAGACCACGGCCTGGCCAGCCAACTAGAAGAGATCCACATTGTGTCCATTGCAAAGAAAAGGAAGCTAAAGGATTGCAAATGTTATTGAACATATCATTAATATCACTTTGAAGTAAAATTTTGCTGAAGATCATTCAACAACAGTTGGAGCAGTACCGCCACAGGGCATCACCAGAAATTCGAGCTGAATGTAGAAGAAGAAGTGGATCAAAGGACATTGATGAATCTTGACTGAAAGCACAGCATACCAGAAATATGTTTGTGTTTTACTGACTGCAAAGCTATTCAGTTGAATAGGTCATAGCAAAATATGGATGGCATCATGAAAACTGGGAATTCCAGAATTCTTAGATGTGCAAATGCAGAACCTGTACCCAAGAAAAAGTCAGATGAAAATAAAATGGAGATACTTCATGATTTAAAATCAGGAAATCTGTGTTCTGGGGTTTCATGCTTTTACTGTAACTATTCAAACTATATACTGAGCAGATATTCCAAGAACCTGGATTATATGGGGGGGGGGGAAGTGTGGCATCACAATTAGTGGAAAGCTCATTAATAACACCCACTATATAGGTGACATAATCTCGCTCTCTGAAAGCAAAGAGGGAGTGAAACACTTACTGATGAAGCCCGGGAATACAACCCTCAGTATAGATCGCAACCCAATGTAAAGAAGAGATATTCTCACAACAAGACTGATATGTAACATCATGGGAAATGGAGAAAAGATTGGAATTATTAAAAAATTCATTTCACTTGGATCTACAATCAACACACATGGAAGCAGAAATCAAAAAGTCAAAGGACAGATTGCCCTGCGATGGACTGACACCGTGGCTACAGCAGTGGACGTAACACTGTGAGATGGTGCAGGACCGGCCGTGTGTGGTTTTGTTGTACATAGGATCACTGAGTCAGAACTGACTTAGCAGTAACGTGTGTGGGGATATATGTACCGATTTTCTGAGATGCCCTTGAGTCAATTCTGACTCACAGTGCCTCTGTACAGCAGATTTGCTCATGCATATATATTAATATATAGGTAACGGTGTGAAGTTACATCCATATGAGTAAAGTGATGAAGAGGGCTCTTGGCAAGATATAATGCTACTTCAAACATTTCTAAAGGGTCATCAAAATAGAACCTTCTGGTAATATTGGAGAAGTCTAAGCTATGTTTCTCACCGAAAACTTACTCTAAATGAAACTGGGGTAGTTCAAATGCTTGTGCAGGAACAGTTTCTCAATAGTTTGTGACTAGTTATAGGGTCACTCTGAGCCAGAAGATGAAAGTTTCAAAGATTTACAATCTCAGAAACCCTCGGGGACATCTACTCTGTTCTACAGGGTCACTATGAGTTGGTCTTGATGGCAGTGAATTTTAGTTTTGTTCTGATTTTTATGGCGGTGAGTTGGTTTGGGCTTTCCGTGCAATGTTTGAACAATGCCTTTGTAAAGGAATGCTGTTCCTTTTGGATTTCCCCAGGTACGCTATAACCTTTTCACCTAATTATAGACTTTTCATTAGTTTTACTCATTAGAAACTTGGCTGAACATTGTTCAGGGTTGGAACAGATGAAAGAAAGCAATCAAACCACATTGGTTTGCTACTATCTCAATACAGAAACCCTTGCAAGCATATTTTTGTGTTATCTTACCAACTAAACTCTATGTCTATTTCCAGATATCTAGAAATTGTTCTGAAATCTTAAATCCACATGCTAACGTCACCACACTTAGGGTCAATAATTCAAACACGCATGCAAGAAGCATTGTTCGCTGCACTATTAATACATGCTATTGCTATGGAGTTGGTAATGACTGACGGTGATTTTATGTAAAATAAAACACAATGTTGCCTAATTCTGAGCCATCTACACACATGCAGGAAAAATGCTATTAAATAAATCTCAC
The DNA here is from genome assembly GCF_000313985.2 of Echinops telfairi. NCBI lineage: Eukaryota > Metazoa > Chordata > Mammalia > Afrosoricida > Tenrecidae > Echinops > Echinops telfairi. Next base: position 22,663,222 of record NW_022103968.1, read on the forward strand.
CTGTGTATAGCCGTGTGCATTTTGTTGTGTTAAAAAACGCTACAGGCTCACAGTTCACAATCACAATTTTGTCAATGATAATAACTACATGAGAGGAAGCATTTACGCAAGTATAATCTGAGACCTCCATGAATTGCCTCGTGACTGTAGGTCAGGCTAGCGTATTGACTCTGCATATATGAGAACGTATGATACTCAGCAGTGGAGAAAATAGACTTTCTTATTAGAAGTGGGCCACTTGGAAAATGGCACTGATTAATCATACATATATTAATGGGTCATATCATGTATGTAGGGAGATATTCTGGAACCATCAGAAAAGTTCAATTATCATTCATACATGCGAAATCTTGCAAATCTGTGAGGGGTTATATTTTTTATCTGTTTTGCATTAATTATTTACCCGATCAGCTTGGTAATTTTAGAGGAGTGCCATTTTAATCTCTTCGTAATTTGAGATTTTATCTTTTAGAATATGAGCTATCAAGTTCAGCTGGGAATGAAGACAGGTGATCTTCTCTGTGTGAGTGTGTGTGTCGTTTTTATAGAGGTGTTATAGTTGCACACATGCATCATTAGTTATTTGCATATTTGGTGGATACTGTGTAAATACTCTGCTGGCCGTGGGAAGCATTCCTTCACAGTCCAGCGCTTAGCTGTTCTGTTCTCTTTCTCAGACAGTCCCGTGTTTTCTCTCATCTTTCTGATCGCTTTGGTTGATCCTGCCTCCCTTGGCTATAGCTGCCAGAGAACTCAGGCTGTTTTCTCTTAGAGGCCTGCAGTTCCTAAGCACGCCCACCCGTTCACAAGCTGGTCTCCCTGGAGCCTCTTTCATGACTTCTTGACAGGTGTGAAGTGGAGGATGGAGTGAGTATTCCCTTTGCCATCAGGTGGACTCAGATACATAGCAGCCTGGTAGAATAGAGAAGAATTGCCCCCATACGGTTCTCAGGGCCACAATCTTTACAGAACTAGACTGCTACACTGTTCCCACAGGAAGCAGCTGCTGGGTTCCAAGTGCCAACTTTTCAGTTCTCAACAGAGCACGTCGTCACTAGGCCACCGGGCTCCATAGGAAGAATACAGAAGCCGTGATTTTCGTAGCTCCAGTCCTGGGGTTGAGGACGAGCCAATCAGTCACAGAGGACGCTCAAAGGAAGCTTGTTGTTCTGCGGAGTCTGGAATTTTGTCTCTACCATAATATGTTTTCTATTTTAAATATAAAGATAAGATTGTATCCATTTTTAAAAAAGGAAGTCAGTATTTTTCTTTCATTCTGGGATCAGTTTTTCTCATCATAATACACTTTGTTATAAGATGTGAAGCTTTTCAGCGCCTTGAATGTTGCCCCGTTGGCACCGTAGGTCAGATAGTGAGCTGCCAACTGCCAAGTTTCAAATTCAAATCCTTCAGTAGCTTCCTCAGAGAAAGATGAGTCTGTGTGCACGAGTCAAGGTTTATAGTCTCAGAAACTCCATACCGGATCTCTAGGAGTTGAAATGGAACTGATGGCAGTCGGCTTGGTTTTGGGGGGTGGCACTCGCCTTGAATGCTATTGATGTCCTGTTACTGAACATTCTATTACTAGATATCCTACTGGAAATGTGGGTAGTTTTTCCTAATGGCTTATATTGAAGCCTTTAGAACTCCAGTCAGTGTAGGAGAGGATGAACAACAATCAAGTCAACTGAGGGGTCACGATGATGCAGTAATCAAGTTTCAGATCATTTGGCATCTGGTCCTTCATCCAAATGTTGACAACATACTCACCACATTCCTAGAAGTTGTTCTATGGGCTTTTTCCCCTTTGACCATTTAAAATTACATGACCATGTGTCTATTTTGATAATGACATTATCTGTGATAGTTTAGTTCAGGAGGAATGAGAATTCTTCCCCAACAGTGTTGTCATTGAACTTATGTAGAAGAGATTGGAATTTGGATTAGAAGTAAATGTAGCTTTCTTTTGTGCATGATTGGTAAAGCCCAGTTCTTTGGTCGAGATTTCAGAAACTAGTGTACAAATGGTTGAAGATGATCTTTTGTTATTCTACATTATCTTTGCCCCTCTGTTTCCCTTCCTGCCCATAGAACTCAGTGAGAGGCCCCCAAACACTCACATTATCAAGTCTAGAAGAAAGGGCTGAAGAATAATACAAATGGTCAACTAATATTGACTAAACTGAAACAAGTGCCATAAAATTCTAAGTGATATATAATGCACTAACCCAAACCAGAGGCATTCTTTTGTGCCAAGGATTCCTCCTGCAGGAGTCTGAGCAGAATTCATTGTTACTGTTCAGTGCCATCGAGTTGAGTGTGACCCACAGTGCGCCTGTGTACAAGAGGTGTGCAAGCAGAATAGTTATGATTGTTTTTAGGTGCCATTGAGTCAGTTCTAGCTCATAGCAACCCTGTGGACACTAGAATGCAACAAGCAGAATTAGGATAACAGCAAACGGATTTTGTTGTGTGATTTCCCAGAACACTGTCTTGTTCATCATTCTAACAAACAGAATCAGCGGAGAGCCTGTATAGTTTCACTCCATGTCCAGTTAAAGCCCATTACACATTCCTGAGGCATGTGAATAAAATTTTAAAATCAAAACAGACTCACTAGCATTGGGTCTAGTCCACTCATAGTGACCCTACTGGACAGGGTCAAATGACTGCTGTGTGTTTCTCAGACTGAAACGCTTGCAGGGAGTTAGAAAGTCTTCTTTCTCCCGTAAACCACATGTGGCTTCAAACTGCTTGACCCTCATTGAAGTTAGCAATCCAACTCCTAACCACTATACCACCTGGGCTGATAGACATGTAAAAAGGTTATAATAATTGGAAAAATATGCAAAAAAAATCTCAATGTGGCCATTTTGTAAAACCTTACTTTAGCCACAATACAGAACCATAATATAGTCTTGGAGAAATGTATATAGCAGACTAGAAAGCACGATGGACATATTAGAAAGTAGATTAGGCCAAGTAAGATTTCTAGAATCACTCAGAGAACTAGTAATTATTAAAATACTCATCTTAGAACTAATATATGTGGTAAGGAACATAAGCCCTGCTACCCGTAGGTTTAGACAAAGCCTGGTGGCCCAGTGTGACATTGGGCTGCTAACCGTAAGGTCAGCAGTTCCGCTTCACTAGTTGTTCATTGGGATAAAGGTGAGTATTTCTACTCCTCCAAAGAGTTACCACGTCAGAAACCCACAGAGGCAGTTCTACTTTGTCATACAGGGTCACCACGAGTCAGAATTCACTCAATGGCAGTGAGTTTGTTTGTTTGTTTGTTTGTTTGTTTGTTTGGACCCGTCGTGTTGTGATGAGCTGGAATTGACCCAATGGCATCGAGCTTGGTTAGGGTCTGTGCAGAAACTTGTTTGACGTGCTATTTAAGTAGCTAATCTACTTGTTGACATCAGTGCTGGTATTGAATACAATAGTGTTTGAGTATTTATTTATTTATTATTTGCTTGATTTTAGATTATTTTGTCTGTGGTTTATTTGCTTGTGATCAACCTTGCTGAACCAGCAGTAGAGCAAACAGTCTGAATCTTACCTTGTTCTTATAAGGAGCCATTCCCTAATAATCATTGTGAGTTATTCTACTGTATATGAGGGGGCCTATAAAAAAGGGTATGGAAAATCCCATTATTTTTCATTCCATTTTCCCTGAGCTCTTTGACATCCCTTTGTAGATGAATAAACACCCTTACTGCTTAAAAGTACTTTCTTTATCCTCGACTTACAGAAGAGGCCACTGAGATTTAAGCTACTGAGCAATTTGTCCGAGGTCAAAAGCCGAGACTGATTAGAACCTGGAATTTGGAATTAGGTAGACCAGGGAGCCATGGTGATACAGCGGTGAACTAAAAAGTCAGTGGTTGGAACTATTAGCTACTCTCTAGGTGAGAAGAGTTGGCAGTCTGCTCCCATCAAGACTGCAGCCTCGAAACCCTTATCCCACAGTTCTACCCTGGCACGTGGAGCTGCTGCAGCAGCATGTAGTTTTATGTCTGAAAGATTAATTCTCAGCATTTAGTGTTTGCTACACTACATAATTTAAAATATTTTAAAATCACGTTTTTAAGAAATTTCTTTTGTAATGATCTCATTCTCATTCGACCTCATAGTCACTACTAAATAAGTTTGATCATCATCTTTAAAAAAGAAAAATAAAACTACTCTGGGTAATCTGCAGCTTCCATGGCACCTATACAGGTCTCCTTTTTAAACTTTTCAATGTGAATTAGGAGGCTTATAATCCTAAGGGACAGCCTTCTGCTGTCATTCTCTCAGCCTCTGGGTCCTGCAGGTACATTCTCACTTTCCTCATCAGGCCCATGGAGGGAAATATGCTAATTTCCCCAGTCTCATTAGCATACCACTGTGAGCCTGGTCTGCAATAGGCTGGATCAACCTCAGTACAATGGTATTCTTGTTCTCAGGCACTTGGCTGCTCCAGAGCTCTTCTGCACCAATTGATCAAACTTCCTCCACTATAAGTCAGTGGCTCCAGGAACATCTGCTCCAACCTAGGAGATAAGATATCAAAATGCGCTCCGGTTTTAATGTGTATATAGATATACACACACACATATACAGTGTGTATGTCTCTGTGTGTGTGAAATTCCTTTAGACAACTTCAAGCAATGTGTATTCACTTCTAGAGTGCCTCTTCTAAGCAAGTGGCTCATCAGGGGTCATTTCCTATTTTCACAGGTTGGTTGAAAGTGGTGTGTCATGAGACCCAAGTTTGTACATGAAGGTGAAATAGCAGGAACCAACCTGCGTCCAGTTTTAGACTCTGACTGCCCTATATGTAATGAATGTCAAGCCAGGAGGGACACCTTCCACTTGGGGCTTCCCGACAAATCCTTCTTACAATACACTGACATCTCATGTTCCCAGAGCTTTTGCTCAAACCCGGTTGAAGGGATGGTGTGGCCACCACCAACTTATAGTCATTAGCTAACAGGCTCTGCATGGGTAGAATGCAAATGCACTGCCATTGAGTCAATTCTGACACATGATGACCTTGTGGGAACAAGTACAACTGCCCCCTGTGGGGTTTCTGAGACTATAGATCTTTGCGGAAGGAGAAAGCCTCATTTTGTGGTTAGCGGCGCAAAGCATAACCACTGCACCACAAGGGCTGCAGCACTTCAATACCGAAAGGATGAACGGAAGATGCTCAGTGCCCAGCATCAGTACCGATGGAGCTGTTGACCATAGGACAGCATAGCAGCTGGAGGGTAAGCCTAAGGAGCTCAGCACGATTGCTGATACTGAGGGAACTTGCAATTATGTTATGGCCTTGATATCAGTTGCCAAAGGAACAAGAGGGAGTGGATGCTGTGCCCAGTAGGTAATCTCTAGGTAAGTCAAGCATGGCCTGAGAACAGCCAGAAGCCGAGGTAGTGGTAGTCCTTCTGAGCAGGATGGTCAAGGGCAGATTTTGACTTGCCTGCCTTGTCTGGTGACAACATAGAGGTGTTGAATAGGGTCTGCACGTGTGTGATGGGCTTTCCCTGGCTAGCCAACCTTCCCGAGACTGTTTCAAACCTCCCATTTTGAAGATGAAAAAAATTAGTGTCCAGAATCATGGATTCACAGTTCATTGCACACTTTATTCTGATTTGAATAAATTATCTGCTCAGAATGAGACGTGAAAGAAGGAATGCTGTGGTCTCACTTAATTCTAGGGGAAAAAA
>NW_022103968.1:22669731-22692967 GCF_000313985.2 Echinops telfairi
GCTTCTTCCATTTGGGCTTTGTTGCTTCTGAGATTGATGGCCACTTGATTACCTTCAAGCGAAGGAAACATTCTTATGACTCGGTCAGTGAGGAACAAACTATGGACCAAGGTTGTTGGTGGATAGAATAGCTGTGACAGATCAGGTCACTGGATGATCTTATTCATGTTTCATTTTTAAGCTACTTTTTAAAAATAGGCCTTTCTCATTGTCATTTCTCTATTCTTCTTTCTGTTGCCTTTATAATGGAGGAGAGATATATACATAAAATCACTAACATATCGCTATGATTAGACTTTCTCCATACTAATACACATACATACATTTTACCTTTCTTGGAGATTTTGGAGGAGTTTAATACTCTGCATTTCATCTGATTTATAATACTGAGCACAAGAAAGATTCAGTCTCCCTCTATACATTTGTTGCAGGAGTAATGAACAAATCCATCTTCCTGTTTAAAGGTCAATAATCTCCTTCAGTTATCACAGCAAACATTGCTAGGAGAAAATGCCCACATTGGGATAAGAGCTCTGTTGGTGACATAGTTAAGCTCTCACCTGCTCACCAGACAGTGGATGACTCAGTGGGCCTGTGGGAGGAAAAGCCCTGCATGATTGGCTCTTAAAATTACGTTCTAGGAGCCCCCGTGGGACAGCCGTTTGCAGACACATTGGGTTCAATGAGTATAACTCAACTTGAGTCACCTGACCACAACAGCCAGCGTGGGGAAAGGAATTTGTTTGGGATTTGGGATTTGAAGTAATCACTTATCTTATTCCTTGAGCCCTTAACTCCAAGCTTATTTAATTCATTCTTTTCTTTATTGTCACCCTAAAAAGAGTTAAAGGAGGATTTAAATTGCTTTCTTCTCACAGGAACTGATACATGGTTAAAATTAAGATGGTAAAATGAAAAGTGTTGATACTAACGCTACAGTTTTCACTGGAGACACTTCTGTTTTGGGCTCAGATAGAAAATATATACCCCAAGAATACAATGCAAAATATATTCATTGAAACAATACAGTCTAAGTATCTTCATAGACCTGTGTTTCTTACCATCCCTGGGGAAAAACAAAACAAAACAAAACAAAAAAATAGTTGCTTATGTAAACGTATGCGGATGCTCCTACCTTGCCAGAACAATGGTGACTGTATTTGATCTCAGATAATAATCACAGTCTCGAAACTTTTAACAGACCACCAAGTGGTCCACCAATGAACAACTGTGAGGCATTTTTATTGTAAAGAACCAAATAAAGAGGAGTGAACAGATTTAAAGGAAATAAAAGCATTAGGGAATCAATAACATAAAGCAAACAATAAAAACTTGAATATGGCTTTAAAATAAAAATTGGATGTTCTGTGTGCTAATGAGATTTGGAAACACGGCTTTTTCTGCAGTAAAGACTATTTGAGGCATTTGAGTTTGAAGAGAGTGAAATCAAAACCTTGAGTGTCTTTGGGTTGAAAGCTGTGTGTCCTGAGACCAAAGTAAATTTATTTATTGGATTCTTTGAAGCACAGAGTTATGGGTCCAGGAGAGGTCCAACAGTAGGTGCATGGAGAAGTTGCATAAGGATCTCCACAAGTCCTGTGTGATCCATCTAATTATACAGGAATTTAATGTATGATAAAGAGAAAAGAAAGACAATTAAAGGAAGTATGGATTATTCTAAGAATAACATAGAAAATGATACAATGTAAAAATAAAAAACTATAAACCAATAAAGCAAATTAGCATAAACACATCCAAACTGAGTTGCAAACACAGAGTCTCTATAAAAATAAAAATAAAACAAAATGAAGGAAACAAAACAGAGCAAAATTACATGAAAAGCAATTTTTTGTATTAAAAGTAGACTTTGTTTCATGTGATGGCTTTAATGTACAGAAAGACTGAGGTGCTAGGACAGATGGACAGCCTAGACTCCCCCCTACACTCTTAATCCTCCAATTGACACCAGGTTAAGTATCTACTACAGATAGCCTCTTCTCGACCATGTCCACAGGCATTCTTCTCTGGTCCTTGACCTCTCAGTCCCAGGGCCTCATGTGCTCTGCCCTGTTCTTCAATGTCACAAAGTTCTCTGTGTGTTGCCAATAAATGCTCAAAAGGCACCTCACACCACCAGGAGCCTCCGCCCAAAGGTTCTTGGCTCTCGTGACAGACTGAACTTTCTTAGGTGCCTCCAACAGGCACCCCAGTCTGCAAGAAAGCCTCCCACCGAAAGCATTCAATTCTATTGGCCCCTCGTGCCAGGAAGCCCACTGACGATGAATTGTGGGGTCGGAGGCACATTTGACCTTTTCTGGCTTCCTGATTGTCGCAAGGTTGCCACATGAAACCAAGCTCCATCCTTCTTCATGCAGTCTGACACCAGCCATTCCTCCCTGGGCTTTCTACTTTTATATAGGTCCAATAATTTGTTGCAATGCCCACGCAGAACTCATAGGTAACATTCACAATTATGGGGTGTTATTAGGGAACTTAATAGGTTACTAAGATCCTAGTTAAGGTAGCCAAGATCATAGTTAATATGCCCAGACCAGTCCACATAAGGACACCGTCAATGGACCAGAGCAACACCTCTCCTCAGCTGGCAGCCACGTTTCTCTCCAGGCCTCAGTCTCTTCGCCACATGACCCCTTGGCTTCTCTGCCTCTGTGGTCCAGGAAATCACCTACGTGTTACTCTCGCCACATTCCCACGGTCTTTGCCAAATGAAAAGGCATCCCATAGTGGTGGTACAGCTCCTCTGAGCCTCTGTGCCATCATCGTTGGCATCTCTGCTCGGGCCTCGGCCTCTATCACTTCAGAGAGAGATCTGGAGCATGTGCTTCCAGTGGCCCTGGGATTTCTATCTGGTTCTGAGTTGGTTTGTGTACACAGAGGAATAGGTTTGATATAGGTATGGTTTTTGTTTTTTAACTGACCATACCCCACAAAGAAAACAAAGGATGATGTCTTAAGTCACAACCTCTAGTAAAGTGGGGCGTAAAGATGTCCCACAAGAGACAAAAGGTATGACTTGATTCAGACCCTCTACTATCAGGACTGAGCCTCAACTTTATCCTGCCCAGTGGTATGGCAGGGAACTCTCTCCAAAATGGGATAATATATACTGGCATAGAGTCCAGAGTTATAATACATCACGTAAGGACTTGTGACTTAGAAAGGCCGTGTGGTGTGACTGCCTACATCTCACCACCGATTGGCCTGCCACTCTGGCTCTTGGTTCTGCTTTGCCACTCCTCCACCACTTCTTTGGTGTCACCACATTCTGTTCTTGATCTCAGAGTCTGAAGATGCACTCAACTTGTGACTCTTCATTCTTGATAGTAGTATTTCCCCCTCATGCCTCTGAGATTGCTTATTTTAACTACAGCAAGAGCACAAAACTGACCAATCCTCTCATTCGATTTCCAAATTTTATAATCGAAATGAACTGTATTAACAATCACTCACCACTGAATCATATAACCCTATCATTATCTTCCCCACCTTCTCTTACTCAGACTGACCGGAAAGAAAGTTATGTGGTAAAACTTACAAAGATTAAGCTAGAAGAGTCTTATTAAATAATCCTTGGTACTGCAACACTAAAGAAACTGTACGATGTATGCATGAGGAAATAAACACTGTCGATTTAGCTGTTATCATTCTTTAAATTGGCAAAATATTTTAAAAGCCCTAAATTTCCATCAACGGGGAAATGAATCATATGGCCCTTCTATTGCTGCCTCTTCGAAAGGTCCTTCTTGGCCACTATATTAAAAAAGATACATCCCCTTTCCCAGTTCTAGTGTTCTTTTGTAATGCTGTTTAATTTTTCTTTATAGTAAACATCGTTATGTGATACTCCATGGCTTGCTTTGTGTGTGGGCATGTCCCACTAGAATCTCAGAAGAACAGGATTCTTCGTTTTTGTCACCGCCTTATACTGTTGCTATTGTTAGGTCGTGACCCTGTGTCCAACAGAACGAAGCACTGCCTCGTCTTGGGCCATTCTCCCAACTGTTCTTGGGTTTGAGCCCATTGTTGTAACCACTGCACCAATCCATCTTCTTGAGGACCTTCCTCTTTTTCACCGCCAATCTACTTTACCAAGTGTGATTGTCCTTCTCCTGGGCCAGGTCTTTCCTTATAGTGTTTCCAAAATATGTGAGATGAAGTCTTTCGTCCTCCTAAGGAACATTCTGGTTGCATTTCTTCCAAGATGGATTTGTTTTGCTTCTGACACGCCACAGTATTTTCAGTAGTCTTCACCAGTATCATAGTTCAAGCACATAGCTCTTCCTCAGTCTTCCTTAGCCAATGCCCAACCATCATATACATATGAGCCAATTGAGAAAACCATGACTTAGGTCAGGTGAACTTTAGTCTTGAAAGTGACCTCCTTGCTTTTCAATACTTTAAAGAGGTCTTGCGCAGCAAATTTACCCAATTCAGTGTTTCCCTTGGTATCTTGGTTTCCTGTTTCCATGAGCACTGATTATGGATCCAAGCAAGATAAAATCTTTCTTAACAACTTCAATCTTTTCTCCATTCCTTAAGACTTTACTTCCTGGTCCAATTTGGAGGATTTTGTTTTTGTTTTTAACATTGAGTTGTAATCCACACTGAAGGTTGCAATCCTTGATCTTCATCAGCAAGTACTTCAAGTCTTCCTCACTTTCAGCAAACCAAGTTGTGTTATCTGCATAGCACAGGTTTTTAATAAACCTTCCTCCAAACCTGATACTTCATTATTCTTCAGATAATTCAGCTTCTCTACTTGTTCGGCATACAGATTGAATAAGTATGATCAGAGGATACACCAATACACACCTTTCATGATGTTAAGCCATGCAGTATTGGCTGATTCTGTTTGCACAACTGCTTCTTGATCTACGTACAAGTTCCACATAAGCACAATGAAGTGATCTGGAATTCCCAAGTGATCTGGAATTCCCATTATTTTCAAGGCTATCCATAGTTAGTTTGTTATGGTCCACATTATAAAATGCCTTTACATAATCAATAAAATGAAATAAACACCTTTATGGTATTCTCTGCTTTCAGTCAAGATCCGTTTGATATTAGCAAAGATATCCCTTATTCCATATCCTCTTATGAACCTGGCCTGATTTTTGGCAACTCCCTGTCAATATACTTCTGCAACCATTGTTGAATGATCATCAGCAAAATTTCACTTGGGTGAAACATATATGATATTGTTCTATAATTTGCACATTGTGTTGGGTCACCTTACTGTGGAATGAGACCATTATGGATCTCTGACCAGGTAACAATATCACAAATTTCCTGCCATTAGATGAGTGAGTGGTTCCATTGCTTATCAGCTTGTTAAAATACTTCAGTAGAATTCCACAATTTCCTAGACTCTTGCTTTTGTCTGATGCTTTCCGTGCAGCTTGGACTTCTTCCTTCATTACCATTGGTTCTTTTTTTCCATCCGGAAAATTTATTTCCAGTCAGTACCAGGATGAGATACTTGGGTGTAGATATATTATCCTGTTTTAGTCACTTTCATTGTTTGTTTGTTTTTTAATCATTTTACTATCTCTTGAACTTATACTATCTCATATACTATAGTATAGTGACTGTATATTCTTTCCATCTTCTTTGAAAATTTTAAATTCTGCTCTTTTACTTCATCATTTCTTTCAATTGCCTTAGTTATAGCATATTATGTCTACACATAGTCAATAAATTAGGAGCAAGTTGCACATTTTTTCTGACATTCATTTTAATATTTTCATTCTTTTATATCTTTTCATACCTTTTGATTTGTTCATGTATGATGTTCTTGATGCCTTCCCATAGGTCATCAGATTTTTCATCATTAGTGTTCAAAATGTCAAATCAAAATGTTCTTAAGGTGCTATTGATATTCAGGTGGGATATATGCAAGTTAGTATTTTTGGCTGTTGTGGACATGTTTTAAGTTTCTTCCACTTAAACGTGAATTAATATGAGTAATAGATGATCTGTTCTTCTTTGGGGCCCAGGTCTGGTTGTAGCTGCTGATACGAAGTTTCTCCATCGTCTCTTTGCACAGATGTAGTCGATTGAATTTCTGTACATTTGTCTGGAGAAGTCCATGTGTATAGTCACTTACTTTTTATGTTGTGAAAAAAGGCATTTGCAGAGAAAAATAATTGTTCTTACAAAGTTACATTATGTGATGTTCAGCTTCATTTCTATCTTTAAGGTCATATTTTCGAACTACTTTTCCTTTGTCTTTGTTCCCAACTTTCGTATTCCCATCAGCAATATTTTTCAAGGCATCTTGGTTGCATGTTCAATCAAGTTCAGACTCAACAGGTTAGAAAATTCTGCAATATCTGCATCACTAACCTTATTGGTTGGTTTGTACATTTGAATAATAGTTATATTGACTGGATTTCCTCAAATGTGGATAAATAGTTTCCTATCACAGACAACATTGTCTTTCGAAATGAATCTTGAAATGTCCTTTTTGATGATGAGTGTTACAAATTTCCTGCTGAATCTCTCATTCCTGGCAAAATAAGCCGCATAATTTTCTGGTTGAAAATGTCCAATGTTAGCCTATTTCCATTCACTAATGTCTAGGGCATGTATCTTTATGGGTTCTATTTAATTTTTGCTGACTTCTCTTTTTCTTAGATTCATATTTTGTACATTCCAATTTGCAATTATTAATAGATGTTTGCAGCTGTTTCTTCCTGAGTCCTCCCCCATCAGCAAATAAAGATCCCGAAGGCTTTCAACTCAAAGGTTTTATTCCATCCATGCCATGGTAGTCGATGCTATTTTGAAAAAGCAGATTTCCTCAGTCATATTTGGAGGGTCTTCTGATCCAAGACGATCCTTTTCTGGTACTCTCTCAGACAATGTTCTGCTACTATTCATGAGCTAATTCTTTGAAAGTGGGCAGCCTATTCCTGCTTTGTAGTCGGTTCTTAGGAAGTTATGTTGAAACCTGCTCACTTTGGGTGACCCTTCTGGGGTTTGCGATACCAGAAATAGTGCTACCAGCCTCGTAGTAGCACACAGTACCGTGCACTGACAGACACATGGTGGACAACACGTGGTTGTTCCTTCAACCCCATCACTTCTTTGTCCGTTTGTCGCACTGCGATGGCCTGTGGGTTGCTGTAATGCTGGAAGCTACCTCATATTATGCATTATTTATTAAAATATATTTATGAGGAAAGGGTATGGGGTAGCCATATTTGACCTTTGGCTTTCTTGGTGCTATAAGGCAGAGAGGTTAGATATGTCTCCACCGTCCATCTTTTTTGACCTACTCTGACACCAATTATTCATCCCTCTACTTCTCTCCTGGGCTGGTCATTTTTTGCAATGGCCATACTGAACTTACAGATCATACTCCTGATTAAGGATATGGTTGGGTTCTTAGAGATTCTAACAGGGTACCACAGCTAGGATTAGAAAACATTAAGGGTACAGTCACTGGTCCGCAGCAATGTCCCTCTTCAGCCAGCAGCCAAATCTCACTCCTCTTCACCCCTTCAGCCACATGCTCCCTTAGCCTCTGCCTGTGCTGGCTAGGAAGAAAGCCCACCACTGTGCCTCACCATCTCACAGGCTTGATGCTGCTCCTCTGCTCTGTCCCGTGGCCTCCTTGCTTCAGCCTCTGGTGTCTCTGAGCCAGGCCTGTACCACTTCAGACAGTGATCACAAACAGGATGCACTGGTGGCTCTTCTTCCAATGAATTTCTCATAGATTTCTCTTTTCTTACAGAGAGGAAGAATCCTATAGCCACTACAGTGACAACTAAAACTGACCAATTCCAGCTACTAATGATAAACAAACCTAACTCATGGACATCAAGTCAATCCTGACTCATAGTGACCCTAATGGACAAGGCAAAACTGCCTCTGTGAGTTTCAGAGGCTGTAACTGTTTACAGGAATAGAAAGCTCCATCTTTTCCCCTTGGAGCTGCTGGTAGTTTCGAACTGCTAATATTAGGAGTCACAGTCCAAATGTGTAACCACTACTCTATCAGAGCTCAAGTGTCTTTGTTTGCCTAGTCCCACTCAGTCATTTGGTGGGAGTTACAGAGATATGGATAGAAGAGCCATATTAAGACATTTCAAACCACCACAATTTGTATATTATTTTCTTTCCTATGATAATGTAAATTCCATGATAATTGAAAAGTAGTCTATTCACTACTCTGTCCTCAACTTCTGTAATAATACTCAAATATTTTTAGAATATATGAGTGAATAAGTGAATAATATAAATCTGAGTAAAATTTCATGAATGTGTATCATTTCCTTAATTTTTCTCTTTTCAATATTTCATAATTTTGAGAGATAATAAATTCCATTTGGAAAATATTCACAGAGTTATCTTAAGTTAAATTATAAGTGATAATTTCCTCTTTATGTTTATTTTTAATGTATTCAAGCACTTAATTTAATAATCAGAGTAACTTTTGGTGTTAATGGCTTAGAATTAGTTAGAACTTACACACAGAGTCACCATGAATTGAAATCCCAAGGCCAGCGATGGGTGTGACCGCTTCTTTCTTTCTTTTCTTGTTAAATGAACTGGATTGTCACTGTAGACACCAAGTCTGCTTCAGGTTTTCTTTTCCTCTCTTTGCTTCTTTGTTTAGCCACTCAAACTAGAATTTATTAACCTCTTTCACATCATTCAAGTCCTGTTTCATTTTATACCAACTGGTTGGCCATCCCACTGCTTATACCTAACTTATAAACAAATACTCGATGTGGAGCAAAATGGACGCTTAGCTCTTTTCAAATCATGCCCTGTGAATACTTCTCTATCTCCTAATTGTTTGTGATCCTACTTTCTGGAACCAGAATCCTTTCTCCCAAACCTATGAAAACAACGTCAACCTGGAGTGTCTCATCATCCCTTTTCTATGTGAAATCACAAGCGTATTTATTCGTGTCTTCTTGCTTTGCTCTCTCTATCTTAGTCAATCCCCTTGCCACTGTGCTTTGTAAAAAAATTAGTTTCAAAGGATGTGAATGCAGGTCATGTAAAACGGATAAATAAAAGCCCATAATGACTACTTTTTGAAATGAGTCTCTTTAGGAATTGTTAAATTGATTCTTTTAATTGCAGTTCTGTCTAGAACATTTTATTTACTAATGCACATTATAAATCTCCAAGGGACATCTATGCTATTCAGGATTCCCACTTATTTAGCTGTAGGATCGCTTTGAAAATTTCAGTGCTTCCCCTGTAACCATTTAAGTATTTCCCAATGTGGGCTATTCTATTTTTTTATATTTCATGTTTTGTACAGGTGATTTTTTTCCCCTTTTTCTTTCAGTTGATTCACATTATACATACCATGCAGTCAATTAATAAACACACTATGAATTTCCCTCTACCAGTAATATGTATAGATATTTCAGGTATAACTATTCTTTTCTTCTTTTTAACCCCCTGATAAAGAAATCCAGCCTGTGAAATTGACCCCCACCCCCAATTCACCTTGGTTTTCTCAAGTGAAAAGGCAAGTGGAAAAGGCATATGTGAAGGATTTGTCATCTCTTGTTACTGCTGAATAATTCCCTGCATGAGCATATTTTGCACATATGAGCCGAAATCAATCTAACAGGTTGAAAGGTACCTTCAAACTTTTGACAGGAAAGAAAGAGAAAGCAAGCCACCTGAATGCCGGCCCCACTCCGTCAATGTTTGTTGAAGCATAGGCATTTTTCAACCTGATGGGAGTCAAACCGGTTGTTTTGGAGAAGGAAAGGGGAACACTCTCCGATGGCTTCCTGATTCAACCAATAGACTGATCTGGATGAAGGCTGCACCCTGAATGGGAGTTCAGTTTGCTCTCCTAGAATCCCAGTGTGCTGGCCACTTCGAAATGTCTTCAGAGAATGAGCCCTTGTCTTTCTGTGTCTTGTTCATCTGACAGGTGTGATCCTTTTAGAAAAGCAGCAACTAAAATGACTGAGGAGAGTAGGAAGCCCATGATGACAGTACTGAATCAGGGAAACTCAATTATCCCTATAAAATTCTTATTTTACCCAATTAGTTGCCAGATCCAGAAAAGAAAGTTCTAATTAAAGTTAAATAATTGATATCATTCTTTTGTAATCTTCCCGGTCCATTAAATCCTATTTTAAATGGTTGAGGTATGTTACCAACTATAAAATAATATTATTGTACCTAACATACAAGGATATATATTTTGAATTGGTGTTAGGGTGCCAGTTATTCGAGGCACATGCTTCTTCCAATCAAAAAAAATGTATTTAAACTTGTCTCTGTGATCAGCACATGGCTGCAGACAAGTTTTCTCAGTAATACATTTATCTTAGTTGATATGTGTTTGGCTGTGATCCTCCTAGTGGGCAGTTCAAAACCACTAGCAGCTCTGTGGGAGAAAGACTGGGCTTTCTACTCCCTTCAACAGTTAAACCCTTGGAAACCCGTAGGTCTTCACTGTGAGCAGCATTGACTGGATGGGAGTGAGGTTGGTTTCTTGGTTTTAGCCTCCTTAAGACCTGCTTTCACAAAAAAATGTCCAATCAAAGCAGTGGCTTCTGAGCGATTCTGCTGGCAGTTAAATTCAAGGCAAGGAGGTCAGCTCAGAAGGCAGACAATTCTATCTTAACCGTTTTGGGGGCTTTGAAAGTGTAAACTTGATGAAGTTTCTCAAAGCAAACGTGACAATCATGGGGCCTGATTTGGTAGAATTTTAAAGAAAATTGAAAATGGCACTGGGGAAAAAAGGTCAGGAAATATATACCAAGGGATTTTCCCCATCCTGACAAGGCGCTTGCTCGTTTTTCAAGGGCAGCGAGGTCTGTCCTGTGACCACTTCACTGGGAAACCTTGCCTTGCCCCATCCATCCTCCAGCCCTGATCATGGCCTTTCAGGACTTCGTTTTGTTCTTCAAACACCGAGAACATTGAAACAAAATCATTTTAGTCTCTCCAGGATACCCCATCTGCCATTTTGACATGGGGGCGTGACCCTCTCAAAGGGAGGGTCCTGGGAACCTCCCCTCTTTCTCTGCTTCACCTTCCTGCTGGTGAGCCACTCAGAGACCTGCCGGAACCCTGAGATGTGTCCATGCCAGTGGATCCCTGACTTTGCACCCACGAGCCTATGAAGTTCCTGCATTCTGCATCAGTGCATGTGGCTTTGTGAGTCTGAAGAGGGATTGATGGACTAGGATTGGATTTATGGACTTGATCTGGGCTCGGCTGGGATGTTTTCTTGATAAGTAATGACATCTTGGTAACTACTTCTTACACATATATGTATATCCCTGGATCTGTTTCTCTAGTCAACCTGGCCTAACAGAGGCACATTTTCCTGTCAATCTGTTATAGTTGTTCTTGGGTGATCTTCAACACAATTTTATTAATGATGTCCTTCGGTAAGTTAAGCATGTATTGCTTGTGTGTGGAACAGGCACATAGATGCACTTCCTCCCAACCAGTTGACCCAACAGTCTTCCAAATGCCTGGGCATATGTGAGTGAGGCCTCTCAGTTTGCATCCGTTTATTGAAACATCTCAAACGGTATTTTGTCAATTTCTGGAGTCCTGCTTTTTATCCAATGCCCTCAATGTAGCTTTGACTTTTTCCTTCAATGCCCTGAGATCTTGATCAGATGCAACCTCCCGAAACGTTAGCGCATTGGCGAATTATTTTTGATACGGCTGTTTTTTCCTATCATTTTGTTTCAGAGTATATTCTGATATCCATGTTTGCCTTTCTTTCATTTTAGTAATCTTTTGCTTTCTTCACATATAATGTCCTTGATGTCTGCTGAGAAAGCACCTGGTCTTTGCTCATTAGTGTTCAATGTGTCAAATATATCCTGTGATTGATGATTTTTAGATTCAGGTGGACTCTACGCAAGTTCACACATTGGCTCTTGTGCACTTGCTGTACTTTTCTTTATCATCAAGTTGAATGTTCTTATGAGGAATTGGTAATTTGTTCTTCATTCAGTTCCTACACTTGCTCTGAGTGATGGTATGAAACTTCCCCACTGTTCTTCCAACAAATAGAGTTAGTTTCATTCCTGTATATTCCATCTGGTGATGTCCATGTGTATAGTATCCATTTATGTCATTACAGAAAGTTATTTGCAGTGAATAAGATCTTGGCCTTGTGAAATTGTATCATACTAGCTTGACATTATTTCTGTCACCATTATTCCTGTTGCTATATTTTCCAACTATTGGTCCTTCTTGTTTCCAACTTTTGCATTCTAATCACCAGTAATTATAATTGCATGTTAATCACACATTTGATCAATTTCCTTTAAAACATTATTAATTGGGAGTTAATAAATATATATTATTCCATAGTTCAAGCACTTCTAGTAGAATTGTACAATTGTTACAAACAGTTTCCAAACAATCTTTTTGATTGTTGGCAAAAATTTAAATTTCTTCTTTGGCATTAGTATGTGGTTGAGTAATCTTGGATAATAGTCATATTAACTGCTATTCCTTGTAGGCATGTGATATTATTCTATCACTGACAGGGTCTTGACATGCTCTTTTTGAAAATGAATGTGATAATGAATTCCTCTTCAATTTGACATTCCCAGATTAATAGACTGCCTGGTTCTCAGGTTCTAAATGACCGATACAGGATCGATTTCAACTCTTTGATGCCGATATTGAACTTCAAATATTTTATTTTATTTTTGGCCACTCCAATGTTCTTGGTTTAGTCTTCCGACATCCCACACTCTAATGAGTAGATGTATGCAGGCGTTTCTTCTTATTTTGGGTAGAGCCACCTCAGAAAATGAGGAGCCCCGATTCTTCACTCCATCCATCTCTTTAAGATTGACTCTACTTTGAAGAGGCAGCTCTTTCATAATCCTATGTTGAGTGCTTTGCAATCTATGGGGCTTACGTTCTGGCATTTTAGAAGACAATATTTTGCTTTTAATCATGATGTTCTCACTATCCTTTTTTGAGTCGATTTCTTGACTTTCAATGTAGTTTATCTCAATCTGGATCTGAAAACCATCCTTCTGCTGGAATTTTATAGATGGGTGGCATACCTTCTAGCATCACAGAATCATCAAACCCCTTAGTACCAGAAACTGACATATGATTGGTAGATATGGTGTATGAATGAGATTTAGAATATAGACTGTGATAAGAAAGGTTTTGTTTTGCACCATTGAATTTATTCTGACTCATCCCACCCAAGGGGGCTTTAGTAGAACTGCTTTCCAGGTTCTCCTGGGCAACTAGCCTTTATAGGAGAAGCTTGCCAAGTCTTCTCCCCTGTGGTGCAGCTGAAGCTGCTAGTTAAAACCTTTGACCATCCAACTAACTGCCAATCAGTTAACCATTGCACCGGTAGGAATTTTTTATTTAGAAAGTACTTAACTCCAAGTTCCTGACTCTTCTCTGTTCCAGCTGTGTAATCTTGAAAAGATTGCTCCATCTGTTTAAACCTAGGCACCCTCCTCTGTAACTCAAGGACAAAGGGGCAGGGCGATCAGTACACATTTTGTCATACACTTTTAAAGATTAAGAGTGTTTGTGCATATGTACAGTAGAAGAAATTAAACAACAGTCATTAACAACAACCACCAGAATTCTGATTTTTCTAGCAGCATTTCTCAAAATAAATGTGTTGTTTTTCCTGTGGAAAGTTCTATCAAAGACTTATCTAGGGAGAAATGTAACAATACAGTAAACATTCACTGTGTTTCAGCCCACAGATGAGGTTTCTTGCAACACCACATTATTTTAAATTACTCTGGAATTAATCAATATTTTAGTAATCCAATATCATCATCACAATCTTCATCATCACAAATTATCCTATTCAAGATCAGTAAGATGTAAAAATGCATCTAAAATATATGCTCAATTCGTATGCCTGCCCTCTACTGACTACAGAAATAGTCTCACGACAAGTCCTTCTTAATGCCTCCGTGACTCCCAGCAGCTTCCCAATGCATAACACCAAGTCACAGATTCTACTTGTGCACTGGATTATTTGGTTATTTGTGAGAAGATAATTTATGCATTGAATCATAATTCATGAACAGACACAAGGCAGATTTACCTTCCCTAAAAGACAAGGGAATAATGAATTCCTAATGAATATTCTACCATTTCACAATCCTTTCATTGTAGGTGCAATATGAAAAATGGCCTTCCAGCCTCAGCAAGTCCATAAATTCTGTTCCTTTCTCCCTTATTTTTTGTAATCTAGGTACTTTTTAAGTAAATGAAATGATTCCTCTCGCTAAATTTCAGATTTAGTGATCATATGCTTAAAAGCTCGGCACCAGGAGCTGGTTCTGCAGGCCATTTGCTGGTTTCACACATGAATCTCCTCTGGCAGAATCTTGGGGAGTAAAATCCATTACTGCACATCGCAGCCATTGTCTATAATTCCTTTTTTTCCGCCAGTACTTTTCTGCAGTCTCTAAATTTGTCAACTTGTATCCTCTTCGTGGATTGCCTTTCTTTGACACCCCCCCACACTCACAAAATCTGTCTTAGTTCTAAGTGTGTCATTAGATACCAGAAAATGGATTGTGCTGTACAGAAATTGTCCTGTTTCCACACACCTGACTTTCTGGAGTTTGAGTCTCTTAAGCTGACTTCTTGCTACACAAGCAGGACTGCTTCAGCAAAATGATATAGAAAATGATTCAGTAGGGCATTTTGTCATTTTCTACCCACATCTATATCATTTAGACACTTTTAAACACCTTTAATAATTCGTTTGCCCACTACAATGCCAAATACAAGTAGGTTTCAAAAGTTCTTGGAAAACTCCCATTATCTTTGCCTTTGTTTTTCCCATGGACTTATCGAAGCCCTTCGGTACAGTTGCAAATTAAACAAAATATGTTGAGTCGGTAAAATTTATGACTGACATGAATGTGCTAGCATCCATTTTTAAATATCCAATTTTGAACTTGAAAAATGTTGAAGAACGCAACTTTGAAATGTTTGTATTATTGAGATGTAAACGTTTTGTCATACCTAGATTCATATACCTCTAAAGCAACTTTGAATTCTGATTTAAAGACAGCATCTGTCTTCTTAGAGTGTCAACCGGGGAAGTGTTTTTAACAAATATCACATGACTCAGGAAGAGACCTGCTGTCAAAACTTTCAAGGTCGGGACAAACGTGCAAGAGTTAGTATTAAACAAATAAAAGGGTACCCATAAAACTCCCTGAAATCACTGGACAACCACTAGACACTTTTTGCAATGGGGTGTGGATCCATCTGGAAATGGATATATTTGAAAAGCAGCCCTGTCAAGAAAGGAAGAAAAATAATGTCAAGTTAGAAGGGAGCTGAGGAAATGCTTGAATATTCTTCCTCCCCATTTTATTCCCTTCCTTTTCCTTCGCTTATTCTCTCAGCCATGTCTTACTCCTCCAGTCTTCTCTGCATAGGCAGCAGGAGGCGATAAGAAGAGGCGAAGAAATGATCCAGTTCTCCAGTGCATCACCAGAAGACGTCGGAGGCAATTGGACATTGGAAAAGCAACAGCAATTTTGGAAGCAGATGTTTCCCCTTTCAATGAACTTCCTTAAACCCAGGGTTGGAGCATTTTTTATTAAGGAGAAAGTACTGCTTATGTTAGACTGTGGAGGCACAGAATTTCCATTGCAACTGCACACTCCAGACATTGTAGAATGAAAGCAGTCATAAATGATCGATTTAAGCCTGGGGGGGACCATGTTCCAAGAAAGCTTAATCTACACAACAAATGGAAGCTCCGGTTTGGCATGAAGGCTTTAAGACATCAACCACTAGCTTACATTAAGGAGAGACACCAACAAAGATCATAATTACTAAGAGAAAAACATAGACAAGTCTCCAATCCAGATTTCTGAGATTCATGGATTAGGAAGCTTCACTCAGGCCACTCCTATAAACCATCCATGCACACACACAACAAAACACACACGAGCATGGCCTTCCAAAAGTATTTACTTTAACATCAATATACAAGAATTCTTACTGTAGTGCATATTTACACATTATTTACTTGATTTGGGGTAATAATAAAAATAATTCTAAAATCTTAACCCTTGACATTTTAAACTTCATTTAAGGGAAGTACAAAGAGCAGGTAAATAGTTCAATTTATTATTATCTTCTAAGAACTATCAAACCATAAATTTGTCATTTCTCTTATTAACCTGCTGTGAAAACAATAGAAACCTGTCTTTTGGCCCAAGAACTCTTGGTTCTCCTATGAAGTGTTTGAAGTTTGTCGAAGACATATAGATATGTCTACCCTAAGGTAGCTGAAGTATGGAGTTTAATTGCAATATTTAGAAGTTTCCCTATTACTCCTTTAATTACATCACTGCATGTAATTATTATTGTTTTAGAATATCATTCACCAGACATTAGGCTTGTGACTATCAGAGATCAGAAAGGGAGGCTTTTGTAAATCGGGCTATTGTTTGCATGTTAAGAAATGTGCCCAAGAATATGGTCTTGAGACAAATGGCGAAGTCTCTGTTGCAGTGTAATGGCAATCAGAACTTTATACATGCCCTGGGACTGAGCCACAGCTTGTGGAGCAGCTTAGACTTTAATTTAAAAATAATGATTTATGAGACAATGGGTTTAATCAGAGAAGCACTCGCATCATTAGATACTAGCGAAAGGATATGGAACTACATTGAAAGGCAAGGGAGTTAAGATCAAAACCATTGTACCCGTGTGAGGCAGTTGGATGAAGGATTTATAGAAAGAGTCAGAGTTTTTAGTATCTGAAAATTGGAGGCTTTGAAAACAATCTTCCTTAAAGATTGACAAAAAAAGCTCTTTGGTTGAGAATGCAGTCATTTTTACCTCTGCAGATTTGTGCTACAAAAGCATCCAAGAAACCAGACTCTGCTATTAAGAGAAAGCCCAAAGATTTTCCAAAGATATTTTAAAGGGGTTTGTTTGAAGCATCTATTTTTCCACCGTAGCAGCTGGAAAGGGAGAATCCTCTAAGGAAAACAGGATCTTAACAGTGTCAAACTTAAATACCTTCTCATCAGGTTTGGGAAAAGTAAAGAGAAAACTGTAGGAAAAAAAATATTTTAAATATAGTAAGGAAAGTTTTCCTGTCTACCCAAAGAGATGCTTCATGTTGCTAAAGAAACCCAACATCAAATCTCTTGCCAAATGCCTAAAACACATACACATTTCACACAGTGCCAGAGTAGATGCACATACTCCTGAATTATGCACAGAATTCTACTTTAAAATCATCTGCATCCGGCTCTCTCTGCCAATCCATGTAAGAATGAAAAAGTGCATTTTCTGAAACCCATACCCTGATGTGCATGATGCTGTCTATCTGGGCGCAGTACCATAGAAGACATGCTTGGTGACATATCACATACAATGTGAGTTGTAGAGTGACAAATTAAAAAGCTTCTAAAAAACCCTCTAATTAGAATGACTAGCTCCCTCGGATTGCCCAAACTAGTTACTGCTCACATAATTACAAGTTTCTCCCAACAATGTGGAGTGCATGCTGTTGACTAACGTGAGATGCAGTAAACAAGTAAACAGTGTGACTTATTCTTAAGGTTGATCTGTGAAGGTAGTTTTTATCCATGATATCTTTTTCTGTGCACTGCTAGGCAGACAATGAGGAAGAACCTTTGGAGATGGAGGTATTGTTACAGCTTACTTTGTGTTCTTCCTGGGGGAGCGAGCCTCAACCCTGTTGATTCACTGTTGATGTTGCACTGTGAGTAGCAGCAGTTTCATTAAAAAAAATAGACATCTAGCTATGTTCACTTAAGCAAATGGTAATTTAAGCATCCTAAATATTTCATTTACAGTTCTGTAATTAATAAATGCATTGAAAATTACTTATAGAAAAAACACCAGGTTGCTGTATTTTTAAAATCATAAAGAAAAGTCGCACTTGATCCTAGGAGATCATGGTCTGATAAGTGACTCTGTAGTATATGATCATGTTTGCTCAAACATCAAAGTGGCAGACATTCATTCTCCAAATATTTATTATCTACTATGTGTCAGCTATTGGCTAGTTTCCAGCACTCAACAATGAATGAGGCTGGTCTAAAAATGCTTATGAAATATTGCAGGACAAAACAAGTTATGGAAAGAACACTAGTAGATAGTTCAGAGGGGTAAGAGATCTGTGTTACAAACAATATACATGGAAGGAGGAGGACCCAACCAACCAACTAGTCAACAACCATCAACCAGCCAATCAACCAACCAATCAACCCATTGCCATCAAGTTCATTCTGAGTCACAGCAACACCATGTAGGGTTTACAAGGATATAAGTCTCTCAAGAAGCAGCTAGCTTCATCTTTTTCCTTTGAAGTAGCTGGTGAGTTCAGACCACCTACCTTGTAGTCAGTTATCCAAAAGGACCCCTTGGGAGTAGAAGGAGGGGGATGAAAACTGTGAACGGATGGATCTATTGTGAACTCAACTGAGTTAATGCAGAATAAGAGCTTGCTTGAAAGAAAATATCAAGCCTAGATCTGGTGTGAAACCATTCTCCAGATAAAATAATGATTCAATTTGAAAAAATAAAAACTCAAAAGGATAAAACTGGTGTTAATACACTTTCTACAAAGCTGTAACCCACCCAGCATGTCTGTTTGGGCAGCTGTTTGATTCCCTGCATGATAGACTCATGTAGAAGTGAAATGAAAACACAAAGGACAACTTTGGCTGCCACAACACTGACCGTCTAACTGAAGAGTGAGCACGCCCTTGTTGCAGGACTGTATCAGTTTATACCACGTTTGTCGTCCTAAGGAAGACTTGCGTGTTGAAGCAGAGCAAGTGCACCTGTCCTGTCTGCTTTTAGGAGATTTGGGGAGCCTAAAGAACACAGGGTTGCTTTATAAACTCTAAAGCTCTAAAGCAGTTTCAATACTCTGGCATAGCGTAAGGGATGTATAAATAGCATGTCTTTAAATACCACTTTATTGACTTCCATTCAAGGGAAAGGGACTATATCTGACAATTTGGGATTAAGCAGACATGACAAAATGCTGTCAATAAGTGCTGCCCCATTGGAAGGCATGGCAGTATCGTATGACATCACAATGTGAAGCTAGTTTTTTCAGCTAAGCAGTGAAAAGTCCGTAAAAGAAGTTGCTCCCACTTACCGAGGTTGCGCCTGCTGGAGTTGCACTGCTGGAGTTGCACTGCTGGAGTTGCACTGCTGCAGTTGCACTGCTGGAGTTGCACTGCTGGAGTTGCACTGCTGGAGTTGCACTGCTGCAGTTGCACTGCTGCAGTTGCACTGCTTCACAAATGGACTGTCCCAGCGCTTCCTCCATCAGCAAGATTGGCTCAGCTGATAAACAAGCAGTGGGACCACAGAAGCAGAAACACATACACTGATGACCAAGAATCCCATGAGTATTACCATCAGCTTAGGAACTAGGACCTGGTGCCAGACTTGACTTGCACTTAGGACTTTTTGTGGTTCTGATGCCATGCCTTATTTCCATTCAAGGGAGTCTAGGCTTACCAGGACTGTTGGTAAGACCACTGAAATTACAAAGAGAAGGATGGGCTTGAGAAATAGAGAAAGAAAAAATAATAATTGTAGTGGGATACTTGAAACCAACTTTAACTCATTGTGTAAAAGCCTGATCGCATTTCCCAGACTGGTACTAAAACCAAAACCCTCCACGGAAGTGGAGTCATTTCCAATTCATGGTGGCCCAATAGGACAGAGTGGAGCTGCCAGAGTTTCTGAGGCTGTACATTGTTACAGAAGCAGACTGCAGCATCCTTCTCCCTTGGAACATTTGGTGAGTTGGAGCTGCCACCCTTTTAGTTAGCATGGCAATACTTTAGTGGTGCTAACTTACTGGGTCATCAGGTCTCTGTGTTAGTCCGGGTAGACTAGAGAAACAGATTCATAGACACACTCATATGTGTATAGGAAAGAGCTTTATATACAAGAGCAATTGAATATTGAGAAAACATCCCAGTCCGGTCCAGATCAAGTTAGCCCATATGTCTGATACCAATGTACAAAGTCCTCTTCAGACACAAAACACAGGTAATGACACCGAATGCAGGGCAATCACAGGTCAGTGGGTAGAAAGTCTTGTGGATCCAGTGGTGGTGTAAGCATCTCAACACTGGCAGGGGTCTCCTTGTGGCTTCTCCAGCTCCCAGGATTGTGGCTGCATTAGAGTAGATCCATGTGGCTTCTCTTAATGGATGTTTCAGTTGGAGTGAGCTGAGAGTGTTTCCTGCCTCCAAGGAGGAATACAGGAGTTCTCAGCACCCCCAGAAGGCCATGCCCACACAGAGGTCTTATTGGCTATAACCTGAGTGATACCAACCCTGCACTGTTAATCCTCTCAAATTGAAAAAAATTATATAACTACCACAGTCTCCATGTACTAAGAAGTCTTAAATTACCCCCTTGCGTATCACTCATATTTGATTAATCAAAATTCATTTTCCACTTGTTTCTACATAGGAATCATCTTGTACAATTCCTTGTCCTCCTTTCACCCTCCAACAACTCTGAGAAAGGAATGAGTACTATATTTGATATCGGGTTCATCACCAATTTTTCCATGGCTTCATGCCTGAGACTTGTTTACATTGTCATCCTCTTATAATAGCTGCAATGTGACTCTGCTCTCTTCTCTAGATTTTCATTTTTTTCTGCCTTTGGGCAGATTGGCCTAATGTTGGCATCTCATCATTATTTAGTATTTTAAAAATCACTTATTATAACGATTACGGTCATTTACTCTCTATGACCACTTTATTGGCAGTTGGCGTAGCATGAGAAAGAAGTCAAGACAGGAGAAGTAGATTAATTTTTCCCTACTGAAAGTTCCCTGGAAGTTCAGTAGAGTTTAAGTATTAGACACGTGTCAGTGCTTCCCTGTGCTTTGCCATCTCTCTCCTCTCTTTGAGCAGAATATATCCAAATCAATGCATTAGGATCCCAATGGATGAATGAAAGTGCAATGAGATAGGCACACATAACTCATTTTTCAGATTTATCATACTGCAAGCACGGTGAATATGTTATTTCAAACTTTATCCAACTGCCTTTATCCCAAGATGAAAATGGTGCCCAGATCATTGTATAATGGTCAGCCCCTCAATTATTTCAGTTAGAAATATGCAGGGCAAAGGGTCTCTAAGACCCAGCAGACATTTTCCTATATGTGCATGTTGAAAGATACTGCATTTTTCCATTTTCATCATGGTGTATGTATTTTAAGTACTAAAGGATTAAGAAGCTTATAAAAAGATTGGTGAGGGCTGACCTGAATAGATAAATAGAAGTGTTAATCTGAGAGAAGAAAGTTTGAATTAGAAATGAGATAATTAGAAATGAAGATAAAATGGAACAAATAAGTAGATATGAATGAAAGATTTAGGTCTACCAATGAACAGAGTCTTAATACGTTTGTATGCTATCTCGTTGGTAAACTAAGTGCCTACAAATTGTGTGCTCTTAGTGGAGGCGGTCAAAAGTCTAACAGTAGCGCCAAGTAAAATAGAAAAGTAAGCCAGCACTCTACTTGATACAAAGTTATGAGGCCAGTGACCAATGAACCGTGAAAGTAGAAACTACATTTTTAATTAATTAATAAATGAATCGCATGGCCTTTAAATGACCCCGGTGTCTTCATTATTACTTTCATAACTCTTTACATCTTGAGCTCTTGATCATTTTTTTCACAGTCTTTAGAATGAACATTCCTCTGTACTGCTTAATTTGCACACAAAGGGGAGGCTATCTTTGCGGCAAAGCAATATGGGAAATAATTCCTGTGCTCTGACATGGCTTCTTCTGACTGAAATCCTAGAAGCAAATTGGGGTCTATTTTTTCTCAGGATTTATGTAATAAGATGTAAATATCAATTATCGACACGACAATTGTGCTATTATCCCATCAACTAAGATTGCGTTGGTTTAGGGTGTGGTAAAATTAACAGGTCATGCTGAAAAGGACACTAAAATGTTAAAAAATATTTTCATTAATCTAAAGGAAAAAGCTCACTGAAAGACAAGTGTCTTCTCTCAACATCTTTCAGCATCATCTTTTTGCTCCAACAGACTTTGAGGCTTGGATATCCAGCTGTTTGCTTTGTCAAAATTGTGTGACATTTATTTATTGCTAATAGTTTATTTTCAGAAGCATGACAACAGGAATGCTTTCCCCCAGACACTTAAATGTGTTCAAGGGTTCCACAGCCGCATGTGTTTGGATGGAGGTTTCAATATCCTGTTTACAGGGACTTGAATTTGGCGATCCCAAAATAACCATTAAAAACATTTCTACCCTCCCGAATGATTCCATAGCATTGTAAGGACGCTCTCCCGTGAGAGCCTGGCCTATTGTGTCCTACCCCAGGTGACTTGTCTTATGAAGGCAAAGTCCAGATGGCGTATTCTTCCTGGCTCCCGCACCTCACAGCAGTGCTGTGACGATCAGGCTCAATATCTGTGAAATGTCTTGAGGTCTCAAGGGTAGAATTATTTCTATGTGTAAAAAGCATCATTGTTGTTATAAATAGAAATATCACAGATGCTGTGAGATAATTCTAGATTCCAAATCATCTTTGAAATCCTGGCAACACCCTTTCCTTTCCTCTCCTCCTGACCACACAAACAGAACACACTGCCTTTAACCACCCATGTACATGTAGGGGACTCCTGAAACACTTGATCATTGGATATTAAATTATTACAGAAGTCAGTAGATTTCCCCAACAGGCTGTATCTAAAGGAGCATTTCCTTTGGATAGGTGGTTCAGTATGTCCATGTGGTTGAGCCAATACACAGTATGGGATGAAATTCGAGAGCAGGCAATTTCTGTCCACAGGAATATAGAATTATGGAGCATTTATCAAGGGTTTACCTGGGAGCTCTATTGAATTACTATGTCATTAAAAGGCAGTTTGTTATTTATTCAAGTTGTTATTTTCCAGGATATATGGAGTATTTCTATCATAGTTACAGGAATTCCAATATTTTTGGGAACAGTTCAGAATATTGGTGAATAAATTCAAATCAAGCAGATGCATTAACCATGCATCAGGTTTTAGTCAATTCCTATTTCATTTTAGTTTTAATATTTCAGAGAAGAGAAGGCAGTGGTCATTCTAGTTAACCAAACATTCTGAGTTGGCTTACAAAGTATTTCATTTATTATATCAATAACTAGGTGTTATCACTCCCCATCCCACA
>NW_022103968.1:22694940-22696493 GCF_000313985.2 Echinops telfairi
GTCAAGGTAAGAGAAATTACTAAGATAAAGATGTCTGTAATGATACATAAGTTCATCAAGAAACTATTACTTTCCATGCCTTTAAAACTAGCTTTAAAATATTTATGCAAAACATGCAAACTAATGGGTAGTCTTAACATACTTCTCTTCATAACTGACCGAAAATGATTTATTTACTTCAATGCATCCAAGCAACTGTACCAAGAATGGCGTAACTGAATGACAGTGTCAGAATTAGTGAACACGGCTGGAAACATCAGCTTACATGATATGAATACATTGTCAATTTTCTTGAGATTTCAATATATTTTGTTGTAGTCAAAGGCTGGAATGAAGAGCCCAAGGGTTGCTATCATCACAAAGCCATGTATATTAAGCATGGTCATTTCACGTGCTGATCTCAAGAGGGCATTATCAGGTTTTTATTTTTTCAGATTAGAAGTCCATATATATATACAATTTCCCTACTGAAAATCAATGTCTTGGTAAAATGCATAGCACATAAATAAAATCATCCAGGAATCTAGTCCTATTTTCATATTGATATAAATTCCTTTAAAAGACACAACAAAATACCTATTCATTGAATGTTGGTTTGTTATTTGATTTTTATCTCATTTCGTCTAACAATTATCCTAAAAATATCTTTTTTTATTATCTTGCTTTTTAAAATGGAGAAATTGAGGTACAGAATGAAAATTTGGCAAAGGTAACATAGCTAGTGATGCGTAGCTGAGTTTAAACCCAAGCTCTTTGAATAGAACTTGTTTCCCTCTTTATCAGTATACTCTGTTGCTTCATTTATTACTCTAAAGTCAAGTTTTTATTTGATCAGAGGAAGAGTAGCAGTTAACACATATTGACTGTTTACCATGGGCCAGAATCATAATGATTACATACATTATCTTATGAGTTATGAGCAATATTCAGTACTTTCTACATTTGTCTGAGTTAACAGCACCATTCTCCGTTTGCTCAAGCATTAATTTAAAGTTGGTTTTTGCTATAATATCATAAATATGTGTATTATGAAAATTTTAAGACACCTATGAGTTTATTCATATGAAATATAATAGAACAGTTAAATATGTATTCAACACACAGCTAAGAAAAAAAAAACCTTTGAACCCCTAGTCTGTATGCCGCCCCCCACTACCACCACCAAATTCCATCCTCGCCCCATTCACTACAGAGATAACCAATATTTTTAGAATGTGCTTATCATTATTTTACTTTATAAAAAAAGCAAGGTATAAAAGATAGCCAGTTATCCCCCTATGGAATATTCTTTAGTTTTGTATGCTCTTGACCTTTTGAATAAATGGTGTTAGACTGTGTGTACTCTATTGTGACTCCTTTTTATCAGTCAACATTGTGTATGTGAGTCGTCCAAGTTGATTCATGTAGTTCATTCATTCCCAGGGCTATATCAAAATATAGCTTGATTCACTTCTCCTTTCTCTTGTTTCTGGGCATTGGGTTTGTTTGCAGGTTTTTCCTTTTCTGAGCTTTGCTGCTACAAACATAGATCTTTTTTCAAGTCTTTGGGTGCC
>NW_022103968.1:22697895-22699951 GCF_000313985.2 Echinops telfairi
TTTGGTTCATTTTCCATCCCTTTCCTCTGTGCACTCTGCCTTCACCATCGATCCTATCTATTGTTTCTCCAGACACATGGGCATTGTTCAGGTGTCCCACTCAATAGTTCCTTCATCTAGTCTGCGTGTTTCCAAGGTACATCCTCCTGGTAGCTTATAAACCAGATTCTATTGTGCTAGGGTCTCAATCCCACTGCTTACTCACAGTGGGGGGATATTGACTTGATACGTTATCTTTCACATCTCCATTTTTATACTTCAATTTGGTGGCGAAATGTCTTAAACTAAAGAACTAGTATATCCTACTGGGAATTTAAGCACCATGGCAGGATAGAGGTAAAGCCATTTGATTTTCCTCTAAATAACTGCAAAATAAGGTTTAACATCCTCATCTGACACATGGGGCCAGCCCTCTATGAAGGGGTTGATTTCTGCAGAGTAAGTAAAAAATGCATTACCTAGAAATACATTCAGTTATAATGCCCAACAGGGAAGGATTGATCACTAAGGTAAAGCTTCATGTGTGTTCAGCTTAATTTGCCTGTTCTGGAGAGCCTTTCTACAAAGTAGTAGGAGCTGGTGGAATGAGTGGCTTTTAATATTCTTAGGTCAAGTTTAGGTCAAATCCCAATCTATATTTTAACTTCTTTATTGAGTAATGAAAGAGACTTCTTGCACTTGATCCTCTCTTGCAGAAAAATTAACTTGAATATTATTAATGTCGTTTTGATGAAACAATCACACGATATGGGGCTGCACACTCTTTATTTAGAAATGAATAGAAAGTACCAGCATCCCAAGGCCTCTTTGAAATACATTTGTTCCTTTCTCATTTTTTTTTTGCTTTTATGAAAATGAAATCTCATATACAAAAAATGATTGATAACTAAACTGTACAGATTAAAAGATTTTAGATGGTTGGTTTTATACTGAGGGCTGGAAATATTTAAGTGGATGGAAGAACCTGATTGTGAAAGTCTTCTCCGGGCAACGCCAGAGTGATGATCAAACTCAATTTGATTTGGTGACGAAGGTGTTTGATTGAATATGTGTGCATACGGATTTTCAACTGCATTCTGCCATTATTTCCCAAACCCAAAATTTCCCTTTTAATGATTTTGTTATTTATCCCATGCAAAACTCAGAAAAGTGGTTCAAACCAAACCTACACATTGATACTCTTTTATTCTGAGTATCTTAAAGCAGTTTCATGAGCCGGTCTTTGCCCCCGATCATCATGACATACACTTACATAGATAGACTAGGTCTCTAGTAAAGAGGTTTACTTGTTTAATAAATCAACTGTTTCTTCATTTGTTCCACAATTTCTCCAACAGCCTTTGCTCATAACGAAGAGAATCAGCTTGAAATGATGTGTATCCAAGGTCATTCTCTCCATGAAGGTGCTTTGGCTCAGAAGTTCATTTACTGCCATCAAGTGACTTCTGGCTCATCGACACCCTTTAGGACATATGGGTTTCTGAGATTTTAACTATTTACTGAGTAGATACCCTGGTCTTGCTCCTGCAGAGCAGCTGGTGGTTTCAAACTACTGACCTTGTAGTTAGCAGCCCAATGTGTAACCACTACACTACCAGGGCTTCTTT
Source organism: Echinops telfairi (assembly GCF_000313985.2). NCBI lineage: Eukaryota > Metazoa > Chordata > Mammalia > Afrosoricida > Tenrecidae > Echinops > Echinops telfairi. Next base: position 22,699,503 of record NW_022103968.1, read on the forward strand.
GTCTCAGAAACATTAAGCAGTTAACCACTAGTCTACTACAACGCATGGTGACTTGGCCCCTTGTGTATCAGAATAGAACCCTGGCCTGAATATTGTCAGTCAAGGGTTTCAGGAGTAAACCATCAAGTGTTTCTTTGAGGTGCCTCTTACAAGACTCACACTGTCAATATTTCAATTACTAGCTCAGATAGTAACTATTCACTTTTCCAAGGAAATTTGTATTAGTTATTGAAACTCAACTCTGCAGCCCATGAGACTAAAGGAGAACCAAAGGGTTTTCTCCAAACTCTTCATTTTTCCTCTATCCATTTTGTCTTCGGTGAGAGATTAGCTTTGAGTATAGTTATTTTTTTGAACACTACTACTTTTTTCATTGTATTTCAAAGCACTCTGACAGAGATGGGTGCAACCTTCTCATCTTGGTGACTAATATGCCATCAATTAACAAC
>NW_022103968.1:22700852-22702669 GCF_000313985.2 Echinops telfairi
CCCATGTCTTCATGTCTTTTTTCTGAGTACAAGACAGAGGTGGCTATTAAATTATTTCTAGGATACGGTAACTGATCTCTAGTCTGACATTCTTTGCAATCACAATGGTAACAAGGATGCTTCGATAAAATTGGAAGGATATTTGGAACTGAACTTGATCCCTAAATCCTGACTAGCTCTACAAGTGAACAACAACAACAAAATAGTTCTTTATGCTCCAAACCTCAACTGCCTAAGTTGAAAACAAGCTTAATAGTAATCCTCTTTACTTAACGTAGTTGTTTCAATGGTGTTCCTAATTTGAGACTCCTTTGAGTTCTCTTCCTACTACAATGAAGAACACATATGGGAGAGAATAGAATGTAATTCAATTTATTTTTCAGAAACTTTAACCTTTCTTCTCCAAAGTGGAAGCACAGGACAAGGAGCCTTAAAACTTTGTGTTCTGTGCAAGGGCCTTTCCCACTGAAGGCTGACTTGTAGAGTAAGGCCTCCATAAGACTAAGATAGCTTTTAATGCCTCTCTCTGGTGTGTACTTATGGTTTGGGTTGCCACAAGGTTAGCAGTTCAACTCCACCAGTCACTTCACATGGAAAAGACAATGCTCTCTGCTCCTGTAAAGAGGAACAGCTTCAAACACTCTAAGGGCAGTCCTGCAGGATCACAATGAGTCGAAATTGTCTTGATGGTAGTGAATATTAGAATATTAGTATCATCTCCTTTGTTGTTGTTGAAGATGTTATATACAGGGATTTTGCTAATTAGCCATAACATGCTTAACAGATGGTGGATTTCAGATTTGTGGAGGAAAAATGTATTCAAGTTATGGTTACCCAGAGCTGCATGTGGACCCTTTAAGGATATAAATATCTAGGAAGCAAAGTTCTAACTGGGAACTTTTCAGGTTCTTTTGGGTTTTAAATAAAGTCAAAAATATCATTTTTATACTGAAATATGAAACTTGAAAAATCTGTGTGAATTTATTTACTACCAAAGTTAATACTAATGAAATTTATTTGATTCTTTTTTGACAAAAGAACCAAAAGTTTCATTTATACAAAACTGATACTGCTGCTTCGATTATATCCTGGTGCATTTATCCTTTGTGGTTATTAACTCGTTAGGTGCTTCCTATCATGGCTATTTCACTCTGTCCTTGGCCACTGAATATCCCCTGACTCATGAGGACCCTATGTGCAACCGAAGTAGCACTCCCTGGTCCAGAATCACCCTCCCAACTGTTATGTCTGGGCCTACTGTTGATACTTTAAAAAGAATGGTAATTCAAACCCTTCATTGTGTACACTTGAGACTTGGACTTGGATCAAGATGCAGTTGTGCAAACACAACAAGCGAATGCTGTATGGTTTCAAACCAGGAAATGTGTATGATGGAGTTGTATCCTCTCATCCCACTTAGTCAGTCTGTATGCTGAGTACCTCATCTGTGAGGCTGGCTTCGATGAAGAAGAGTGAGGCCTCATAACCGGAGGAAGGCATCTTAACAACCTTTGATACACCGGTGATGCAACCTTCCTTACTGAAAGCAAGGAGCACTTGACACACTTGCTGATGAGGATCAGGGATAGCAGTCTTCAGGATGGATTGCAGCTCATTATAAAGAAGACCAAATCTTCACAACGGGACCAATAGGGAACATAATGATGGATGGAGAAAAACGAATTGTCGAGGATTTTGTCTTGCTTGGATCCACACTCAGTGCTCATGGAAGCACAGCCAAGAGATCAAACACGAGTTACATTAGGTTAAGCTGCTACACAAAATTTCTTTTTCTTTTTTTAACATTTTCAAAAATA
>NW_022103968.1:22703291-22705209 GCF_000313985.2 Echinops telfairi
CTGACCCAAGCCATGGTATATTCCCTTACCTCATGTGCATGTGAACGTTGCACATTGAAGAAGGGAGACCAACGAAGAATTGATTTATTAGAATTGTGTTGCTAGAGAAGAATACTGGAAGAACCATGGACTGCCTGAAGGACAAAACAATCTGTCGTGAGAGAAGTTAAGGCCACTGCGCTCTTTAGAAGAAAGGACGGTGAGACTTTGTCTTACATGCTTTGGACATGTGGTGAGGGGAACCCAGTCTTTGGAGAAGGACATCATGTTTGGTAAAGTTTAAGGGCAATGAAAAAGGGGAAGGCTCTCAAGGAGATGGATTGACACTATGGCTGCAACTATTAGCTCACACATGGGCACAATCGTGAGGACAGCGCAGCTCCAGACAGTGTTTATTCTGTTGAGCATAAGTTTGCTATGGGTTGGAACCAACTGGACAGCGCCTAACAAAAACAACTGTGGACACCACTGGGACTATTTATCTTATTAACGGTATTCTTAATTTTTCACTGATGCTCAACTTTACCAAGTATAATGTTCTTTTCTTATGATAGCATGTGCAAAGTAGGTAAGATGAAGCCTCACTATCTTTGCTTCTAATGAACATTCCAAGAAAACTTTGTTCTTCTGGCAATCCATGGGAAATTCCATCTTCATTACCAACACCGTAATTCGATTGCCTCCCTCCTTCTATGGTCTTCCTCGTCACTGCCCAGCTTTCACATTTATAAGAGGTCTTTGAAAATAGCATAGCTTGAGTCAGGAATGCCTTAGTCCTCAAAGTGAACATGGCTTTAGTATATGCCAAATGAAAATTCTGTAATTAAATAGTTATTAGTGTCTGAAAATATGGAACCTGGGAGATGATGCTTCTTTGTTTGTATCTTTCAATAACCACACGTGCTTTAAGATCTGCTTTCTTCAGGAGCAAGGGAATGGGTGAATCTTTAGGGTAGATATTATGTTTACCTCATGCAAAAGGATGGTATTAAACAGAAGAATATTATATGACACATGTATCATGGCATATGAACACCAAATGCTTGCAGAATAGTACGTGTTTATTTTTGCTTTCAGTACATGCCAACAAGACAAGTAGCAGTTTAGTGAAAAACCCCATGCACAGCTTCTTTCCTGAGAAAGAGCGTAACAAAAGAGACCACAAGTACGATGATTAAGTGTTTTCTTGGAGTTATTAAACTAAAGCCTGGGCATTTGCTGTCTCTCTTCTTCTGGGACTGTTGGTTTCATACAGTTTTCTTTAAAGACCTATTAATATGACTTCTATAGAGGTGCTGAGAGAGCTAATTAAGCCACAGGAGCAGTACACCAAGAGATTAGCAAGAGAAGAAACCTTTCCATCCTGAGACTTGATGGGAGAAAAGAAGGGATTTAAACAATGGGTGTCTTGATAAAATGTGAGCAGGATGGGCCATCCGACAGGTGCTTTAAATATTCAGTGCCTCCATCAATCACCACAGACAATTGGTGAAAAAGTAAACCTAAGACACAAACTCACTGCATCAAGTCGATCCCAACTCCTAACAATCCAATGGTCCACAGTAGAACTGCCCATTTGGGTTTCCAAGGTAACAAATATTTACTGGGTCCGAAAACCTCATCTTTCTCTCAGAGCAGCTGGTAGACTCAAATTACTGACCTTCTGGTTAGAAGTGCAACGTGAAAGTCATCACTCCCCTAGAGCATGTGGTGTGTGTCTCTGGGCTGAACAGCAGAGCTTCCTAGTGAAGGAGTAGAGAAAATAAATATTCCCGTCTCTGTCTCCTCCTGCTTTTGAAATTCTGCCCATGTTTCCCATTAGCATAAGTCAGTGGGAAGCCAGAAGGAAAGAAACCCGAATGTTATAGAAGTCAGTTTTTCAGAACCCACTCACTCACTCACTCACTCACTCACTCAC
>NW_022103968.1:22705334-22708942 GCF_000313985.2 Echinops telfairi
CCCACCCACTCATTCACGGCCGTCAAGTCAACCTGGGCTCATAGTGACCGACCCTATAGGCCAGGGTACAACTGCCCAGTGGGTCTCTGAGACTGTAATGGCAACGGCAATGGAAAATGTCCTCTTTCTCCTGTGGAGTGGCTGCTGGTCTCAAACTTGTAACCTACTACACCAATCGGACACAGGTGAGACCAAAAAAAAAAATGCAGAAGATGAGTCTGGGGAGGTAAAGAAGTATAAAGATTAAAAAGCAAACATCATTTTGAGATGTTTAAAGCAAAGATAAAATGAGCAACATCAAAATATTTCCCTTTCCTCCGGGTGATTTCATTAACTACCAATTTCTATACATGGAAGGAGGTGGGAGCATCAAGCTGGGGATACCTGGAAATTACAAATGATCTGTTTCAAATAGACCTATGACGTGCTCTTGATAGTGCTGCTTAAGTACAGAAGATTTATCATTCGGATGTTCCAACTTAAAGCAAAGGAGTCCAGACTAAGCTAGTTCTATAATATTCCTGTATTAAAACCCAGATGGGAAAGCTTCTTTCTTTTGGTGGCTCACTTGCCTTCGCTGGTGCTATGGAAGATCGAGAGATTGTCAAATGATACATTACTTTATCTGTTTCTGACAAGTAGGATCCTCTATTTCAGAGTGTATTATGACTTCTGTTCCTAGAAACAAAGGAAGAAAAATTATTAAGCTATTAAAAAGCCTTTTGAATATTCATAACAATATGCCCATGCATGGTTATTTAGAAGAGGAAGCCACTATCAGATAAATAACTTTAAAATGTATCATTTTTCTTCCTTTACCCTTATTCAGTCGTTGTGAGGCAACTTCTTACAGTTAATCTTCATTATTGCTAAATTATTTTTGCTTTGGAGTCTCTACCAGCAAAAGTGAGTAGACTATGGGGAGCCGTCCACATCAAAATTAGCACTCGAACAAATAAAGCACTTTACTTGTTATATATTAATCATGGATTAATGGGGGATGGAGATGCAATTTGCCCAGTAAGTGTTCAAGTTTTTCTTAATCAGAAATGTGCTTGAGGAACACTTTTTTAAGAGCGGAAGATGGATTAATGGCATACTTCCTAAATATAATGAAAGAAGGAAATTTCCTAAAGGGTTAGTTCAAATTTTATGGGTCTATATTATGAAGAGTTGGCCAAGAGAAGTTTCAGGCATAATTTCCTAGACTCATGGTACAGCTGTCTAAAAAGGGACCAAATGAATCAATCTGGTCAAGGTCAACATAGCAAGTTTAACCATATGATTTTACTCACTACCAAGGAGTTCATTTCACTTATAGCAACCCTATTGGACAGAGTAAAACTGCCCCTTCGAGTATTTGAAACTGTAGATCTTTACATGTAAAGCCTCCTCTTTCTCCTTTGGAACAACAGGTGTTTTTGAACTACTGATCTTGACATTAGCAGTCCTCTTCATAGCCAGGTATGAGTAGGCCACCGGGTCTCCTATCACAAGGGAGATTAAAAAACACCCAAACAAACAAAAACCTCAAACTCATTGCCATCGTGTCAATTCTGACTTATGGCAACCCTATAGAACGGACCGAGAACGTGCTGGTGGGTTTCCACAGACTAAATCTTCACGGGACTTGAAAGCCTTATCTTTCTATCTGGTGAAACAGCTGGTATTTTCGAACTGCTGACCTTCTGATGTGTAGCTCAACTCATAACCCCTCCAGAAACAGAGCTCCTCTACAAAGAGCAACACAACCCCAAACCACACTCACTGCCACCCACGCATAGCAACTGCTCATGTGGGTGTTCCGGACTGCAACTCTTCCTGGGAGCAGAGAACCTGCTCTTTCTCCAGACTAAGGGAAACAGTGATGGTGACTGACTCACTGAAATATTGATCTACAAGTTATTTTACATATCCACAGTCAACATTAGAGTTTTAAGCTTTTGTGGTTTTAAATATATTTAGATAGATAGATAGATAAAATCCATTCCCATTTTATTTTTACTCTATGGCTTAGTTTCCTAACAATGTCATAACAAAATATCACTGAGTAGGGAGCTTTAAAGAAAAGAAACCATTCTGCTTTACAGATCTGAAGGCTGAAGGGCATGGTCAAGGTGGAGGCATGGTGTGCTCCCTCTCTAGATTCTCCTATCCCTGCTTACTTCTTTGAGTTCCGGAGCCACTGGCATTCCTTAGCCTGCAAACGGATCCTGACAGGGATCTTTCCAAAGTATATTTTTGGCTGCTTCTATTCTCAGAAGCATTAGGACTTATCCTATTTCAGTCTGACGTCATTAATTTACAAAGAACTTCTAGCCCCAGGCCTCAAAACACCCAAAGAAGCCCATTTTACCAAACAAGGTCACATTCTCAAGTACAAAGGTTAGAATTTCAAAGTATTTTGGGGGTGGAGAGGGGACACAATCCAATTCACAACAGCATAAAGATGTATTTTATTATTGCATTTTTATCAGTGTCTTTTTATATCTCACCATTCCTCACTGCGTTGTGACCTCTCTTGACTGCAGTGATAAGTCTTCAGCATTTATCATAGATACTGGATCATACAGTTCTTAAAAATGATAGAATGAATGAATTCATAAATACTTGGGATGTCAATGTTTGTCAATAAGAATGGGATGAGTTCATGAATTTATGATATATGAAGTTTTCACACAATGCAAAAGAAAGCTCTATGCATACTACATGACCAGATTTCCTTACTGACAACCTAGCATTGTTAACCTAAGAGCATCCTTTATAACATAGTTTCTCTTGGGAAAGACAAACCCTCAGTAGCATTTGTGTTATTTGCTGTTAGTGAGAAATATGTTTTTCTTTAAATAACCACCAGAAGATGAAGAACAAAAACCTTGATTGTACTTGAAGCAAATTGGGGGATCATTTATTACGCATGCGTTCACATCGAAGAAGATGATGTTCAGGGCTTTGTGATCTTTACTTCCCCTCTGTCACGCGTGGAGGAGTGGCATGCCGCCTCAGTCCAAGAGCTGCTGCCTGGTGGCGGTTATGTACGTACGTGTTGAGAGCAGAACAAGGAATGAGCGGCGGCAGCTGCATGCACAGCCCTTAATTGTGAGAGCAAACATTTCCTCAGGAATACCCCAGCAACCTTCTGTTTATTTTCTGTGGCCTAAAATTGGACTACGGGTTTACTTGGGCATCTGATAATTAAATGTTGTTAGGTGCTATCACATTGATTTTGACCCATAGCAACCTTATGTTCAGCAGAAACCAACACTGTCCAATCCTATACCAGCCACGTTTGAACCTACTGTGGCATCGACGGTGCCAGTCTGGCTCTTTGAGGACGCTCTTTTTGTTTGACCTTCTACCTTATCAAGCATGATGCCCTTTTCCAGGGACCAGCCTTTCCTGATAAGATGCCCAACGTATGCAGGAGACAGAGTCTAGACATCTTCACTGACAATAAGCATGCTGGTTGAACTCTTCATTGACTTGTTTTTCCATCTGCAATCCACAGTATTTTCAACAATCTTCATCAACACCGTAAACACAATGCATCCAGGTTTGTTTTTTAATGGTCTTCCTTATTCAGTATGTAACTTTCTCAGACATGTGGG
>NW_022103968.1:22709460-22711559 GCF_000313985.2 Echinops telfairi
TGTTTGTTTATTTGTTTACATAGAATTAAAATCAATACTGAAGGTTTCTATTAGCAAGTGCATCAAATCCTTTTTGCTTTCAGCAGAAAACTTATGCTATCTGCATCTCACCTGGTGTTAATGAGGCTTCCTTCAAGTCAGATGCCTAGTTCTTTACATTGTCCAGCTTCTTGGAGTACTTGTTCATCATACAGATTGAATATATGTGGTGAGAAGACCCACCTTGGTCCACCTCTTTCCTGATTTTAAATCATGCAGCAATCCCTTGTCTGCATACTTCTTGTGCCTCTTGGTCAATGTACAAGTTCATTAGGAGCTTATTTAAGTATTTTAAATTCTCAGTTTAATCCCCATAGTTAAATGCTATGGCACCGTCAATAAGGCACAAGTCAGTATCTTTCTGGTATTTGCTTTCAGCCAGAAAATCCATCTTATATCAAGATTGCATTCCCTTATTCTAATCCTCTTCTGAATCTGACTTGAATTTCTGGTAATGTCTTTTCAATGAGGTGCTACAATTTTTCTTTAGCTATCTTCTGGAAAATTTCACTTGTATGTGATATTAACAATATTGTTAGTTTCACATTTTGTTAGGTCACTATTCTTTGGAATGGATCTTTTCCAGTAGTTTGACCAAGTAGCTATATTATAAATATCTTAGCATACATAAGTGAGTGCTTCCAGTGCTGAATAAATTTTGCTGAAACATCTTGATTGATATCCCATTAATTCCTGGAACCTTGTTTTTCACTAATGCTTTCAGTGTAACTTTGATTTCTTCCTTCAATATCTTTTGTTCTTCTTCTTTTTTAAGAAATAGTTTTATTAGTATATTTTGCAGCTGTCATATAATTTAATCATTCAATCATATTAGGAAGATTTCTGTAATCATCACCACAATCAGAACATTTCCTTCTCAAAAAGAATTGTTGTTAGTGCCCCATTTCTCTAATCCTCCCCAGCCATGCCCCTATCCAGTTACGGTCTCTAAAATATACACATCCTGGATTTCATATACATAAACATAGAACATAAACCAGAAATTAAAAAAAAAACACACAAAACCCTATCATAATGACTAGATAAAACATAAAAGAAGCTCAGTTAAAGAGTAAGCAGAAAATATTAAAAGCTATAACAAATTTGAAATGAAAAAAATGCAGGTCAAATGATAAGGTATTACATTTTCTTCTAAGTATATCTGCTATAATCAGTTTTGCAATGCTGTATTAGTCCTGGTAGGTTATAGAAACAAAATTCATAGACATTCATGTGTATAAGAAAGAGCTTTATTTACAAGAGCAATTGAATATTGAGAAAACATCCCAGCCCAGCCAGATCAAGTCTGTAAGTCCAATATTAGCCCATATGTCGATACCAATCTATAAATTCTTCTTCAGATTCAGGAAACACATGCAATGATGCTGAATACAGGAAGATCACAGGCCAGTGGGTGGAAATTCTGTGGATCCAGTGGCGGTGTAAGCACATCAGCACTGGCATGGGTCTCCACATGACTCCTCCTGCTCCAGGGCTCTAGCACAGCTCTGTGTTTCCTGTCATCAGGAATATCAAACAGAGGGGGGGTGCGTCCCACCTCCAGTGAGCTATTTATCTCCTTCCTACCTCCAAATGAGGTCATCAAGCTGTGATCTGATTGACGTTAAACTCCACCCTTCACTCTTAATAGTCTCAAGTTGACAACAGATTATGTAACTACCACAAATGCTCACTGTCTGGTAGTAAGGCTATTCCCATCCCTAGACTATGGTCAGAGGGAATTGGCCAGAGACTTAATCCATGTAAGGAGCCTGAAAATAGATTTTGGGCTTCCTCTTTCATCCCTAATAACATCAGTCCTTGATCAAATGATACCTCTTGAAATAGTTGAAGATCCACCAATTTTTTTGGTATAGTGACTCAGTGTATTTATTCCATCTTTTAAAAAAATGATTTTATTGAGGGCTCATGCAACTCTTATCACAATCCATCCATCCATTGTGTCAAGCACTTTTGTACATTTGTTTCCCTCACCATTCTCAAAACATTTGCTTTCTACTTGAGCCCTTGGCATCAGCTCCTCAGTTTCCCCCTCCATC
>NW_022103968.1:22713088-22714779 GCF_000313985.2 Echinops telfairi
TTTGCTGAAGATTGTTCAATTATTATTTCAGTAGTACATGGACATGGAGTTGCTAGGGAATTCAAGCTGGATTCAGAAGAGGATGCAATGAGGGATATCGTTGTTGACATAGATAGATCTTGGCTTAAGGCCGTGAAGAGCACAAAGATGATTACTTATGCTTTGTTGACCATGCAGCGGAATTATACCATGTGGATAATAAATTATGGATACCAATGGAGCAAAATGGGAATTCTAGAACACTTCTTTGTGTTCATGCTGAACCTATATAGGGACCACGAGGCAGTAGTTTGAACAGAACAAGAGAATACTGAGTGGTATTCTCAAGTGTAATCAGGAGAGATGTTTGCCAGCGTTGTAACTTACTCAGTGTCTATACTGAGCAGATCATATGAGAAGCATCAGAATTGGAGGGAGGGTTATTAACAACCTGATAAGGGCATTGAGCATGGCAAAGTTGAGGGATAGCAAAATAGAGGAAGACTCTCAAGAAGATGGATTGACACAGTGGTCCAAGCATGAGCTCAAACACGAAAACTCTTGTGAAGATGGCAGAGAACACAGGTGTTATTATTTGTAGATGAGACTGCTCAAGATTGGGGAGATTTTGAAGTGTACTGTGGATTACACAGCACGATTGATATAGCAAGTTGGAAGGGAATCTGTTTATTATTAAATTCATATCCTTCTTAAAACGTTATCCATTTATTCAAAGGTAGTTATTGAGCAACTATCAATTTCAAGCAATGTTAGGTTTATGCTTGTGTAAGAAAAAGATGCAGAATAGGGCCTTTGTCCAGTAGATGAGATGGGAAAGAGACACTTAAGTCTCCCAGCACTGCAAAGAACAAATGCATTGGGAGAGATAGTGAAAGAACGTGTCTTACATAAATGACTTTTGAGTTGAGTTATGAAGGGTGAATAAATACAAGTGTCCCCCCAGATTGACTTTGAACCTTGAGCGGGCAAAGACTTCATGTGATTCGCCTACATGTGTCTTGTATAGGTTATTTTTCTGCATTTGGCATTGTAAGCAAGAAGTATTTGTTGAAAGAAAACGTCTAAATATTGCTCACTACAGTGCAGATTATCATTCTCGAAACCACCCTAAGAGGTGGACTAATAGCAGAGTGTGCCTGACAGCCCACGGAAAGAAGAGGTTCTATGCGCTATCACAATGACACCTGTTTCAAGTCTTGGCTTCTGAGCAAATGGTGACCCATGCTGTGTTCTAGAAAACCACATTATCTTCGCTGACACAACTGAATTGGGGTACAGTGATCCAGGTGCCACCTTCAATCATCCGCCCCAAGGATTTTTAGTTTGTTTGTTTCTTTAGCAAGATAAGAACTGGTACTTCAGTGCCTAACCAAGCTGTCTTCTCAGGGAAATGTTATCACAATGGAGTTGGTTCCTGCTGCGCCCTAACTGCCAGGAACTTGATTTTCTCTGTTGTCATAGTGGCCTTTTCATCTTTCATGTAAAGTACTAGGTGCACATATAGTCAATCACACAACTTTTTAACTGCCAGTTTTGATCCAGTGTTGAAAAAAGATTCAAGAAGTTGTCCTCAAGAGTGAGAGACTTAGCCGTCTAGGGGTCCAAGTCCAGAAAAATGCACTTAAAAGGAGTTGCATCCCCAAAGCACACTTGTATCCATGATGAATTTTGGTTGCTTGGCGTACTCTTTG
>NW_022103968.1:22716330-22733471 GCF_000313985.2 Echinops telfairi
TGGGCTCAAACTTCCTACATCACCATGTTTTCTATGTAGACAAAGAGCCAGTCATTCAAACAAACCAATGAAATGTTATGTAGTTTAAATTAAGAATGGTGTGCACCAACATAATATCTTTTCACCATACTTACTCAATCTGTATTCTGAGCAAATAATTCAGCTACATGAAGAAGACCACTGCATCAGGATTAAAAGAAAATTCATGAACAACTTTCAGTATGCAGACATTGTTTGTTGAAAGCGAAGAGGACTTGAAGCAGTGTGAGTTATATCTCAACAAAACACAAAAGTCCACCCAACTGAACCAATAAAACACCATCATGATAACTGCAAGAAAGATTGAAGTTTTCAAGGATTTTATTTTTCTTGGATCTACCATCAATGTCCTCGGAAGCAGTAGTCAAGAAATCAAATGACATATTGCCTTGGGAAAAATGTGCTGTAAATGACCATTGGAAAATATGAAAAAGCAAAGATTACACTTTGAGAAATAAGGTGTGATTGACCCAAATAGATATATGTATATACATACATATATAGAGATGTCCAGTATATATATACACAAGACAGTGACTAACAGAGATCAAAAGAACAAAGCATGGCTGATTTTGAATTATGGTATTGTCAAAGAATATTGTGTATAACTTGGTTGTAAACAAGAGTGAACAAATCTACCTTGGAAGACAGGTAACCAGTTTGCTCCGCAGAAGTGAGCAAGGTGAGATAACAGCCACATCCTATGATCACGTGGTCAGTAGGGAACAGTCCCTAGAAAAGAACATTATGCTTTGAACACTAGGTGGTCATGAAAAGAGGGAGACTGTCGATGAAATGCATGGCGCAATGACTGTGACGCTGGGCTTATGCCTATAAAATTCCACAGTCAGGGTGCTATGTGCCCTTGAACCAATCCAACTCCTTGTGACCACATAGACTTTCCGTTATGGTTTCCTTGACAAGTCTTTTCTCACTTGGAACAACTGGGAAGTTCAATTTATCTACCTTTTGGTTAGTAGCCAAGTGGTTAACAATTGCATCACCTTCCAGTACAATACAGAGGACTCTGCTTCCAACACTATAATGACCGGTATTCTATGGTTACCCAGAGGATGGTAAAAACAGTTAGGTACTCAGCTACTAGGTGAATGTTTGAAAATTTAAAATCACCAATATGTACCTCAGAAGATAGGATTGGCAATCTGCTCCCCGAAGGTCACAGCGTTAAAAGCCCTGTGGAGCCGTTCAACTCTGCACATGTGGGGCTCATCTAAGATTGGAATTGGCTCAATAGCAAATGATCACAGTAATAATTCTCAGTAAGCGCTTTACCAGGCCTCTTTTCCAGCTCTCAGTTATTCTGTAAACTGAGAGTCTCAGGACTACTAGTTACACAAATGATATTTCAAATCTTTGGTGGCATAACTTCAGGCATCACAACCTGCAACCCACCATAGTATGACAAAGTGACATACGTGTGGTGGACATGTACTAAAACAAGAAACCAACAATAACCACAACAAAGCATTTTCATCGAGTTGGTTATGACTCAGAGTGACCTTATCTTTTATTCAATACAAGTATAGGGAAGTGAATATCCCCGTAACTTTAGTGGGTAGCAAGAACTTAATCATAGACAAGCTTAGTAATTAAATGTTATCATTTATTAAGAGTGATAGCAATTGGTCACAGTTTAGAAGCTAGTCGCCAGAGCAGAGAAGACGAAAATCATTGATTTAAAAAATGGAAGATATTAAACTTGGAAAGGTGAAGATTCATGAGGGTATTCAGATTTTATGGGATAGCGTATGGAAAGGGCATGAGGCTCATCCTCACGGCACGGAGGGAGAGAAACAAAATTAGTGCACAGAGGTGAAGGTGGCATAAATATTGACTGTGCACCAGTACATTTCCAAGCAAATAGAATGAGCTGTGGTGTGAGCTCCTATAAGGAGTGAACAAGCGTGGGAGCCAGTGTTGGGAGGATTCACTTGTCAGAGGAGTTGTTGATTCAGTCGGATTACGACTTTTGAAAACACAGGGTCTATTATTCTTATTGACACGATGTGTCGGGAAGCAGTAACTCCTGTGGAGAAATCAGCCTAGAAAGGAAGACCTCACTGTAAAGAGAGTGGGAGGACAGATATGTAAATGCAGGTCAGATTTCCAGAGCTAAAAGGGAACAGTGAGGTCGTTCAAGACGTGCAAGATAAAGAGGGAAGAAGTGGGGAAAGGTCAGAAAAGTAGGGCTGATAGAGGGAGGCATGTATTTTCGAAACGGTTTGGTGATCTACTCAAAGGACAAGGAAGGACTAAGGCCTACATGCTAAGATCTTAATGTCATTCGACAAATAAGCTGCTCCTTCTGAGACAAAAGAATATGGATTTTGGAACCAGGAAAACCCAGATTCCAATCAAGAAGCACTTTTCCTGATGAAACACTCTCCAAACCATGTGATTGAGCTATCCAAAAGTTGAGGTTTCCCTCCGCAATAACTCTGCCTTCTTGTTGAGAGCACTAAGTAAATTCACTAATGTGAGGTCACGATTATAGAAAGTTTCCCAAGGATGAAAATATCAACAGTATTTTTATGTATTTCCATTTTCTCCCTCTCGCTTTTCCTGTTGGGAATGTTATCCAAAGAAATGCCGGTATTGCTTACCTTATATTACATGGTGTGCGTAGGGTAGTGCTAAAGTCTATTTATATCCTAAGGCAAAAATTGCCTACAGTCAGCTATACTGTTGAAAATAATTTTTACTTTGCGAAAAGAGCAGAAAGATACACGTTCTTTAGCAAATAACGTCACAGCACTGTGCTGCTGACATCTGTTGTAGTTGTGAGGATAACATTTAAAAAGTCAGATCTCATCTCTTTAAGCAAGAGATCCAAAAATTAAAACCACATGAGGCAAACTTAATTTATCTCTGCAATTATCCTTGCATGTATAGGAACATCACGTACTTTTTCTTACTACTTTATCCAATTTGCTTCGGTAAAATTCAGTTTACATTTTTGTGTTAAACTGTTTTTCATGTATATTGCCCCAAATTGTTTACTCAGTTCTGTTTTATTCAGAGCTTCACGTTTTCTCTCAGGCTTCTTCATTCTGCTTTCCTTAATGCACACACCTCTTAAGAGAATCCTATTGTCGGGAGGTTATTATCATGTCTCTCACAGAGAAGGTTGTGCCAAAAGAGTACTTGAAAGGTAGGATAAATGACACTTTTCTAGGATTTTCTGAAATCAAAGTAATTATTTCCTTGTTATAGTGGGATTATGGTAGGTCTCTTCTATGCAGAAACCTAGAATATTTAAATTGACTGCTGGAGTCAACTTGACCCAGACAAGTAATGAGTAGGGGTCAGGGAAAAGATTGCATCTTATTTTAAATTCATAGTTAGCTACTTTCTAAAAAGTATAAGACAGTAGAAAATGATTTCAGCTTCTAGATTTACAGAAAGATAAACAGTCTTTCTTGAATTTCATGCTTGTACAATAAGAATAGCAGTTAATGAATTAGCTCAATAGACCTAGGAAGGCAGATTAAATGGATGAAGAGAATGAAATAAAGATGACGTTTTCAGGAGGCTTTCAAGAGAGGCTATGAATCCCAAAGTCCTGTACTATCATATTGTTACTAGGTACAATAAGGGTGTCCAGAATTGAACAAAATATCATGATGGGGCACTTCTTTACATGGAATTTTACCAAGGTCATTGCTCTGTGTATTAGACAATTTAAGACATACCATAACTTCTGGCTTGAGAGAGAAAGGAACTGTAGGAGCCTGATTGTATTATCTACATACCCAACTAATGCAGGAAAAGCCAGTCGATATCACAGACCTAAGGGAGGAATTAACTAATGCTGTAGGTGTTTAATGTTATATATGCACACTCACATACATGCTGTTCTAAGGGAGAAATGAGACCCTACATTCTAAGTTTAATTTATAGAGACACAGTGTTTGTCATCAATAGGACATAGACAAAGACGTGTTATCTGGATGAGGGAGACCTTCAGCATGAGACCATCATGATGTCAAAGAATGACATCAACAGGGCCACTTAAAAAGGACAGGGATGCTATCAGAAAAGCATGGCTAATGGCAGATCAATACGTCGCAGGTGTAGGAAGGACCACAGTCATTGGAAAGGGACTGTAGTTGGGATATGTGCACTGTTTAAATAGAAAATCTTCCATGATTGTTTCAGGGCCTTCCTGACCAAGGCAGTTAGGATATGACTCAAGATCTTGCAGACCCCTAGCACCCCAAATTCCATCAAGTACACATTCAGGCTAGCTGCCCATCCCTGGACTGCAAGGGGAGTGATGGTCGTCAACTTTGCCTGAGGGTCAAGCTATTCACTTTGTCAGTCAATTGTCAGAAATAACTCAATGGAGCCCTATTCTGCATGGAGACTCAAAAATGGAGTAAGAGTTTTCATTGTAAACCTTCTGGAAACCTAATGCTCAGAAGTGAAGTTCAAATACAACAAGAACACCCCCCTCCCCTCAAGTCCTGATTCTATTGAGATAAGAGTCTATAGAATATCTGGCTGGCCCTCCACGAGATGCAAATGGTATTGATAAAACCCAGGCAAGGTGGGAATGCCTACACACTTCTTAACAAAGTAAAATTTATTAGGTTGATAAGAATGAAATCTTAACTGCTCATGTTCCCATAATGAAAGTTATTGTTGGAAAATCAAATAATTTCACATTCCTGTTAAAATAAGCATGAACTGTGATCTTTGCCTCGCATGTTCAATATGATTTCTTTTTGTAATATGAATATCCATATGTTTTAATTTATTTTTATTCATAATTTTATTAGTAGCTCTTACAGATGTCATAACAATCCATAATTCAAGTGAATCAAGCCTAATTGTACAATTGCTACTTCAATCAGTTTCAAACATTTCTTTCTTCTGAACTCTTTGATCATCCTCCCTTTATCCCCTCTGTCCCAGAAACCCTTATTATTATTGTTATAATTATTACAATTATATATTTGTATAGCCATATCTTACCTCATCCAATACACCCTTTTACCTGCAATTGTGCTATTTGCTCCCCTTGAGTGAGGTTATAGAGTCATCATTGCTATCAGCTCCCTTTCTCCTCTTTCCCCCTCTGTTCCCATATCCTCAGGGAATCATTACTCCCATTGCTTTTTTCTGAAGGGTTACTCATCCTGGCATTCCTGCATTGAACTATCTTAATTACACAAATGAACATACATAAGTCTAACAATATTAATAAGGTAAAACATAAGCCTTAACAGTAGCTTCCATATATTTATAGCTTGTGTCAGAAAACATTTGTCATTTGGGTATGGAATATTTACTTAAGTAGTACAAATTATGGGCACGTCTGATAATGATGTGAAAAGATAACAAAACAGAACTTCACACCGTCAAACAGTACTTTGTATTTTCAAAACAATTCTATGAATGTAATTAATCCAATTCAATCCAAGATTTTCCAACAACAGTTGCAAAAGTACACTGACAGGGAGCTGCCAGGCTGGATTCAAAAGAGAACATGAAATAAGGGATAGCAATGCCGATGTCAGTCGAATCTTTACTGAAAGCAAAGAATACCAGCGAGATGCTTACTTGTGGTTGATTATTCGTGGCAAGACATTCAAGTATGTGCATAATAACAAATTATGGATAACCTTGAGAAGAATGGGAATTTCAGAATATTTCATTGTGCTTATATGGAGCTTGCACATGCATCAAGCGTTAGTTGTTTGTACAGAACAAAGGGATACTGCATGGTTTGAAATCAAGATAGGTGGACAACAGGTGCATATCCTCTCATCATACGTATTCAGTCTGTATGCTGAGAAAATAATCAGAGAAGCTGGCTTATATGATTAAGAATATGGCATCAGAATTAGCGGGACATGGCAGCAGAATTAGTGGAAGTGATATGCAGATGGCACAACCTTAATTGCTGAAAGTGAGGACTTGAAGCACTTGCTGATGAAGTTCAGTGATTACAACCTTCAGCGTAGATTACAACTGGATGTAAAGAAGACCAAAATCCTTACAACTAGATCAATAGGTAACACAATCAGAAATGGAGGAAAAATTGAAGTTGTCCAGGATTTTGCCTTGCTTGGGTCTACAATCAGTGCTCGTGGAAACGGTAGTTAAGAGATGAAAAGATCAGTTGTGTCAGGGAAATCTGCTACACAAGACCTCTTTAGGGCATTGAAAAGGAAAGAAGCTACTTTGAGGACGAAGATATGCCTGATCCAAACGTTGGTATCTGCAATTGCTTCATATGCTTGTGAAAGTTGGATAGTGAATAAAGAAGACGGAAAAAGAGTCGATGCCTTTGAATTGGGATGCTGGAGACCATTGAAGTGGCATGGATTGCTAAGAGGACAACCAGATTTGTTTTGGTAGAAGTAAGACCAGGGTGCTCGCGAGAGGCAAGGATGGCCAGAATTCGTCCTACCTATTTTGGACCTGTTGTTCACAGAAACCAGTGCCTGGAGAAAGATGTCGGGTTTGGTGAAGTAGAGGGGCAGAGACGGAGGGGAAGGCCCCACAGGAGATGGATGGACATTGTGTCTGCGGTGACGGGCTCAGGCATAGGAATGATTGGAAGGATGGCGCAGGACCGGGCAGTGTTTCATTCTACTGTGTACAGGTCTTTATGGGTTGGAACAGAGTTGATGACACTTAACAACAACAATAACAGTATGAATATCCATATTTTAAAATCTTGTGTCATGAAAGAGTTGTTATTTGGATATGAAATCTTTACTTCAGTAAAAAAAATCATAATGAGCACACTTCAAAATAAAGTGAAAGACTTAATATTGCACTGTTATACAGTACTACATATTTAAAAATAATGCTGCACATGCAGTTAGACCAATTCAAGAAACAACTTTTGAGTCTCAGTGAGTGCAAATACAGGGATTCTAGAGACTGCGCGGCAGCAGAAACACTGACTATATTGATACTGTGATTATAGTGATGCATGCCTATGGAGGCACTGCGACAGTCGAGACATCATTAGTAGAGTGACCCAATGATTGCAGGGGCACAGTGAGGACAGGGACCGTGCGATCACAGTGAATCCGTTCTGCAGTGACTGAGCACTCACAGAGACCCTGTGAGAGTATAAACACTGACTGGAGGGACACAGCAGCTGTAGTGACACAATGACTATGAAACCCCGCGATGTTAGCGACATAGAGATTAGAGAGACCAGGTGATGACAGTGCACCTGTCACTGCAGTGACCCAGTGCTTGTACATGAGACAAGGTCATGGCGCAGTGATGATAGTAGAGACACAGCCACCGTGACAGGATGATGATAGTGACTCAGTGCTTACAGAGACCAGGTGATGACAGTGCCCCAGTCACTGCAGTGACCCAGTACTTGTAGGGACTCCGTGATAGTCGATACACTGTAATGACACAGGGGTGCTCATGACACAGTCGGAGTGACTCAGTGATAGGAGAGACACCACAATTAGAATGAAGCATCACAGTGCTTTGAGTGACAGTGATTGTACTGAGGCCGTGATTTTAGTGATTCGGTGCTATACCGTGAGCAATAGAAGTCAAATCAAGTCCTTGGCTTCAAATGCCAAAGGCGGTTTATATTCATTAATGTGGGAAATGCTTCATTTTAAGTTATATCAAAGTAGTTACAAGAAAAAGATTGATCATGACCAAGAGGCATTCCAGAAAATATTTATGAAAGCCTTGGTATTTGAGTCCCTCTTAAAAGATGAGTATCTCATTGCTTTGACCTCATGACCTTTCTGGAATGCCATTTCATATATCCTGGCCTGTCAACAGCATTAAAGAAGGAAGATCCAATAAATAGCAGGGAGCACTGCAAATGGAAGATGTGTGACACAAGTGTAATTGGAACGGTGCTCGGAAAAGCTGGCTGGGGAACTGAAAACAGTTTAATTGAATCTTATTTTCACAGTAATGCTATAAATCAGTTATTTTTACATCATAATGTCTTTTTTTGTAAGGAGGAAACAACAAATAAAAGAATTTAGACCCAAAACTATTGTTAAAATGGATCAAATAGACTAGTAACAAATAGTAGCCATTGTACTAGTTCTGACTCATGACCATCCCATAGGCAGGCGAGTAGATCCGAGTCCGAGCAGATCCAGCGATGCAGTGATGCCATTGGTGCACTGACTGTAGAGACACCACAGCTCTTTCTGAGGAGCATGCAGTATGTACCTTTTCCAAGAGGGATATATGTTTTGTGTCATGCTTCATAGTTTTCGGTGGCTGAGATTTTAGAAATAGATTGCCAGGCCTTATTTCTGAGGTACCTCTAGAAGAATTTAACCTCCACTTTTTAAAAAAATTCGTCAAGTATTTTAACTAGTTACATCACATAATGACTTCAACAAGTCTACTTACATTTGTTTTCTCCGGCACTGAAGTTGACAAGGCGGACAATTAGAAAGGGCACGTGATGTGAGGGATTCCAAGAACAAATCTGAATCTGCAAGAACTGTATCTTTCTTACCTCCCCCATCCTCACTGATGTTGAGAAATAGCCCTTCATTATAGACCTGCACACATAGTTGTATCAAGGTTCAGAGACACTAAAGAGGAAATCTGATGGGAGATGGATGATGTGGGCCCATCTGCTGATTCACAGACCACTGACCACACAAGGGGGTTGCACCAGCACCTGTCCCACAGTGACTTTCAGAGCGTGAGTCATTGCTGCTCCTTTACTTTTACGCCTCCAAACATCATGCACATGAAATTATTAACATAGAAATAGAAATAGCCACCACCAACTTAAACCCTATAGTGTATATAGTGATGTCATATATAATGTGTAATGAAGAATGACGACAATTCTGCCTATCTCTACACCATCCTCACAGCTGTTATGTTTGGACCATTTGAGCACATGGTTGAAGCTATAGTCAATTGATCTCATTGTGGGCCTTCCTCTTTTCCACTGACCCTCCACCACTCTCCAGCCAGCCCAGCGAGGAGAAGTCTCTCGTGGGGCTTCCCTGGGTAAGTGCTTGGTGGAGGTGAGCCTACTGAGGACTGTACAGGGGTCATACGGTCATGAGTGATGCTTTGACTGCCTTGGTCAAAAGGCTCTGGATCAATCTTGTAAGCTCTTCTATCTAACATAATGCATGTGGCCCGTAACCTCTTCTATAATCCACTCTAACTGGCATGCGTTGATCTGCTACCATTCATGAATTTGTGATGCTTTCCCTTGTTCCAAGACTTATTTTAACCAGAGTCCTGACTATGAATCCTGGGATGCCATGATCACCCCGTGCTAATGGCCTCCCTCATCTGAGCATGTGCCTGGGTCTTTATCCATTTTCAATCCTTACATTCTATTTGAAATTGGAGTTGCTTTTGTACCTTAAAACCATGCTCAATGATCTAATTCTTTTCT
Organism: Echinops telfairi; assembly: GCF_000313985.2. NCBI lineage: Eukaryota > Metazoa > Chordata > Mammalia > Afrosoricida > Tenrecidae > Echinops > Echinops telfairi. Next base: position 22,725,779 of record NW_022103968.1, read on the forward strand.
AAAACTTAACAATTGCACATAAGGCAAGGAATTATTGTGATATGCATTGGATTTTAAAACATATTAGAATAAACTTGAGTCTTATGTTATACAACCATGTAAAATATATATTTACAATCGTAAAAATGTATATCAGATGTGTGTCTACACCAATTGAATAATTTTTGCATCAGTTTACTACAGCAGTACACTTTAATATTTTTATTTTCTTTAGAAGGAATGTCACCCCCATTTATCTACTAAGATGGCTGACTAACTTTCCTCCCCCTTCTTTCCTCTTCCAACTATTCCTGAATTGCATATATAGAAAAGTGGTCAATATATTATTAGATGGCTAAATGATATACAGAGCTCCCATTGATTTGAATCAGACCTGGTGTAAAATAGAACAAAGCAGTGCCTTGTCTGGTGTCACACTCCCAGTCCCCAGAATATTCAAGCCCGTCGTTGCATCTATTGTGTCAATCCATTCCACTGTAGTCCTGCTACAGTGCCTTGATCCTTTGGAGACTGTGGTCAAAACAAGTAGGTGAGGCAATGATCTGTTACCACCCCTGAGGGTTTCACTCGCCAAGTTTTGGAAGTAGATGTGCAGTCTTTTCTTCCTTGTTTTACTCGGGAAACTGTTGAAAGCTCTCCACCATGGGCAACCCTGTTGCTAAAACTTAAAATTCTAGTGGCATAGTTTTCAGCATCATAAAAACATGCAAGCTACCAAAGACAAGTCTGGATGGATACTGTATGGCCAACATGGGCTGGGCACTGGAGATAGAGAGTTAAATGAGCTCTAGTCTCTGTTCTCAAGGGATCTATTGGGGAAGAGAGACTAGAACATGAGGATGGAGAACGGAATGCGCAGGGAGCTGAGGGAGATCACAGCAGCAGCGAATTTCCAGACAATCAGGAGAACAAAGACTCTCTGCATTTGAATGGTTTTAATAAGAAAAGGCATATAAAGCATATTTGGATAGTTTATCTTCTTTCTGTCTTTTAGATTCATATTTAAATGATGATTTTGATCTTTTCAATTCTCCGTTAGTAGGTAGAGACAAAGGCAATGCTTTTTATATCAAGTAATGGTTTTTCTAGTCGTAATTTATGTTGCACGGCTTTTTCTGTTTACTTTTAAAGGTGCTGAAAGAACCTCCCTGGATCCTTACGGGTCCATTGAGTTATGATTAGGGAAACGATGACAGAATCACATTTCATTTACAGTCAAGAGGACCTGCATTAAAGCTGAGAGGAAGGGTTAGCTTTTAACTGATAAGAAATGTGTTAGTATCGAAATGGCTTCCGTCTTAACGTAGGATCAAGCCCCATTTAAAGAGACACAAAAATAAAGTTTTGCACCATCATTTTAAACCAGTTCTGATGAAGCTGACTGATCTCCTACATTAGGCAGACAAAACTAAAATTCCCCAGGGAAGCTCTTAGCATGAATAAAAAAACAGTTATATTAATATGCTATGTCTATGGATACTGCATATTTTATTTCTCTTATAGTTCATATAATGATAATTGACAACATAGCACCTTCACACAAATTTGAAATAAAACTCCCTTCTGACTTCATTGGGTAAGATGTGCAGGATAACAAATGCATCTAGCCTTTCGATGAACCCAACTCATTAGATGTGATGGGTGTTTTAGAAGCAGTGATGGGCAGACCTCAGGAATTTGTGGAGGTTGGTACTAGTGTGAACAGTTACTCTGAAGTTAATGTGAACTCTTTGATTCACTGCTGTGGAGCTGAAAGTCTCAGAGGGACAGGAATTAGCACATTCAGCAACACCATAATGCTATAGAAGTTAACATTTGTTGAGCAGATGAATTTTTGGTGTCAAACATAGAAATAGGGTTTTTTTTCTTCTTCTTTCCCCTATAACCTACTATACAGACCCACAAGGAGCTATAAATCTGAAATATTGTGAGTTTTGAAAAGAGAATGTCAAAGATTAATTACTTCTAAGAGAGCAACACAGAGCATTTGCATGATTCACATGACAAGGAGGAGATTATTCTCTGTAATTTGAAAGGGGAAGAGTGTGTATTTCTATCCATACAATCAGGAGAAAAATCTTGGAAAATGAAGTTATCATCCCATTTCATATACAAGATCTTAATGACTACTCATCTTTTGGAAAAATAAAATAAGTAGTTATGCCCGGTTTTATCCCCATCAGCCTGGTTAAAATTATGATATGGAAAATTCTAGTAATTAACTTTTCATTTATACAATGTACAAATTCTCTATAATGCTACCTTCCATAGTGCCAATTATCTCAAACTAAAAAACAGAAAAAAGTCCCTCTGAGAAATGTCTGGACTGATAGGCAAAATTACACATATTTATGTATGTTGATAGGCCTAAGGCCCTAGAATCTGTGAATTAGACAAAACAGGGAAGTAACTAGAGTATGAAATCAGAAGCTGCTCTCAGTTCTCACTGAGAATATTTATTCTAACAGTAACTGAGTCCATAATATATACAAGGGGGAACCCCACCTGCAAAAAAACTAGAATTTTTTTCAAAGCTATATATTTAACTTTTTTTTTTTAACAAAACAACCTCATCACCATCAAAGTACTCTCTATTACACTTTATACATTTGTCAAATCTGTGATTCCATTCTTGGAAACATTTTTCAAAATCACCTGTTTGGATGGCTGACAGTAACTCCCTCATTTTTTTCTTCACTTCCTCTATGTCATCAAATCACTATCCTTTGAGACCCCTCTGTATTCGTGGAAACAAAATGAAGTCGCATAGAGTGAGGTCGGGTGACTAAGGTGCATGGGGCAAGAGAAGCATACTAATTTTGCCAAAAAACTAGCACACTGAGTTGGCTGTGTGAGCAGGTACATTGTCATGGTGGCAAAACCAGTTCCCCATCTGTCACAAATCTGGCCTTTTTGATTGCACACTGTTACGTCATCTTTTCAGAACCTCTAAATGGAAAGCTTGATTCAGCGTCTGACCAGTCCAATGGCACTACAAGCTGACACTTTCGTATGTTTGGGAAGTTTATGGACATCCAGAATGAGGTTTGTCATTAATCACCATTTTCGCCTCTTTTGAAATGAGAAAACCACTCATACGCTTCATTTTTCTCAGAGTGCTGTCCTTGTAAGCTGTGTTCAACATCACAACAGTTTCTGCAGCATTTTTTCCCTGCAGGAAACAATATTTCATAATCACACACCGTTCTCTTAAATAGGCCATCATAAAAAATGAGGCTCTAGTGAACTGCTTTTATGAAAAAATTCACCATGATCAGAGAGAACCTTTCAAGGTGACACCACTGGGTGCACTAACTCAGGGTGGGAAAAATGCATACTATGAATGCTTGTAGTATTAAATTAAAAATGGCGATGGGGGGGGTGAAGGGCCAGCCCCCACCCACTGCTACTACTATTACTACTACTCAGATTCAGTAATGCACAATTGTACGGTTGAGATATATAAGAATTATGTTAAAGTCATCGAGAGCATGAGAGATAATACAATAATACAGTCAGACATATTACATGGTAGCATTGCTCACCTCTGCCCCACTTGGTGGTCCTCGTGGGGGGAACCTGGCTGCAGGAGCCACCTCCCTCATGGGAGCTGCCCTCTCATCCACCGCCCTCATGGGAGCAGCCCCCATGGGAAGCAGCTCACCCTCGGCCAGCCCCCTTGGCCAGCCACCTCCCCAAAAACCAGGGAGCCTCCTTATTATTGCTAACCACGCATCATATTACTTTAGGGGGATCTGATTACAGAGTCATACATCACAGAAAAGGGCAATACAATTCACAACAACCTGTGTCATAGGGAGGGATTGCAACATAGGGAATACAAGCAATAGGAGGGGGATGGCCTAGTCATCTTGGAGTGATCCCGGGCTTGCCTTTGGGCACTGCTTCAAGGGAACAATAACAGAAAGGAATGGGCCCTATTTGTTGTGGGATGAGCAGTGGTGTCTGTTTGATCTAGACAGCTGATACCTCTCAGTGAGAATGACTCCCAATCCATTCTTGATGGTTGATGTTAGGGAGAATGACCTATTTTCGCTGCCTAAAGAACAGTCATTCTCAAGCTAAGTCTGGCATATATTTGGGGTAGACAACTTAAGAGAAATCCTTCTGTTCCCCACAAATGCTCTACTCTGGCCAACACAATTCCCTTTTTTGGGGGGGAGGGGAGAGGTACCCCCTTGTCTTGCTTGTTCACTAGGCACGAAAGTCTTTGCCATCATATCTCTAAGCTCTCTATCTCAGTTCATATGTTTATTGTGACATGATAACCTGGGCTTTGCTTAAGATCTTCCAACAACAGTTACAGCAGTAAGTTGACAGGGAACTGCCAGAAGTTCAGGCCAGATTAAGAAGAAAATATGGAACAAGGAATATCATTGCTGATGTCAGATGGACCTTGGCTCAAAGAAGAGAATACCAGAAATATATTTACTTGTGTTTCATTGATTGTGCAAAGGCGTTTGACTGTGTGAATCATAATATACTGTAAACAACCGTGAGAAGAATGGGAATTCCACACCACTTCATTGGGCTCATGAGGAATATATCCATGGATCAGGAGGGAGTTGTGCAAAGAGAACAAGGCATACTGTGTGGTTGAAAATCAGAAAAGGTGTGTGTCTAGGTTGTATCCTCTCACCCTACTTGTTCAATCTGCATCCTGAGCATATCAACAGAGAAGCTAGATTATATGAAGCAGAACATGGCATCAGGATGGAAGGAAGACTTATTATCCACCTGCGATATGCAGATGCTTGCTGAAAGTGAAGAAAGCTGAGAGCAGTTGCTGATGAAGAACAAGACAGTACCTTTTGGTATGGAATACAATTCATCTTAAGGAAGATCCAAATCCCCACACCTGGGCCAATGGGTAACATCATGACAAATGGAGAAAAGGTTGAAGTTGTCAAAAATCTTGTCTTGATTGGATAAACAATCAGTGTTCATGGAAGCAACAATCAGGAGATCAAAACACAAGTTACATGAGTTAAATCTGCTGCACAAGACCTCTTTAGAGTGTTGAAAAGTAAGGATATTACTTTGAGGACTAAGGTGCGCCTGACCCAAGCTATGGTATTCTCCATTGCCTCATATGCATGGGAAAGTTGGATATTGAGGAAGGTCCTAGAAGATTAGATGCATTTGAATGCTGGTGTTGGGGAAGAATTTTGAAAGTACCATGGACTGCTAAAATGAGAAATTTTTGGAAGAAGTAAGACCATAGTGCAGTAGTTCTTAACCTTTCTAATGCAGTGACACTTTAATACAGTTTCTCCATAAAATTATTTTCATTGCTACTTCATAGCTATAATTTTGCTACTGTTATGAATCGGCTGACCTCTGTGAAAGGGTGGTTCGACACCCAAAGGGGTCACAACCCACAGGTTGAGAACCGCAGCCATTGCGTTTCTCAGAGACATCGATGATAAGACTTTATCTTACTTACTTTGGCCATGTTGTCAGGAGAGAACCAGGAAGGACATCATATTTGGTAAAGTGGAGGGGCAGCAAAAAAGAGGAAGGCCCTCAACAAGATGCATTGACACAGTGGCTGCCACAATGGGCTCGGGCAAAAGAACAATCATGGGGGTGTCGCAGGACCGTGCTGTGTTTCCTTCTGTTGTGCACAGGGTCCCTGTGGGTTGGAGCCAGCTCGATGGCCCCTGACAAGAACAACAATGGAATACATGAGGATCCATAAACGGAGTAAAGCTTAGCTTACAGGGCAACATGGCACCTTGTGAACCATTAGAGGAAAGGAAATGAATTCAAGAGCCCACAATATGTTATTATTTATTGCTGTTTTTGTGTGACTGTTGAGTCTGTTTCAATTAAGTACAGCAGGACTAAACCGATAGCCTGGACATGCCGCAGCATCATGATTGTTGTTAAGCTCACGTCCAATGGCACAGCCTTCTCATCTAGGAGGCCAGTTTTCAAGCACAGTGTGGGACAAAATTATGCTGTGGTTCACACTGTTTTCATTGGTTATTTTGTAGAAATATATCACTGAACATTTGTTTTTTAGTCTGTCTAATTCTGTAAGTTCTGCTGAAACTTGTTCAACATAGGTAACTCTGCTGGCAATTCAAGTACCACACAAGCCAGCAAAGTATGACAAACTGATAGATGGCTGGGAGCCTTCACCTGATGTGCTTATGAATTACACAGTCCATCAGAACACAGACTGTATGTTGAAGGCTTGTTCAACTCCAGCAGAGCACAGAGATATAGGAAGGATGGTCAATTTGGGCTCTAGCATTACTCTAGAATGTTCTTTGCAAAAAGTTTTGAGAGGCATTGGGTTGGGAAAAGAGAAGGGGAGAAATTCTGGAGCCAAGCTGAGGGGAATAGCTAAGTGGCGTGGTTGGAAGCTTACCGGTACATTTTTGAGGACTGCTTTTCAAGCTTGACTCTTCTCCTGCTCTAGTCATGCAGATTCCGGCACATTCCATAAGCACAGTCTATGCTTATATTTCCCCATCTAGATACATGACTCATTTAACATATGTGTTTCATGTGATTGAGAGTGAAATCAAATAATAATGACAATAGACTATACAGCAGTACTTAATTACATATTTAACAAGGTTATCACATAACAGGACTTAATAATTATATATTTATAACAGTACTTAATTTATATAATAAAATATATAATAGCTTATATGTTCACATACATATATACTATACAAATAAACACATTAATAAATAATATAGGAATATAAAGTAATATATGGTATATACATATATGTAGTATAAAATAAAACACATATGAAAATATACAATATTGTATAACAGTACTTCATGATGATATATTTATCAATGGTTATTAGCTCTGACACATTATGTTCAAGCACATTGCTTTTATTAGGGAGTTACTCTAACTTTTACAAAAATTTTGCTTTTTATTTGTAAAGAGTCTCTTTAATTTTCTTGACTTTTGTTTTCTCATTTAAGAAATGGAAGGATGAATCAAGTAGTCTCTGGGGTCCCATCCACCTTTAAAAGGCTATGACGCAATCTCCATTGACAGACTGCTCTTCTGCGGGTCACTAAGTATACACTTGTGTTCTCATGGAGGCCCACATTGGGAGACGTTATAGGGGAACACAAGGAGATAACCACAGACAGAGCAGTGATACGAAGGACCCGTACAAATCCCTGCCTACTTCTACGTTGTGTTCACACTCATGTATTCCTCAGAATGCCGCCCCAAGTGCAATTTAGAGAGACACTGAATTGGATTCTGAGAGTTGACGGTTTGTGGGGTTTTTTTTTATGAATTTTTGTCTCTAAGCGACATATGCCTTTCTGAAATATCAGAAAATAGATTTGTTCAGTGCATGGAGTGGAGTATTGCTGATGTAATTGAGTAAGGCTGGCAAAAATGTGTTCAGCTTTAGTTGATGGCATTGAATAAATATCCTGTCAGGAATAAATTGAGTATTCAAAGAAGCTCAATGTCCCTATGAACGCAGAGCAGCAAAGATATCTGAGAGCTGGATCAGATTTTCTTATATGAATTCAAAAGCATGATGAAAACAGACTCAAGTGTAAAGGGAAATGCAACTGTTGAAACGCTACCAAGCTGCAGTTCAGTTCGTAGGACAATGGCTTCTCCCAAGACATGAGAGGGCGCTTGTTGGAATCACGCAGCGACGTGCTTCAC
>NW_022103968.1:22734394-22740472 GCF_000313985.2 Echinops telfairi
ATGGGTTAGCTTGACCCATAGGTAATGTGGCTTACAGGTAGAGGCAGAGAACTAGCTAAAGCAGTAGCATACTCCAGCATGTGTGATCACCTGACAGCAAGAGAGGAGGGGGCGGGACTTTCAGAGCCTTTTATCTCTTTGCTTTCCAATCAAACTGCAACCTGATTAATCCCACATGTTCCTATTCACCAGGTTGGCACAATAAACCTATCACAGATCGTAAGTGTATTGATATCCTAGGGCTGCCATAAGCAGGTACCACAAATAAGGGTAGCTTACACGACAATAGAAACATGTTGTATTAAAGTTGCAGAGGATAGTATTCCTAATTCAAGGTGTTTGCAGGCCCATTTTCTCTCCAGAACTCTAGAGAAAACTCCTGTCTTTTCTCTCCCAGCCTTTGTTAGTCCTACACATGTCTTGCTTACTTCTGCAGCACAATTTGGATGTCACATACCAGTTTCCCTCTCTATGCACATCTATATCTCTCCCCTTCAACCACTCAAGTTGAAGTAGGAACAACCGCATTACAATATGACCTCTTCTAAAGTGATACCATCTTCAAACGCCCAATTTCCAAAGAAAGCCACGGTCCATACGGTTAAGATATCAGCATAACTTGTGAGAGGACACAATTCAAGCAGTAACAGTAGTCTTTCCAACCTATAAAAAAGGAGTTTGCTGACTAATTTCACCATGATATTAATTTTGGGCATGATGATAGGTGAGTTAAATTTTTCCACCATTCCCAATTTCTAATCATCTTGCTTTTCTGAGCCTGGTAATATGATGAGGTTTCAAAAAGTTAGTGGAAATCTTCCATTATCTTTTAATTCCATTTTCCACAAGTTTTTGAATAATTTTTTCCTCTCTGAGTGTTGCGCTGTTTCTAGATATATGTTACCATGCTGAGGGGGCAATCTTATCAATATCTTCCTTTGATTTTAGAACTGTCTTTCTTCTCATGGGTAGAAACATTGACTTTCTCATTTGCTAGATGATGTTAGAGTTGCTTGGAGGTATTGTCCACTTCGTTCTGATTCACAACAGACGGAAACATTGCCTGGTGCTGTGCAATCCTCACACTTGTTTTTAGGTTTGAACCCCTTGTTGCAGCCACTGTGTCAATCCATCTTTGTGACCCTCTTTCTATTTTCACCCACCCTCTACTTCCTCTTTTTCACTTACCGAGCAAGATGGCCTTAGGACTGGTCTCACCTGGTAACATGTCCTAAGTCCTTGGAACGATGAGGAAAATATTTTGAGAGATGAATAATTTCAAATTCTATCAGTGAGTAAATGTACATGTGTTTGTTATTTGCATGTCACATCTATAGGAGCAATAGTATCAGAAAGATTAGTTGTAAGAACCCTGAATTGAAAGAAATAAAAGAACCCTGAATTGCGCAAAATGTATGACATATGGAGAACGGTATCCAGGCCAATAGCTAAAAAAACAAGGACTTGTCTTCCTGTGGCCAGTTAACAATGTATAAAGAATTCAGAAATTATCTGGTGTCCCAAAGAGTGTTTATGGAAGTGCTAGAATATAGATGTGCCCAAAGAGGTTTGAGGTCAGCAGCACTGACCAATCAGGGTTCAAGTAACTTAGACCATCCAGCACTGAGTGGAAGTTTAACAGCCAAAAAGATAAATGGGACCAGCTGCCCCTCAGCAAACCCAAGTCTTGGGATTAAATTAAATTAGCAATTCATAGAAGATAGTTTAGTATCCTTATTTCATATAGATAGATAGATATACACACATATAAAAAATTTTATTGGGACACAAGAAAAACAGCATACATTTCAATAGTTCAATTGTATCAATAAGCCATATTCATTACCCCAATATATTTTAGAACACTTTATTCCTTCTTGCACCCCTTGCAACCAGCTCCCCATTCCCCCACCTTCCTCTACCATATATTCAAGGGATCCTTAATCCAGATAGGCAACTAAACCCACAAGAGAAAAGTACACCATCCTGTGTGACCCCAAAATTGTAAATAATATTATCTAAATCCAAAGGAGGGAGTGGTATCAGAGTTTAAATTGTGGCCTCCTAGTTTGCAGAAGAGTATAGATAACAGTAGAAGTCCAAAATCCATTTGTAGGATATCCTCATAGATTAAGCCTTCTAGTGATTTCCCTCTGATCATACTCAAGGGACGGGAATAACCTGATTGTTGGACAGAGAATATTGTAGAGACGGTTATAGTAGATTAATTTACTTCTTAAAACCTCTAATTTACTTTTTATGACCTCTTCTTGCCTATCAATGGCACAAGGTAAATAACAATAAAAATACGGTTACCTGGTGATCCTATAGAACAGAGTGAACCTGCTGCTTGCTTGGGGCTGCCAAGGCTATAATCCCTGTGGAAACATACTGCCACTTCTTTTCCCTCTGAGCAGCTGATGGGTCTAAATGGTCGACTTTGGGGTTGGAATTCTCATACTTAACCACAGTGCTACCAGGACTCCGACCACAGATAAAACAACCTCCGTACCCATCACCTAAATGCTGGATACATCATTTGAAGAAAATTGGGAAGCAGAGGAACTCTTAAGCACTGAAAAATAATTTACTCAAAAGAGACTAAGTTTGAGAGAGAGACTGATAGAGAAGATCAGTGTGAGGCACTATTATTTGCCAACTTATAATGCCCTCCCCATGCATCTTACAACACACGTGCCTGGAAAATTTTTATTAGGAAGATTTGTGAGTTTTCAAATTTGAAGATATTACAGTAGCTTTAAGGATTTTACATTACTACAATGATTTTAAAAAATGAAATGAATTCCAAGTGGGTCCCTAGAGCAGGGCTAGAAAAATCCAAGTATAATCTGTACCAACAAACAACTCTGAGAACATGTACTTCCATGAGACTTGGAAGTAGGGGCAAGGGAAGAACATGCAACAGATGGAACATCATTTTATCTGGAGTTCTCCTTTGTCTCCCTTTGAAGGAGAGATATGATGGAAAACTTATAATAAGATTTCTGGCTGGACTGTGGAAATTTGCATAGTGATCCTACAGATATATTTTGAGTGTGTCATAGAGTAACAAATTGTATTTAATCGGTGCACAGCATAAGAGTTGCTTTCCAGCCAGCCAAAATTACAACATATTTTCTTTCTTTTAAAAGTTTGGGAAAATCTGAAAGTATATTTACGGTAGTTTTGGAATTTCTCACCCAACAAGAGCTTCCCAGTAACATTATCTGTATTAAAAATATTTCATTGTAAGCATCCTTCACATTAGCCCATGTGATGCTTCATGGATGTATCTCTTGTTGTCAAGGGAATTGGGGCTTCAGTTTTATGAAACACAATAAATTATACATACTACATATTTCATATCCTTATAGCCAGAAATAAACCTGTCACCATCCCAATGAAAATAGGTCTCTGATTGATATAGTACTTCGCCCAGTAGCTACTGTGAAGTGGATGATCTTCTTATGATTTAAAAATCTGTGCATCTCAGCAGCAATTAGTCATCTGTCTATGCATCCACTTTATATGACATGATTGTTTTGGAGTTTGATTTAATTCAACAAACCGCTATTGAATATTTTCTCTGCACCAGGAAGTGTGCCTTGTTCGTGTGCAGAAAAGATGAAGAAAACATTTTCCCTGTCCTTCCAGTGCTCACAAGCCAAGGGAAGAATTAGAGGTGTGCAAATTCCTATAATATAAAAAGTTGTAACAGAGATGAATACAATATGCAAGAGAGCAAACCACGGTGTACTTGCTTTCACCGGAAGGAGAGGACGCACACAGATGTACTGTAGAAGAAGGAGGTAACCCTCAATTGAGCATTGATGATTGTGTACGCGTTTTATAAGACAAGTAGAGAAAGGGAGATTCCAATTCCTGTTAGCCACTGTAGTATAGAAGTCAATGCATCAAGAAGTGGAGTGGCCTGTAGTTTAGGGAATGGCACATGTATCTACTGAATGAATGAGAGAAATTCAGGATCAAAAGGAAGGGAGGCATCATTTTAAAAGGGCCCTAAAGTCCATGACAAGGAATTCAGAAATTTTTCATTGAGACGTCAAGAACACTCTAGAAATAATACCTTGCCAGCCAGGCATACCAACCAGGAGATGAAAATCAGATCTTTCCTTCCTATAGCCTGCAAAATCTTCCTCTTGAAATGCTTGCTAGGCCCACTCACTGCCAGTGAGTCCAGTCCCCCACCCACCCTCCGCCAGTGGGTTTCCAAGACGGGAGCAGAAAGCCCAGTCTTTCTCTCCACCAGAGAGGTTGGGGGTTTCCAGCTGTCCACTTTTCTGATCAAAACCCAGTGTGTAAGCATCACACCACCAGGGTGAAAACCCAGAATAAGCCACAGCTCTCTGGCTCTGCAACGTCAGCAATTTCAGCCCACCTGCCAGTTGCTGCATGAGAGCAGGCTGAGGCTGCCTCCACTCACCAAGGTTTATAGTCCCAGAAACCCCCATCCAACATGGTCTCCATGAGGCAGAATCCGCTGCAGGGCGGCGGGTTTGGGTTTATCTGGATTGCACTCGAGCAGATTAGAGAAATACCACTGTGGACTTTGTAGTCAATCTCCCCAATTGACTGATAGCATTGTTGACCGTGGGAAATGCAGCAACAACTACTTGGCCTTATCTCAAAAAGCAGTAAACAAATAGATGAGCTGTGCTAAATAAGAACATCCCCCCCCCCCCTTACTTGATGCAGCATCAGCATTAAATGTGCATGGATGACAAACAGCATGCCTTCATTTACTGGCCAGCCATCCAGAGAACCCACAACGTCTGACGCACAGCTCTGATTTCTATGTTCTGAAAAAACTTTCCTCTCTTTGCAAAGCTTTTTAGAAGACTCCCTTGAGGTGTTGCTGCCTAGAATGAGGTAAAAACAAACAAAAAAGGAAGCTCCAAATAGAACCAGAATGAGGAGTATAAACATAAAGGAAATTTCCAACAGCCATTTGTTGCTAAATGAGTGCTGCCATGCACTAGTGCACATATGCCATGCCATCCAGGTTCAGCCTAGTCTCAGAGACCAATGGGCGTCGCTAATCCGAAGGGCATGTGCATCACCTAAAAGATGGCGGGTGACATTCACTGTCCTTTTCAACATTAACAGCCACACCTGACCTATTGGCTTACTTCAAAAGTAGAAACTAGTGAAGTGAATCAGCCTCAACTAGAAGTAGGAGGGCGCCATTACATTCCAAACTGACATTGACAGGTGAAGAGGCTTCCTGATACACGTAGCCCATCATCCCATGCCTGCACCACTCCTTCCCACTCCTCCCTGTGGGTAAACACTACTATACCTTCCTCAGCTGGGTAGAGTTCATCTCCTACAAGCCCTGAGGATTGTCTGTTCCTCCCTGTCTTTCCTGGATCATTAGAGGATACTGATTCAGAATTTACTCTGGAATACTCACAATTTTTCCAGAAGAGTCATCTCAAAACTAGTTTGGGGAGTTGGGAATACTAATGAGGAAGGTCAGAGGATGACAGAGAGATAGAAAGTTCATTTGGGCCTCAAACCCAGCCAATATTGTTTTCAGTATAGATGGTACTCATCTTTCTATTTCTCGGCATCTCTGTTTATTATTTGTCAATCTAAACCAACACAGAATCTAAGTATTACTTGTGGGAGATAAGTTATTTGTTGTTGTGTTAGGTCCCTGTTTATTATCTCCAACTCGTGGTGACCCCACGTGTAACAGAAGGAAAAGTTGTTCAGTCTCACATCGTCTTCAAGATCCTGAGTGTGTTTGAGCCCATTGCTGCAGCCATTCGTCTCATTGGGGGATTGCTCACTTTTACTGACTGTTTACTTTGACAATCACGATGTCCTTTTTTGGGGATTGGTCTTCCCTAATAATGTGTGCAAAGTAAGTCAGGCGAATCTCAACATCCTGACTTCTTTTTTGTTGTTGCTGATAATGAAATTTCTTTCTTTCTTTCTTTCTTAATAGTTTTATTTGGGGCTCATACAACTCTTATCACAACCCATACATACATCAATTGTGTAAAGCACATTTGTACATTCATTGCCTCATCATTCTCAAAACATTTGCTC
>NW_022103968.1:22740580-22749584 GCF_000313985.2 Echinops telfairi
TATTTTGTCATATCTTGCCCTGTCTGACTTCTAAGAAGCATTCTAGTTCTGTTTCTTATAAGATTGATTAGTGTGATCTTCTAGTAGTCTATAGTGTACTCAATATTAATCATCCACACTAAAGTAGCAGGGACTTTTCCTTTTGATGTTTACTTCCATATGCCCAATACTTAGAACCAAATTTTGGTACATTCTAGGAACTTAATAATATCTGTTGAATTTATTAAATTATTTGGAACATTTCCCGGTACACACAAAATTTCAGACCAGATATTATTATCACCATCACCAGGGTAATGAGGTTAACTCAAGTCAGCAGACAGCTGGCTACTGAAACCATGGTGCTATATTCAGGTCTTACTTGATTTCCCTAAAATTATTGAAATATAATGACAATTACTTAAGGATTTAAACTTTAGATATTAGCTTGGCCATAGGATCTTACTTGTGTCCTCCTCTAAGTAGGAATTCAATAAATAATAAAAATATAAAATTTGAACTTATTTATCAACTAAGAGAAAAATTAGGGATGAGGTCTATAATAAATTGAACTGCAGATGATCAAAATGACAATACAGGAAGGAAAATAATCTTTAATCAACAATCTCCTATTACTCAAGAGTATTTTAAGGACATCAGCAGGGATATTTAGAATGATTTTGCAATTACAGCCAATCTGAACAGGGAAGCACTATAACTTGAATATAGTAAAGTTTTATATCTGGAAAGTAATTGCATAGAGCTTAGAGAAATGTGGATTTGGGGTGAGGTATATGCTTTCTAAATGTTAACGATAATGGATATGTCTGGGTGGAGCAGCATGTACAGAGAGGCAAACAATGATGCCTGGTAATTATTTGAACAGGGTACCATAATTACAGTAAATGACATGGGGGTGAGGATGGGCTTCTAACCTCTTCTGGCTTCTGTATTGCCACAAGGCAGGGGTCCAGCATGCCACCCCACTCCATCCTTCTTTCCCCTATTCTAACACCAGCCATTCCTCCCACGGCTCCCTACTTCCTAGCTGTGTTTAATAATTCATTGTAATAGTCAAGCAGATCTCACAGATAATACTTATAATTATAGGGGTTTATGAGGGACCTTCAGAGATGACTACAAAGTCAGGGTCACCGCACCATAAGGATGTGATTGTTGGTCCGCAGAAACACCCCTCCCCAGCCAGCAACCAGGTCTCTCTCTGCCCTCAGTTTCTCAGTCACGTGGTCCCTTTGCCCCTGCCTTCCTGGACCAGGAAGTTCACTGTCTCATGTGTCCCCTAGTCTTGTCACTTTTCGTCTGGCTCTGTCCCATAGTCTCCATGGCACAATCTCTGGTGCCTCTGGCCTCCACCTCCACCACTTCAGACGGAGATCTGGCAGTGCTCTTCTGGTGATGCTGGGCTTTCTCTCTCCGCTTCTACTTTAAAATTTGGTTCATCTTGATAGCCAAGGGGGTGGAGCGGCAGGGAATAATAACGAAAGCAGAACAATACCATGGCTTAGTGCTACACAGGCCCTATTTGCCTAGTGCAACTCCATCACTTGGTGGGAATTACAAAGACATAGTAGAAGAACCCTATTAAGAAACGTCACTCCACCGCAGTAATTTTACAGGCATGGTCTTTAAAATGTGGTCGCAGACCACAGAGTCAGCATCACTTATGTACTTGTTAGTAATGAAAATTCTCAGCTCAACCCGAGACATCCTGAACCATGTGGAGCTGCAAGTGAGGCCTAGGATTCCATCTATGAACAAGCTCTCCAGACATCTATAATGCATACTGAAGTTTTCAACCACCCGGGTTTGTGATAGACTGTCAATCAAAGGTTCGCAATTTGAATCTACCTAGCAGCTCTGGAGAAGAAAGTCATTGCAATCAATTTCCCTGGACAACCAAGCAAAACCCTTTCTGGAGAAGTTTTACTCTGTAACACACGGAGTCCTCATGGGTCGAGGAGGTACCTAGCGAGAACAATAAGAGTATCGGCTACCTGGAAAGATGGAGGCCAGGCTGTGTAGGAATACGTGGAAAGCATGAAATGCCTCTATATTGCTCTAAGCAATTGCATTAGGCAATGATGCAAATGGAATATCTGATGTTAAGGTCCCTATTGTGTGATGTGGTGTAGTCTTCGATGAATCTCTAAATGTTTTACTTTTTGTTTTTTCGTGTTTGAAATGTTTCTGAAAATTGATAATTATTTTTTTAAACCTCCTCTCATGTGTTCATTTTATCTTGTTTTTATAAGTTCATAGTTTTTGTTTTGCTTAATCTTTCTCTTTTTTATAATAAATCATTTTATTGGGGGCTCTTACAGCTCTTATAACAATCCTCACATCAGTTTTATCAAGCACATTTGTACATATGTTGCCATCATCATTTTCAAAACATTTTCTATTTACTTGATCCCTTGGAACCAGCTCCACTCCCCGCCCAATGAACCCTTGATAAACTATAAATTTTTATTGTTTTCATATCTTACACGATCCTCTCTATCCCTTCACCCATGTTTCTGTTGTTCATCTCCCTCAGTGTGTGTGTGTGTGTGTGTGTGTGTGTGTGTGTGTGTATGCTATATGTCAATCCTTACAATCGGTTCCCCTTTCTACCCTCTTCCCTCCACCTTCCCCCTACCCTCATGGTTCCTGGGGAGTTTATTTGGCCTGGATTCCATGTGTTGAGAGCTGTATTTGTGTACATGCTCTGGTTTAGCCAGGCTTGTACCGTAGAACTGGGGTCATGATAGTTGGGTTGGGGAGGGGTGGGCTCAAGCGTTAAAGAACTAGAGGAGTGTTGTGTAAAGTCATAGTTTTATTACAAATGTTTGCTCTTTTAATTTGTAGTTGGTAAAATCTGATACTTTCCTACTAACAATATTCTCCCTAATGGGTGCACATTTTACAAAAGTAATCTAATATTTCTGTTTTTGAAATGATAAATGTTCATTGATTTAAATGTATTATTTGCCAAAATTTCTGTGTGAGCTACACTTGTTTACATTTCCATTGTTTCACCATGTCATTTTCTCCAGAAATGGACTAACTCTAAAAAGTACAATCTCTAGCATTGTCTACGTAAGAATTATTAGTTTATTTTTTTAATTCTCACTTAGAATTCAATACACTCTATCTTCCAGTACCCGGCACTCAAAATTCTGCAGTTTTAGTAAGATATTTTCTTAATTATATGAAAATGTTATCTGTTCCTGCCTTTGTGTTGTCTATTGTTATCTGATGTGTTGTCTACAAATGAAAATTTCCATCACTGATATGTTTGTATTAATAAGACTTCCATTTGACTGTTTCCCTTTCCATCTTTCTGATGAAATCCCCCCACATCCATATACATTGTCCACCTTGCCCTCCACTACCTATCAAAAGCAATAATTATTATTTTAATGTGACTTCCTGACAGTTTAAAGACCTAAATATTTCTTTGTGGAGTCTGTACCTTGCCACACTTGTTTCTTAACAAGGAGGTGTTTCTCGTGCTTTCTTCCATACCTTACAATTTTTAATTGAGTGTCAGACATCATAGCATCATGTAAACTATATTAGAGACTGACATGTATAATTTGTGTGAGAATTGACCTATTTTTTCTCAGGTATTAATGTAGACATATCTTCAGGAATTTAACAGTGTAGGTTTTAACTGTTGCTTTGTCTACCTTAAGTGAGTCCTCAACTTTAATTTCTTCTAATGATACCTTGTGCACATGAACCAAGCTATAATTGCTGGAGGAGCTATGGTGGCAAAGTGGTTAAGCGTTGGCCTGCAATCTGTAAGGTGGGCAGTTCAAGAAAAGTAGGCACTCTGCAGAGAAAGATGAGGCTGTCTACTCCCATGAACAGTTGCAGTCTTGGACCCACAGGGCCATTCTACCTTGACTTCCTTTCAATACTCCCATCCCTTATCTTCATGGAAGGGTGCTAGCCTGTGCCTTGCATCAGTAATGATTCTTATGCAGAAGAATTCCCTACCCTCACTGCACACAATAGCGTGACTTACTCGTTGGCTTTGCTATAAGCTACTGGGCTCCTTTTCCTGTGATTTTAGTAAAGGAGTTAAGAGTTTAGCAATGGCAAATAGGTTTCATTCTATGTTCAGGCTTTTCAGATATATCTTCATCTAGTACCTTTTGCCTTTAAGTGCTTTGGAAAGTACACTGAATAAAAATTATTCAGAAATATAGAAATCTAAGGCATTTCAACCTCGCACGTTTCACCATTTATCTCATGGTTGGCAACCAGCTTTCAGGGTTCTATTTCCTCTTATTTCTAGCTTTAAGGTTTCCCTGAATAAACGTTTCTGGAGTCTGGTCATCATTCTTAAATTTTAGCTGGAGAATGGTTTTGCTTTCTTTAACCCCACTCAGCCTAAGAGTGGTTAATTTTCAGAACTGTCACTGGGGCAGGCAAGTCCCTGGAACCTTTCTGATGTTTCTAAACTCCCATATGTGAATGGATTGATCTTAGTGTGGCAAGAGAAGTCAATTGGGCACAACAATGCATCTGGATAATTTTGAAATTATATATGAGGAAAAGAAAGATCTATGCACAACTATTATTCAAGGTCTCCCTGTCAAAGGTCTAGTCTAATCAATCCTTGCTCCTTGTGCTAAAGTGTTGAAAGCCAAGATTAATGATGGCAATGGGAGTATCAGTTTTGCAAAAAGATAGTGATAAGTTATCCTGGGAGAACTTTCTCTGTTGATTCAGAGTTTTCTCCTATATTGGAAGAAAAGTAGAATGACTTTGGTTACTTAACTTTTTAACTTGCGTGTACCTGTTAAAGTTACCTAATCAATGCAGACAGATCATGTCTAATTTCATTCTCCTATCGGTAGACTGGTTCATCAGTTTGTTTAATCCATTTTTTTCTGGAGCCATTGTATTGGCAGTATTCATTCTTGGTTTTTTGTTTATTTTTAATTTTTTTTCCTGGCCATTTTTCTAATTATGTATTGCAATTTGCTCCACAATGTATAGAATAAATATTTAAACTGTCATTAATGATAAGATAATAGGTGATCATGGCGATTATGATATGCGCTCTTGCGTTATGGCTTTTTTGACTGGCCTGGTTTTTTGATATAAGGATACTTGAAAGTTTAAGCAAAATCAATGGAAATACACAGCAGGAATTATCTATCTATCTATCATCTATCTATCTATCTATCTATCTATCTATCATCTATCTCTCTCTCTATCTATCTATCATCTATCTATCTTCATATAGAGAGAGCGCCCTGGTGTCAGACACTCCAAGGACAAAGATTGAGCTTTCAACTCCTGTAAGACAGTTGCAATTTCAGAAACCCACAGAGTCACCATGAGTCAGCATTGACTCAATGGCAGCATATAAAATATCATCCTGTATATGCTTGGAATTATATGTATTTGGAATTAAACAAATATCATCCTGTATATGCTTCTCCACAGCCACCCTAACATGCACATGTGAGAAGAAAGTGATATTGGTCATGTCTTTTACAATGTGTTCTGGTGCACCATCATCTGTGGGCTCCATTTCTTAGCAGGCATGACAAAGAAAATGCCCCTGAGTCTGACCCCACTTCCTCTTTCTACTGTCATCACATCATCCTTTTTGAAAATGGAAAACACTGAACTTGTTATTGGTCCCAAATACTCAGTGCCCTTTTAGAACTCTGTACCCAGATACCTGTTCATCCCTTTCCCTGGACTAGCTGTCCTTTTCTTCGTCTCCACTACTCCCCCTTAAGGTCCGTTTCAAATGCCTTTTCTTCTTTTAAAAATTCTAATACTGAATCTGTCCAGCTGTATTACAATTTGAAATTTATATTTCCCTTACTAGGCTAACTACAAGAGAACATAATTTTAGTGTAATTTGTTAATTCTCAGTTTCTGAGGATAATACCTCTTATCCAATATGTCTTAACTGAGAGGTTAATGACTAAATTGTATATTTTATGACTGATTGAATAAATAAAAAATGAATTTCTGATAGTGGCAATTAGTAGAACCTAAGGAAATGTATGACAAAATGAGCAAAATTTCATTTATACTCAAGAAATAAAAACTTAAACTATATTTTCCTTGGTGAGAGACATTTTATCTTAATTGTGTTGATTTTATTATTTTTAACTTGCATAATTTAATACTCTGTACTGTATTGCTTTGAAGCATTTTATATTTACTATCATAAGAAATAGACTCAATGGCAGTGGGTTTATATTTGGTGTCATCAGAATATTATTAATCTGAAAAGTATTAAATAGTTAATAAGTGCTAGAGTCCACATGATTTATGTCAATGGTCTTTAAACCCACCTGACTCCATTGATACGCTCCAACACAATTGCAGAATTGCCTGGATTCAGAGATGCTGACTCAGGCTCATAGTTCAAGTCAATATATTAGAAGGGTGCTCAGTGATCAGAATCAGATAAATGGGATAATAAAATTATAATATGGATCATCTCATTAATTTCACTAGATTCTGATGGGCCTTTCAGGCAGCCGTACTTTAAACATCTGTTGGATTGGGCAATCTTCCCATCTGGCTAGGTTCAATATGTATTGTCAATGCTTAACTTTGTTAACAAGATTTAATTTTGTCATTTTTCCTACAATTATGACTTCATTGATTATGTATTCTCTTTATGATTGACATAGTCTCCTTCCTTGGTAATATCTTTGGTTTGGTTATAAACATGTTCCTGGGACCAGAACTCTCTCTTTTTAAAAGATGGATTATTGATTGGGAGCTAATCCATATATCCCAGTATCCCATAGATCAATCCCATCCAGCAGGTTGCACAGTTGCTACCACAATCCATTTCCAAGCATTCTTTTTCTTCCTGGGCTCTTTGACATTTTCTCCCTTTGACTACCACTACCCCTGTAGCCCACTCCCCCCCTGCCCGCCCAAAACACAAAAACAAAAACAAACAACTTTATTCGACTTGCTGTCCCAATAGATTTATCAGTCCTGGGTTTCATTTACTGAAAAACTGAAAAATGCTTAACACAACTTCAAGAAGGTGATCTCAAATGACATGAAACCTCTGAGCTACGCCCTAATATGAACAAACAAAATACCACAGGATGTCCATCCCAGGTTTTCTGGCATAATACATTTCTTAATACAGCATATATAGCATCAATGTAATCGGCCAAAGCTGTTTATCTCTGTTCTTAAGTATTACAACAGTGAGCTGATATTTGTTATGATTTGATATTTAATTTTCACAACAGCTCTTGAAATAAACACTTCTCTGTTTTCCAAATGAAAGAACGTAGGTCTTGAAGAATTTAAGTAACCTTAGCAAGAACATAAAGTATTTCACAGAGGTGTCAGGAAATGAATCTAGCTGTTTCCAGACCCTGAGATTTTAACTTCTAGATGATCATAGCTAATTTCACTACTCAATTCCCAATCATCAGTCAATTTTAATTTCACTTCTCTGTTGTTGAAGATGCACCGTCATTACCACCAGG
The DNA here is from genome assembly GCF_000313985.2 of Echinops telfairi. NCBI lineage: Eukaryota > Metazoa > Chordata > Mammalia > Afrosoricida > Tenrecidae > Echinops > Echinops telfairi. The sequence goes on from NW_022103968.1 coordinate 22,748,065, forward strand.
TATTTTCTACAGCAGATATTAGACCCTTTTTGGCAGTGAAATCTAGAAAGAACAGGTGAACTCCTCAAGGTCACTCAGCTGGGAAGTGATATAACAAACATTAGAATCAACATTTCCCTGGTCCTTCACCCTACAAAGCTGATGAGTTTGCTGGCCTACTCCAACTAGCAGGTCCAGGGATGCCTCTTGCTGATGCTCCTATTTACCCAGCAAGATGTCCTTTTCCAAGCACCGGTCTCTCTAATAACACACTCAATACAGAGTTAATAACATACTTGAGCAGGGGAGATGAAGTCTAGCCATCCTCATTCTCACTATCCTGGAAGAAATTTAGCATTCTGGCTATACTTTTTCCAAGACAAACGGATTAATTCTTCTGCTGCCAATGACACACACTACTTTCAATATTCTTTGCCACCACCTAATTCAAATATATCAAATTTTCTCCAGTCTTCCTCATTTATTGTCCAGTTTTCACATGCTGGCAATTGAAAATAAACATGAGGCAACTGAAAATGAAATCACTTGTTTCAAGCTTCCGTTAGCCCTCAAAGTAACATTCTTGTTTTCTAACACTTTAAAGATGTCTTGTGCAGCAGATTTGCCCTATTCAATATATGCCATTTGCGTGCTTCCAAATAAAATGAAATCTTGACTACTTCCATCGTTTTCTCCTTTTATCATTATGCGATCAATTGGTCTAGCTGTGAGGAGTTTTGTTTTTTTAAACATTATACAGTACTCTATATTGAAGGCGATAGTTTTTGATCTTCATTAGTAAGTCCATCAAGTTCTCTCCACTTTGAGCAATTATGTCACCTGCACATCGATGCTCGTTAAAACAAGCTTTTCCAAGCACGGATGCAGCACCCTCATTCATGTAGCCTAACTTCTTGGTTATTTGCTTGGCATTCAAATGGCAGGTTATTAGAAGCTAGCGAGTGAGCTGCAAATCATAGTGAATCCTATGTGCAGCAGACTCAAGCCTGCCAGGTCCTGTGCCTTCTTCATGATTGCTTTGTTTTAGCCCATTGTCCAGTCGCTGTGGCCACCCGTCTCCTTGAGTGGCTCTCTGTTTCACTGACCCTTTGCCAGGGACTGGTCTCTTCCTGATAATATGTCCAAATTACATTACACAGTCTCACCATCTTTGCTTCCAAAGACCATGCTGGCTGTGTTTCTTCTAAGACAGATGGGTTGGTTCTTTTGGTAGTCCGTGGTAATGTCAGTATTTTAAACAACAGACTGGATAAGTAGGGTGAATGAACACAACTGCGATAGACACCTCTCCTGATTTTAAACCAGGCAGTATCTTTCGTTCTGTTCAACCGATGCATCTTGGTCTATGTACAGGCTCGCCTTGAGCACAATAGAGAATTCTTATTATTTTCCACGTAATCTATAATGTGTGTTATGTTCCATAGAGACAAATGTCTTAGCATTGTCCCTCACACACATGTGTTCACACACAATTAAACATCTTTCTGGTCAGTGAAGATCCATCTGACATTAGCGGTGCT
>NW_022103968.1:22750172-22752749 GCF_000313985.2 Echinops telfairi
AGTTAAGCATTCAACTAGACGGAAAGTTTACGGTTCAAATCCATTCTGAGGCAAATTGGAAAACAGGCCTGATGTACAGCTTCCAACAGGAATCCCATGGAGCAGTTCTGCTGTTTACACATGGGGTGGCCGTGGTTCAGATTCAACTTGACCGCAATTAATCATTTAACTAATAGCTAATGGTTATTAGTGATAAAGAATTAATAAAATGCCCAGGCAACTGAAGTCTACTAGTCTTATCTATTCATAGTATATACATGAATAAATTTGGCTTTCTTTGCCAGCCCGAATCATATAATATAAATTCTCTGAACTACGTAAGTCTGCAGATTGCTCCATTCGTTAAAGAACTATTATAAATAGACTTTCCTGCTTGCGTTGTTTTTCTCTTAGCTATTAAATCTTCAAAATGGTTGGGAAAATAGTATTACCTCTTTGGACCCAACAGAGGTGTAGTATGGAGAAAAAAGACATGAGTGAGAGAGTTGGGCACCTTAATCTTCATCCTAGCAACAAAATCTTATCCATAACTACAGATCCAACATAATCACAGCAATAGCAGCACAGTGGTTATGACTTATTAAGTTCCAATTATGTAGCAGGGAAAGTTACTTGTAATCTCCCCAGTAGTCCACAGGCAGCTATTAGTATCCATTTGAAAATGAGGGGGGAAATAGGACTGAGACATAACCTCCTTCACTAATTTGCTAAAATCCTCTAGGTAATGTATCCAGCATGATGCCACTAGGAACAGATGAGAGAGATAATGAAAGGACACTGAGGGGACTCCGAGCTGAGCAGCTCCAGGAAGCCACCTGCTGCCCCAGGCCAGGCAAGGGGAGGTGGCAGTGGTAGGCCTGGGCTGGAAGCTGAAGCTACAGATCTGATTGTTGGAGGGGCTCTGCCACTGCAGCTGATGCTCAAATATCCCAAGGCAGAAAGTGTGGGACAGATTTACCTTGACTCTGAGAGCAAGTAGCTCTACCAGAGCAAATGAGGACCTGCTTTTCAAACCTGTACTTGTCCAGGTCACTGTGTTAATTGATGTGCTCTCTAAATACTTTTATTTTTTTAATTTGAGGCCAAAAGGTTTAATTCCCTGGCTTTTAGTTCCTGGTTCTAAAGAATTTTGTGGTAATAAGTAACAGAATCGGCCTAGAAGGTGAAACTCTTGACACTGTGCATAGAGTTGTCTTGCTGCATTAGTATAATGTATGTCATTAAGAGAGCTAAAGTTTAGATTTCAATTGAAACTGTTTTCTTCCCATTGCATCAGTTTTCTGCATGAATAAGATCTTGGAATATGAGCTGTAGGTTTGTGCAAAGTTTGAAAAAAATCCAATTGCACTTAGATGCTGAGCGTTGAAGGCTTTATAATGGTTAGCTAATCTTTAAAAACTGGTTTATCAGTTCAGCCAGAGCTGTCTATCCGCAAGGAAAATGTCTGTCCCATGGAGATTAGATTCAGCAGTAGGATGATGACATTTTATCTTACATGGTGCTAACGACCATGAAAACTTTGGTAGCTGAGAAAGCATCCAGACTATAAAGCAACTGTTGACCAAGACAAGCATAATATAGATAATCTGCTTCAAATTATTTTCAACAATATCGAACCATTGCTGTAATAGATTCACTGTGCCAACCTGGCCAATAGGAACATGTGGGTGGACATGACCCAGGTATCAGTTTGATTGGAGGGCAAAGAGATAAACCACTCTGCAAGTCCTGTCCCTGTCTTTGCTCCTGGGTGATCAGACCAGCTTGCTGCTGCTTTAGCTAGTTTTTGCCTCAACCTGTGTGCTACACTGGAGCTCGAGGCTCCTTTAAGACCTGCTTTGTCACATGGCCAGTGCATACATTGTTTGAGCTTGAGTAAGCTCCTGAGCTACTGACTATGGCTGACCCACCATGCTGTCTGGTGGCCAGAGTCTGTTGGTCAAACTCTGCCTGCCTTGCCTCAGGGAAGATTCCACCGTCTGCTTCCATGATCTTGGACATGGCAGCCCACGTAAGTTCAAGGACTTCCCATATAATAAGTGTTCCGTGAAAGTGAGTTGAACTGAGCCCTCTGTCCTGTGGAGTGGACTGATTAACTGCTATCTTTCTTCTCTCTGTATAAACCCATCTATCTATCTATCTATCTATCTATCTATCTATCTATCTATCTATCTATCTAATCATAAATGTCCTGCCTAACACAATTGATGACCAACAAGTATCTTTTCAAGAATACTGCTGAACCATTGCTGATGAATAAGCCTCTGAGTATCACGTATGGCTGGACAGAATCCATGCCTGTTTGACTTCTTACAGAGGTCGGGGAGAATCAGACTTTAGATGGCTTTCTGCCAGCACTAACTCCCATGGAACCCGCGAGCACTAAGTTGATTAGAATAGCAAGGATCATGAGTATTCCGAGACGGGAGACCCATTCTGAACCTCATCTTTATTCTGAGCAAAGGTTTCTTCACTCAGGGGAAATAATTGTCAACAGCTTCTAGACAGGAGGCATGCTAGAAAAGTAACCTTGACATGCAGAGTTGTGAAAACTAGACAGCAGACTATTGATATTCA
>NW_022103968.1:22753784-22755848 GCF_000313985.2 Echinops telfairi
AGGGTTGTATGTAGATCCTTATGTATTACAAAATAGAACGATTCGTTTTTTTCATATATTTGAAATGAACTTGTTTGTGACTAAGAACTCCAAGTCTATTCCAGTTTTACTTTCCTCTTTTAGCCACTCAGAGTCATGTGTAGGTCTGAGGAGGAAGGAGTCTGGAGGGATTTGTTTGCTTGTTGATTTTAAAGGCACACACTTTATAAAGTTAAACGGTCCATCTCAAACTATGACACTGGCAACCGTATCCCATTAAACCCTCCAGAAATGTGATTCTCTCTCTCTCTCTCTCTCTGGTTTACCTCTCTCTGTCTCTCCTCCCTCCTTTCTCAACATCCCATCCTTCCCTCACCCTGTTCCCATCCCAGTATCTGGCCTCCCAGCAGTTAAAACAGGCTTAAAACCATGTTTCTTTTTCTTTGTTCTTCTTTATAATAATTGTATCGTTCGATATTTATCTTTGTAAGATTAACTAAGTTTGTTAAGCATAATGTCCTCTCATTTTGTCCGAGTCTTGCTGTGTTTGAGAAAGTTGCCATGGTTTTTTGAAGGGTGCATAATATTTCATTGTATGAATACACTAGTTTGTTTATCTACTCTTCTGTAATCAGAGTTTAGGGTTGGTCCCAGGTTTTTACTATTATGAAAATTGCTGCAAGAGGCATATTAAACAGAAATACATTTAAATATATATTTGTAATTGAGTTCTTGGGGAAAGTTTGCACAGCAAATTGGGTTCTCATTCCACACTTTCCACATTGTTCACTGACATTAGTTACAGTTATTAGTGTACTGCATTCTGCTCAATTGTGTTCAATTTGGTTCATTTCCTATACTCTAGCTTCCCTACCCTCATTACCTTCTTATCTTTGCCTTTGAGTAGTTGCTAGCCTATTGATGTCTTACTGATGGTTTTAAAATGAGTTACCAGTCTCATGGGTAATACTGTTTATTTTGTGTGCCACTGAACTTATCTGCTAAAAGGTGATCTCAAGCAATAAACTTGAGTCTAGGTTTAAAGAGTGTCCCAAGGTAAGAGTCTCATGGAGTCTTCTGTTCTCTCCTGTCCTACTTTGTCTGGTTTTCTGTTGATTTGCTGTAAGAATTTCAGCTCTACCCATATTTTTATTTTAGTCTATCCATAACAAAGTAGTTCGGCCCTGGTTAGAGCAGTCTGTGGCTGTAGCTGGCCACCAACTACTTCTTCCTGCCTCCTGGTGGGTGAGGCTGTGTATAGTGTCGACTTTTTTCTTCCCTGTAGCGCTTGACTATAATGCTATTGTCAGTGTACTTAATTGATCCTATTCAAAACTTTCCAATTTTGATTTAATGCTCAATGCATAAATAATGACTATTTTCTCTTGAGCTATAGAGTTAAAGGTGCTATTTTGAAACATGATCTTCTAAATAGAGAAACAAAAGATTACTAGTACTACTACCACAAGAATCACCAATTGTCTTAAAGGGAAATTTTGATTACTTTGACCACATTACAATAATTTATTGATAATCAACTTTTTATTGTGTTGAAGTATTTGATAGAAAAATATTAATGTGCTGTTTATGTCTATGATCTTTGATATTTCAGATTTCTGATGGATTCAGAAATTCTATTGACAGAAAATGAGAACTATGAGAGAAATCAGGAATGTAGCTCAATGCCATTATTTTCTAATTACCAGTAAATGACGGGAGATCTCTGCCCGAAAACCAACATGTATGTGCCAAGGGGATATATAGGTGTCCCTTGAGCTTTGAAATGTTGATGTGACAGAAACTTTTTCAGTGATAACTCCTACAAGATCCAGAGAGATTACTATGAGAGAAGGGAAACTTGGAATTCCATCTGAGCTGGAGAAAATTAGACAGGGTCCGAATATCAGGACTTAATAGTGAATCAGGCCAGTAGTAACGGGATGGGCCAATCTTCCAGAATGCACCACTTTCTGCCTCCCATCTCTATCCACTGAGCAATGGCTTGTTTACTTGGGCTTCCTCTTTTCTCTACTATGACTTTAAACTCTTGTCTTTTACCTCCAGTATTTCTGGTCACTCCTTCTT
>NW_022103968.1:22757162-22781907 GCF_000313985.2 Echinops telfairi
GTGCAACAACCACAATTCATTTTAGTCATTACATACGATTTAGAAGCATATAGGGATATGATTTAAAAGCAAAATTTTAAAATGTTAGAGTCCATTATTTGATGTCAAAGGTCTCTAGGATATGTAAATACTTATATCTATAGGTCAAATTTTGGACCACACATATGAAGAGAAGAGAGCAGTTATGTTCACGCAATACGCAGATAGGGAACAGGGTTCATGTGACTTGAATTAGAATCGTTTTCCTGTCATGGATAGTGAAATCTTCAGAAAATTATTGGTTTCAGAAAAAGGCTAATACCAAGGGAACTAGATGCTATTACCCACTACTCTAAAAGGGATCACAGTAGAAGGCCCTGGATAGAGTGGGAGGAAAATGTGGAAGAAACCCCAACGTCATAAAAGACACCTGGCTTACTGGTCAGAGAGAGACTAGTGAGATGCCTGAGATTAGGCCCTTAGTCACCCTCAGCTTTGGTTGAACTTACTTCTGAGGCTCTATTTTCATCAATAGGCGGTTGTATAAGGTAGTAAACATACTTGTGTGGACCCCACACTTTAGAATAATAAACTACATGAGATTAAAAGGAGAGCATTTACCCATGGACAAAGCGGAGGAGGGTGAGGAAAAGGAGGAATTTAAAAAGGAAATTGTGGGAAATATAGTAAATGATGGTGCATTGAGGGGGATTATGATGAATGAGTCGAAATGAAATGTGTGCAGATTGTTGAATGCAAAACTGATTAGGTGTTGTGTAAACTTTAACTTAATTAAAAATCAAATTTTTTTTTAAACTGAATTAAAATTGTTCTTATTGGCTACATATACTTTTGTGCCTGTTTTTTGTTTGTTTGTTTGATACATAAAGTCTTATCGAAAATATATATACTTGTGTTTAGGGAGGCCTTGAGTAGAGGCCCAAAGTCCATCTGCTATCTTAATACTTTAAAATATATAAATATGTGTACATTGGCCTCTATCCCTTTCATTAAAAATTAATATATTTACATGCATGCCTATAGCTATACCTCTTTCTGCTACTTCCTTTCACCTACCTACTGTCCCACTATCATGCTCACCCTCCATTCAGCTCTCAGTAATTCCTCTTGGGTACATTGCCCTTGATCAAATCCCACCAGTCCTCCAGGTCTCCTCACCATCAGTTTTAGATCTCTTGTTGTTCCCACATCCCTGAGTTTTTTTGGCTCCCTCCCCCCCACCCCCACCCCCCACACCTGTTTGCTGCCATTTGCATCCTGGGTTGGGTCATACCCCTGCCAAAAGTGCTTGGACCTTGACCAGGGATTTATGCATTAAGTAGCTTATCCTCTATGCCCATTGTACTTTTTGAGCTTACCTCCGGACTCATGTTGTACTTGTTCCTTTGTGCTTGACTAACTTGACTTGGCAAATTTTACTCTACCTCTTCCCATGAGACAGTGGGCTTATTCATACATTCATATCTGCTCTTTAGGGCTGCATTATACTCCATTGTATGTACATACCAGAGTTTTTTAATCCATTCATCAGTTGATGGAAATTTAGATTGTTTCCAATTCTTCATGGTTTTGAGCTGTGCCGTGATGTATAACCTGGCACTCTTTGATAATCACCTTTCTGACACAATCACTGTAGACAAAATGGGTACATAAGCAAAGGTGGTGAAGAAAGTGGATGGTGCCCAGCCATCAAAAGATATAGGGTCTAGGGTCTTAAAGGCTTGAAGTTAAACAAGCAGTCATCTACCCGGGAAGCAACAAAGCCCACATGGAAAAAGAACACCAGCCTGTGTGATCATGAGTTGTTGCTGGGGGCACGTACCAGGTATCAAAAGATCAAAACAAAGAATTATATTGATGTGAAAGAGGGGGATTATAGTGGAGACCCAAAGCCCATCTGTAGACAATTGGACCTCCCCCATAGAAGGGTTACAAGGAAGGGATGATTGAACAAGGGTGCAGTATAGAACTGATGACACACACGTCATTCTTATAGTTCCTGAATGCTTCACGCAACAACTCCCCGCCCTCCCCCCAAATCCCACTACCAAGATCCAGTTCTACCTTACAAATCTGGTTAGACCTGAGTGCACACATTGGTACAGATAAGAGCTTTTGACACATGGAATTCAGGACAGAAACACCCTCAGGAACAGTAGTGAGAGTAGCAATATCATGAGGGTAGGGGGATGGTGGGCTGTGGGTGGTAGCAAGGGGGAGAAAAGGGGAACCCATCACAAGGTTGGATATATAGCCCAACCCCTAGGGGGATGAATAACAGAAATGCAGGTGAAGGGAGACAACAGACAGTGAAAGACACAAAATAACAACAATAACATAATTGATCAAGGATTCACAAGGGTGCGAGGGTGGGGTGCAAGGGAATAAAAGAGGAGCTCATATCAAAGGTTCAAACAGAAAAATTTTTGGATATATTGATGGCAACATACGTACAAGTGTGCTTAGTACAATTGAATGACAGGTTGTCATAAAACTTGTAAGCGTCCCCCAACAAAATGATTGAAAAGAAAAGAAAAAACATGTATACTCACAAAAGGGGCTTGGTTTCTTATACTGTTTTTTAATAAAGGGAACATGGGTTTTTTGAGAAGTGAGTCATTCTGGAGTTGAGGATGGGACTAAACAAGGTGAACCTAGAGTATCCTGCAGCTCTAGAACTCAGAAAACAAGGTGACAAGTTTAGTAAAGGGGCAGGAAAGCGCTTATATTGACTAAAGTGGGAACAATTTGAGTAATGAAAGGGTAGTGGTATAGAAGTTACACCTTAGGCTGTGATCCACAAAACCACCAGCCCTTCCTAGGGAGAGAGACGGGACTTTCTACGCCTATAACACAGAGTAAATAGTTGGTAACATAAAGAGTTTCTATCTCAGAAACTCTCAGGGGCGATTTTACCTTGTCCTAGAAAACCACTGAGTCCGAAGGAACTTGATAATAGTGAGTTGAGTACTACACTATTACTCAAAGTTTAAATGAATGATCCATGAGTTCATACTGATAAAAATAAGTGATTGGAAAAATTTAAATATCACAGAACAGTCAAATCTTCCAAATAATTTATATTGACAATCTTTAATCCTCTAGGTGGCCCAGAACTCCTTATGCTTTAAGTGTGGACTTGCTTACAGAGAGTACAGTAATTTCAGAGTTAAGAAACCTGGCTAGCACTTCATTCGTCACCTCATCAAATTAGGGATCCTCAGGGAGAAGCCAGGCTCGTAGTGGACACCGCCGTGTAATGTGATGATGCTGCCATTTTACTTCTCTTGGGTTCCTCATGTCTTAACCCAGAAACACAACAAATGGAGGGATATTCCAAAAAATATTCCACCATTGCTTTCAAGAGTGTCAGGGTCAGAGCCTCATAAAGAGATATTTAACTGTAATATAATATCCTGGATGGGATGCTGAAACAGACAAAGGATGTTGGGGGGAAATTGGTAAAATCTGAATAAAGTACAGTTTAGTTAATAAGAACTAACAAATTATAACAAGTTGTAACAAATGTGCCAGGGTAATGTAAGCACTTAACAGTGGAAATTACTGGGAACAAGATCAACAGGAACTTTCTGTACTGTCTTTGTACCTCTTTGGTATTTTATTCTGATATATAAATACAGTTAAATATCTTAATAAGGGACTTGACACTGGCAGTCTTTTAAGATCCTTCCAGCCCGGATACACGCTGACACTCTGAAATGCCTACTTGACTTTCAGATAATCATGACCTTTTCGTAGAACAGCATTTAGATTTCAAAGTAGGAAGTGTCTCCACACACATCATACATTTGAATGAAACAAGTAAAAATATTATTTCTTACTGAAACAACAGACTGTAGTAAATCTGTAGCAAAATTAGGGAATTTTTTAATAGCTTGTACTCATTATTCTTCAAGTGTACTTAACTACACCTTTATTTATAAATTTCCATATGCATGCATGTCCATTTTCCACAGAAACAAATACAATGGATGAATGAAATATATTATCATATGTACATATGATTCATAAATACACATACATACATACATATATTATTTGTAAAATTGACCTTTCATTTTAACATGTCCTCAGGCTTCAAGAATCTTCCATATTTTACCTTTAATTTTGATGATCCTCAATGTATTGAGATAGATTAGTTCTAAAGTTTTCATATAAGTACTAATTCAATAAACACTATAGCTAATATATACTGCAGCTTATATTATATTAACTCCATATAAATGAAGGCACTTATTTAATAACTATGAGCATCTTTATGGTTTTTGCTCTATATACTGACAGTTTTTTTCCAAATTAAGAATTAATTTCTGATGACAAGACACAATGAAAAAATGAATACAACTTGTATCCTCCAGATTGCCATTATTGGATCTTATCTTTAAAAAGGAATATTTGTAAATGTATTTGTTGATGGTGGTGATTTTGAGAAGATTTTGGCTAATAACAATCCCATACAACATAGACAATGTCCAATGCCATTTTGCAAGGGAGTCCATGTAATGACTTATTTCTGATGCTCAATTACCAGCTGAGAAATTATTCCAAGATATAGTCAAGAAAATATCCATAATCACTACTCCACTCTGTGAATAAATGGAAACAAAGCAGAGGTTATGACTATAAGAGCCCTTTCAAATTCATTCATAATAAAAGCAACAAAGGAAATTAACAGTTATAAAAATAAACCATTGATTCAATTCCCAAAGTCAAATTGCCTAATAACAATTCTGGAAGTTGCTATCTGAATCTTATCTGAAATTTTATTTACTTTATTATTGAAAATTATGTTAACGTGAGATGTAAGCTTAAAATATTGAAATGCGTCAAGTATTTAAATAATGATATATTCAATGTAACAACAGATATTTAAATATTTATTATTTTTAAACTAAGTATATGGTTACTGTAATGTGGAATAAAAAGTGTCCTCTACTCTAAAAAAATGAATATTAATAAAAATGATTAGAAGTTTAATTGGTAAAAACGATTGAAATTTTATATTTTGGCAAAGACACAATGCATATGCATTATTTGTAGGAGTGAAAATTGGTTTAGCCACTTAGGAAATTGTATTTAATAGTAGTCACTAAAGTTGATTTTACATATGCCATATGTACATAGCGCCAGCCTATAAAATGGACCCAATAGGAAAGAAGATGAAACTCTCTGCTTTCATAAAGATTTAAAATCTCAGAAATCCGGAATTTCATGGGTTCTATAGAATGAGATTGAAATATCCATCAATAGAAGAATGGTGATCAAAATTCTCAAATCTTCATTTAACAGGAATTCAAAACCCAAACTCAAACTCATTACCATCAATTTGATTCTGACTTTCAAATAATGAGAAAAATGAATGTGGTGTGCACCATTGCATGGGTGACTCTGACAAGCATTGTCTATAGGAACCCAGGACATGGAGTCAATTCTGATTCATGGCGACCCTGGAGGACAGAGCAGAGCTGCTCCAAAGGGCTTCCAAGGGTGGAAGCTGCAGCAAGATTCCTACCACACCTTTCTCACTGAATAGCTCATTTGTGGGAACTGCCAACTTCGGGGTTAGAAGCTGAGCACTTTAATCACTGCACTATCAGGGGTCCTTGTCTAAAAGGAGCCAGGCCCAAAAGATGCATATACTGAAATATTGCATTTATCATTCTTTTAGTAAAGAATAGCAGGAAGATGCTTACTTGTGTTTTATTAACAATGCAAAGGCATTCCACCGTTTGGCACGCAGCAAATTATGGGTAGTATTGTGAAGAGGAGCATCCAGAACCCAGCTAGTGCTTATGTGGAACTTCTACATTGGGTAGAGCTCAGGGAGATTGTACTGTGAGGTTTAAATCAGGAAACATGTGAGTCAGGCTTGTATTTTTTTTTACCATATTTATTCAGTCTGTACATTGAGGAAATAATGTGGGAATCTGAACTATATGAAGAGGACTGTCATGCTGGGATTGGAGGAAGGATTTTTTTTTTAACATCTTTTAATTTGCAGATAACACCACCTTGTTTGCTTGACGAAAGCTAGGAGGACTTGAAGCACTTATCGAAGAAGATCATAGTAAAGCCATCAGTATCTATTATACATCCACACACAAAAAGGAAAATTCTCACAAGGGGACTAATAAAGAAATTGTGATAAATGGAAAAAGATCGGTGTTGCCAAGACTTTTATTCTACTTGGATCCATAATCAGCACAGTGGAAGCAGCAGTCAGAAAATCGAATGGCGTTGAGCCATTTGCATTGAGCACACCTGATGAGCAAGATCTATTGGAAGTGTTAAAGGGCAAAGGGTCCTCTTGAGGAGGAACACTGACCTGTCTAAACTAGGGTATTGTCAATGTGTGTATGAAAGCTACCCAATCAATAGAGAAGATGGAAGATGAGTTGATGTCAAGGATTTCATTTTACTTGGACCTACAATGGAATGAATAGTCAGGAAATCCAAAGTCATCAGGAAAATCTATTTAACATGTGAAAAAATGAAGATATCCCTTTGAAGATTGGAGTGTATCTGACACCTGCCATGGCACTGCAAAGTCACCTCTTATGCATTGAAATGTGGGCGATGAAGATGGAAGATCAGAGAATTGATGTCTTCGAAACTATGGTGTTGCTGAAGAATATGGAATGTGAGAAGAGCAAACAATTCTGTATTTGAAGAGTACACTCAGAATGTTCTTTCAGAGAAAAAGGGTGGTCAGTCTCCATCTCATGGGCCTTTGGACATTTCAACAGGAAGGACCAATACCATGAGAAGAAACTCATGCTTGGTAAAGAGGAGAGTTAGTGATTCTCAATGATATGAAGCAATGCAGTGGCTGCAACAATGGACTGAAGCACAGGAACAATTGTGAGGGTGTTTCTGGGTCAGGTGTTGTTCATTCTGTGATACATAACTTTACTACGAGTTGACCAACTTGGCAGCATCTAACACTTGATGCTCTGTTCCACAGGCAACCCCTGACCTGGTTTTAGCTGATGAGATTGAGCTTCTCTGTGATGTCTTCCTACAGATGTAGTCAATTTGGTTTCTGTGTCTATCATTTGGGAAAGTCCACGAATATAGTCACCTTTAGTATTGAAAAAAAAAAAGGTATTTGCTATAAACAAGTCATTGGTTTGGCAAAATTCTATCATGTAATCCGCAGCTTCATTTCTATCACCAAGTCCATATTTTCCAAATACTGTTCCTTTTTTGTTTCCAACTTTTACATTCTAATCACCAGTAACTATCAATGAATCTTAACTGCATGCTTGATCAATTTCCAACTGAGGTCATTGGTAGAATTCTTCAAATTCTTCACCACTACTGTTTGTGGTTGGTGCATACATTGTAATAATAGTTGTATTGATCCCATCAATGCCTCATGATCACACAGCAGGCTTTTCTTTTTTGTCCTTCGTTGTTGTTGTTTGGTACAAGGTTTCAACATACTCAGCTGCTAACCAAAAGATGTGAGTTTACCCAGAGGTCTCTGGAGGGAAAGATGACGAGATATACTTCTAAAAATCAGCCATTGAAATCTTTGTGAAAAACAGTTCTGTGGTACACACAAACCAAAAATAAATCAAACACACTACCGATTCATAGTGACGCTATAGAACTATCCTTGTGATTTTCTGAGACGTGTGTGTGTGTGTGTGTGTGTGTGTGTGTGTGTGTGTGTAAAGCCCCATCTTTCTCCTGAAGAGCAGCTAGTGGTTTCCAACTGGTGAACCTTTTTTGGTCAGCAGCCCAATTAGGGCTACCTTGAGGTAGCTATAAATTTTATTTGGCTGGAAGGCAATTGTTGCTCTTTGTTTGTTTGTTTGTCTTCTTTATCTTGAAGTTGCTCTTTCAAATGTGACTTTATCTGTAGATATTATAGATATTTAATTATTTATTATTTTCACATGTAATAGAAATATTTTCCCTATTTTTTGTCCTTATTCTTTAGGTTTTTTGGTTTGGACCTAAAGCTATTTTGAAGTATATACTACAACATGCCAATTGTTTTCTTTGATGTTTTTCTTTTATTTCAGTATTTTAATTTCACTACAGCTTTTATCAATATTCTACTTTATATTCTTATAACTTTTATATTTCAGTTTCCAAAGTTAGCTTTTAGTCTTTCTGGATGTTTTATGGGTTTTAGTGGAACACATTTGTCTCTTGAACTCACACCTGGGCCATTAGACAGGGAATGATAAACAGAGAAAAGACTGAAGCTGTCAAAGATTTTATTTTATATGGATCCACAGTTAATGCTCATGGAAGCAGTAGTCAAGAAATAAACAACCTATTACACTGAACAAATCTCCTGCACAAGACCGATTTAAAGTGTTGGATAACAAGCATGGCACTTTGAACACTATGATGTACCTGACTCAAAATGTAGAATTTTCAATGATGCCATATGCATGTGAAAGTTGGACAATGAATTGAGAAGTAATGCATTTGAATGATAGTTGTGCTAGTTACATGATCTTCCGTCAATCTGAGAAAGGGGTGGAGTCTAGCCTGTGGAGTCTAGCCTGTCAATCAGGTCACAGCTTGATGACCTCGTTTGAAGGAGCAATGGGAAAGAAAGGCTAGACTCACTCTCTTTGCCTTCCCTTGCCTGCTGTTGAGACACTCAGCGAGTTGGAGGAGACAAGTGGAGACCAGAGCCAACATCGAAATGCTTCCACTGTCTCTGGTTTCCCAAAACCCTCTACCCACTGGCCTGGGATCTTCCTGCATTCGGCATCATTGCATATGCTGTGTGGATCTAAAGCAGAATTTAAGGACTTGTATCAGACATTTGGGCTAATATCAGACTTATGGACTTGATCTGGACTTGGCTGGGCTGTTTTCTCATTATGCAATTGCTCTTTTACATAAAACTCTTTCTTGCACACATATGAGTATCTATGATTTTGTTTCTCTAGTCAACCCAAGCTAACACAATGGTGAAAAAATATTAAAAACACTGCCAACTTTCCAGAGAACAAACACAACTCTCTTGGAAGTAGAACCAGAATGCTCCTTGGAAGTGAGAACTGGGACATTTCATTTCACATAAATTGGACATCGTATGAAGGAGAAACCAATCCCCTGTAAAGGCCATCAGCTTGGTAAATTTGGAGACCAGTGAACAAGAGGAAGCCAGTCAAGGAGGTGGACTGACACAGCGGTGGCAACAGTGGTTCCAACGTAACCACTGTGAAGATGGACACACAAGCATTTCCTTTCGTTGTGCATCTGGGGACACAGGCATAGCCAACAAGGGCAACAATGGAAACTTCAGAAGCAAATCTCAGAATTTATTTCTCACAATCTCATCTACTCACAAATATTTTAAATTTGGGTTTAGTCAACCCAAATGTCAATGATCCATTCCAATTTCCCAGAAATTAGGCTGCTTTTTTATTCATATGATAGTTTTGGAGTGAAATATAATTTGCATAGTTCTATAAGGATTTGTATCTATATCTGAGTAGCATTTTAAAAGGAAATCTGCAATTGAGACTTTCAGCTACATTGTCACAACTATAACTATGCAAGACTGTATAATGCTCATTCATGGGCTGATGTTTTTCTCAGCAAAAGTTGGTGTAAGGAGGATCTTACTGAGTAAATAACTTGCAGAAGTGCCTTAGGAAGAGTGGGGTGGAGTATATCCAAAATATTTTTGCTCTTCTAAAGCCTAATCATTACTCATGGGTCAATGGACTCAGTAACTCTGGTAAGGATTGCTATTACTTGTTGAATTGTGCTCCCTCCCCCCCAAATACAAAGGGATTTCAAAAAATGGTGGGGAGAAAAATAGAGTTGAGACAATATTTTTTAGGAACATTTCGAAGTTCCCTCAGTGTGTTGTAAATCCTAAATGTCTATGCCTGTGGATATAATCCTCTTTCCTCACATACTAATGGTTGTCTCTGTTGTGTTAATGAGACAGGAGTATTATAGGATGTTTTTAAATCAAAGTCTTTTGAGATATAAAAGCTTAAGCAAGTAAATAAAAGAAGCAAATGTGGTTCAAAATAGATGCCAAGGCACATGAAGCTCTCAAAAGAACCAGGATGTGGAAATCAAGGGAAAGAGACCCTTCCTTGTTCCAGAGAGAGAGAAACCCTTCTCGAGTCAGCACTCAGAATTTAGACTTCTAGTATCCTAAATGATGAGAAGATCAAGTTCTGTTTGTTAAAGCCAGGAGAAAAGATAAACATGTGATTTTTGGAATTAAAGTAGCTCTATATCCAATACCTCTTTATTTTAAAGTAGATGTTAGTTACAAAAATGTATACATAGATATGAATATACAAATGTTTATTTGTATATATATGTACATATCAACATTTCCCTTGAAACGAATGCCACACAATTTGATATAATTTTTAGAGAGTGATGATTAATTAAAAGTTATAAAAATACATGTAACACCTCCAGATTGGTGATTTAATAGTCATCAAAATCTGTTCTCATTTTTAATGTTGTCCACATCTTGTCCGCCACTCACTTGGAAAAGGCATAACTATTAAGGTTAATCTAATGCTTGCATCCTTCAAAAACAAAGAGGGCTATGAATAAGAATTACGTTATTTATTGACACTCTTTCACCATTAACTGTCTATGCCCTGAGCCATTCAACTTTTTCTGATAATGTGTCTACCAAATGCATCATTAAAAGTAAAGCAATGCGTGTTCTAAATCAGGAGATTATCTTTATGATGGATTGTTTTCTGGATGGTTGAGAGAAATGTTTTATTATAGACAAGGTGGTAGTTTAGAAAGGCCCCTAGAAAACAGTTATGAACTTCTGTAGGCTGGCAGCATGCCACCTGCTATGGCCTTAGGGATGAATAAAACACACTCTATCATAGAAGAAAATAGAGTACAGAAGGGGACATAAAGGAGTAAACAAATGCAAAGCATATAATTCAAGACTTAACATGCAAATATGCAAATTGTAACTTTAGAATTCCCATCATCCCCTCGCAGCTGAGTCAATCCAATTCATGGCGCTCCCATGTGCCACAGAGTAGAACTGCTTCATAGGATTGCCTTTTGAATTCTTTATGGAAACAAAGCATTTCTTCCAAAGTGCCCCTGGGTGGATTTGAACCCCAAACTTTAGGTTAGTTTACAAGTGCAAGTCCTTAGCACCAACCAACTTTAAAGCATGAACATAGAGGAAATCATCGCAAATCTGTGTGGGAAAATTTAAGAATTTGTGAACAAGAAAGAGCTGATATTGAAAGAGGATTAGACATTTAACTGAAAGAGCAGAAAAAAAAGATTAAATTTTATAATGATAATAGTCTAGTAAAAAGTCTGAGAAAGACTGCTAGAAGTTTGAATGTTCATGAAGTAGGGGTCTCTGTGAATAATTTGAAATAATTGATGAAGTCTGCAGTAAAAAAACAATGAAGCTGGGAATGCAGATTGGGAATGGGAGGAGCTGTCCACAGATGTCAAGATTCGGAATGTGAACTATATTCTGAAGATAAAATGGGGTGTTGAACGTTTTTTTAATCTGGAGTTTTTATTGTTTAGAAAAGATAAGATTGGATATAGTGTGGAGAATAGATTACAGGATGGCAAAAAGTAAGGTAATATATTGGAGCATATTGTAATCTTCCAGGCAAGAAAAGAGGGTGACCTGAGCAGCAGTGGTAAGGATAGAGAAGAAAGGGCCATATTTCTAAGGAAATGTTCCAAAAATTAATCTGTAGGACTTACACTCTGATTTACTGTGTTTAAGACATAAAGAGTCTGTTTGGAGCTAAGAGTAATGCCTCACCGCAAACAAGAGGAAACATAATGAAATTTAGTTTGTTCAGTTGCCGAAGAATTCCATTTGAAACTCAGTAGAAATATCCACATGGAAAATCTATTTTAGGCAGTCAGAAATATGGATGTGGAAGCAGAACTGGGACCGGGGCAGATAGATTGTTATTTGTTGACAGATACCTGGTGAAGGGAACGGGATTCCCTAGGGCGAGCAGAGAGAGAAAAGCCATCATCTGTACAGCTTGGATGTGCACACCGGCTTCCCTGCCAGATTCTACTAGTTCCCGTTTCTGTGACCTTGGTCAGAGGTTTTTCATAGGCATTTATAGATAGAGTCTCTAATAGCTGCTTTCCTGGTCACTCAGACTAACTTAAGACCTGAAAGGGAATAACTGGCAAATTCGTTTTGGAAATACCTACAGCATTTTCCATTATTTTGATTATGACATATTCCCAGACAGTGCCCATGTATCTTACTTACTAGAATGGCCTGAATAACAGTAGTTAGGGACTACATCTATAAAAGTAATATAAATTTGCATATAACTATTATCATGCTGTCAGAAGATTGTGTTGCTACAGAAAATGTAAAAATCTAGTAATTGCTTATACTATTACATAAAGTGAATGAAGGTACTATTATTTTATATACAGAATGTTCATTATGACCGACAATTTAGAAAGAAAAGAAAACAAGTTAGAAATAAGATTTCTAAAATCTTAGCACTTTTGATGAAATGTGTGATGTCTTTCCACTAAAACAAAAACAAAAAAACTTATAAAACGCTACTGTCATCTTTGGAAGGAGTCCTGGTGGTGTGTGGTTATGCACTGGGCTGCAATCCGTATGGTCAGCAGTTTGAAACCACCAGCAGCTCCGTGAGAGACAGACTAGGGTTTGCACTCCAGTAAACAGGTACAGTCTCAGGAACATGCAGGGGGTCACTATGAGTCAGCATTGATTTGATGGCGAGGGGAACAGTGAGTAATCATTGGCAGGAGCCCTAGTGTCGCTGTCAGTAACCACTGAACTGCTAGCCACAAGGTCAGTGGTTTTGAAGGAGAAAGATGAGGATCCTGAAGATTCATAGCTTCATAAACCCAATGGCACAGTTCATCTCTGTCCTGTAACCACTATGAACCAGGATCCACTCCATGGTAGTGGGTCTGGATTGGTTTGACAATCCTTGGAGGTTAGTGTAAATGTGTCTTTAAATCATTATCTCACCTGTGAAGCCAATATACTGAGTCCCAGGGTGGGTACCCAATGTTAAAAACAAAAAAAAGGAAAAACACTTCTCTGGAAGGAGCTTTCTTGGTACACATTTTTCTCACTAGACAAGCAGCGAGCAACTTGGCCTAAGTTAGTGAACCCAGTGGCATCTGCCTGGGAAGGTGCTCTCTGGTCCCAGGGAAGTTTTTGTAAAAGCAGTTTTGCTCTAACCTCATTTTTTTGTGATGGCTGATTAAAGAGAACAGCGCGTGCAGCTGTGAAATTTTGTTTCTTGCTCAGGAAAAATGCCGCAGAGACTGTTGCGATGTTGAACACAGCTTACAAAGACAGCACAGCAGAAACCACTTATGTGTAGAAGTGGTTTTCTTATTTCAAAAAAGGTAAAATGAAGATAGATGACAATCCTGGTTCTGGACATCCATCAACTTCCAGAACAGATGAAAATGTCAACAAAATCCATGTATTTGTGCCCAAAGACCGAGGATGAGCCACTAAAGAGATGATGCTGTTATCTGGACTACCTTCGCGCTTGGGTCAGCAGTTTCATGGAAGATTGGGGACTGAGAAGAGTCACTTAGAAATGTGTGCCTTGGGTTCTGACTGACCAGGAGAAAGAGAGTGTGCTGTCAACCTGCTGTGCTCTGAAAGAGCAGCTCTGAAGTGACCCAGGCTTTTATTCAAGGTCACTACTGGTGAGGAGACAGGATGCTCTTCTTACCACCTGACAGCAAACGGCAGTCAAGCCAGTGGAAGACGCCATGGTAACCTTGCCCCCCAAAGCTCCGCAAGTGAAATCAAAGAGCAATACGTTGCTCCGCTTGTTTTTTTGATGTGAGAGGGGGTGGTGCTTTTGGAGTTCATTCCACCAGGTCAGACTGTTCATCAAGCTTTCAGTGTGGAGGTTCTGAAGAGATTGCGTCACAGCGTGCGACAAAACGGGACTGCTTTATGGCACACGGGAGACTGGTTTGCCACCACACCAATGCCCTGGCTCACACAGCCATCTCAGTGTACCAGTTTTTGGCAAAAACCGCATGCCTCTCTTGCCCCACGCACCTGCCTCACCTGACCTTGGCCCATGTGACTTCATTTTGATTCTGTGAATGAAGAGGGACATGAATGGACAGCGATTTGACAATTTAGAAGAAGTGAAGAAAAAAATGAGGGAGATGCTGTCCACCATCCAAATATATGAGTTTGAAAAATATTTCCAAGGATGGAATCGCAGATTTGACAAATACATTAAGCGTTATGGAGAGTACTTTGAAGGTAATAGGTCATTGTGTAAAGAAATTTAAATACATGCCTCTGAAAAAAAAATTTTTTTTTTGTACTCCCTCATATATGGAATTTTAACTGCATTTGATACACTATAGAATCTTAACTCGGACTGAATATCTTTAGAATCATCACTGTGTTCCAATCTACATCAATTACAGAGAGAGAATTTGCAGCTCCAGGCAATGTAATTGTGGCAGGGGTGAACTCAGGCATTTGGGACTCATACTGTCTTCAACTTGAACCCGCCAGCCCTAGGATGGGGCAGTCTGCTCCTGTCAACTCCAGGATGTCAGTTCCACCATGTGCTCTAGGGGGGCTTTGACTTTAAATCAACGTGATGGCACCCCTTGGTTTTTGGTTGCGGGGCCAAAGCCATTTAGATCAGAAGCTTCTGATCAAGTAAGGATCCTTGTAATGAGAAAAGCTGGTATCAAGTTTCAACTGATTTCCCTGTAGACAGGGAAGTGCAACTGGAAAAGGAAGTCTCCTATTATGAATGAGGTCCATTCTAAGTGTGTCTTTAAGCTGAGTTTGTAGATAAACTGAAATAGTTGGCATGGCTTAATGTAGTATAAGAAAAGGTTCAAAGCCTTTTCAATGATTTAAAAGCTGCATGTGCAGTAAGTGAATATGATTTGATGAGAAATGTGTTAAAAGTCCTTTCACACGGAAGGCAAATTTAGGAGTTGTCTATAAGTCAGACATTTATAACCCGAAACTGCCTGTACACCACAATGCATGAATCAGGATTTAATTCCACATAAGTCTCATGGGGTGGACAGATCAGCGAGAAGCAGCAAGATATCTGCAGAGGAGATTTTCAAGGCAGCCTTTATTGTCTCCAGAGCCACCTTGCAGAGATTCAAAATGCTCTCGGTCTGGGGGAGCGGTGTGTGTGTCAGTTTATGGTCTTTTGTTGTTCGAAGACTTGGGTCTTTTCCCAATTTGTTACGTGGATTTAGACAAGATGTTGAGTCTGTTTACTTTTCAGTTTCATCCTTTCTCTTTAAACTAATATTGATAATGGTAGTATCACCCTTTCTGAGATTCCACACACCACACATTTCAAGCCCTCAACATGACTGAGTCCTGTGGTTGGGGGAGTGGTGAGGAGGAGGAGAAAGAGGAAGATAGAGAAGATCGGTGCTGCTGCTGCTGACACAGGTGGAGGAAAACCACAGTGACGAGAGCAGCAACAAGGAGGACAACAGAAGGAGGTGCTAGTGTCCCCTTGGAATGCTGATGGGAACTTACATGAGCTGATCCTGCACCTTGATCACCTAGAGATGTGGCTCGCCTCATCTGCTTCACTAGAAGCATCCTGATCACAGAGCATCTGGTGGCTTTGAACTGCTCACCTTGTGGTTAGCAGCTCAATACATAGCCCGCTCTGCCACCAGGGCTCCCACTAGAAGCATCACGATACAGGCCCGTTCCTTGTTCTCAGACCCTTGTCTGTGCTTCCTGACTCATTAATGGACTGAAGCAACTCCTCAGCTGCTTGCACGTGTTAGGCGAGATGAAGAGAGCAAGTCGCCCTCTGCCAGAGGCCACTTTGCTTTCTCCAGTAGGGGACAGATGGGCAAACACTGCATTTAATTCCGCTGCCTGCTTCTGATTTCTTTTTCATGGATTTTTCTGTTTATTCCTTGAAGGGGAAGAAAAAAGGATTTTCTTTTACATTTCTTTGATGGATTTATTCCAGTGTTCTCTTTAAAGTTTTTGAACTTGGCTTTAGTGCCAGTAGAATTATCCTCCAGACATTTGATGGGGATAGATTGATTTGATTTGGGAGCAGCTACAGATATTTGGTAGATGTGATGGGCAGTGGTCAGAGAATTAATTTTCAAGAACATATTTGAGGTGCTCTTGGCAACATGCATGATGTATGTTACTACAGCCTGTGCCAGGAGTATGTTTGTAGGACTTAATTTATGGGGAGAAGGGCTGCCTGTTCTCATACTCACAGATCTGTAAGGAAATGGAAACCATAAAGATTGCATCTATAATTATTGTGTAATTTATTATTATGGCTGTAACTCTAGAGAGATTGGGGCTCAATAAAGGAAAATGTACTGGAAGAATTATAATTCCGGTCTTACTGCTGTTCTAACACTGATGTGTGAAAAGCCAAAAGGCATCTGGGTAGCAGAATCCCTGCATTAGTACTCATGAGGAATAGGGGTTTACTGCAGTATAACAAGTCCATGCCTGGGTATTGTGCTTCAAAGCAGAACTTTTACTACAGTAGCTCTTGGTTTATGTGGCTTAAGTCACAACATGAAACAGAACACGAGATCTCAAATCTTGAAACAATAAGAGAGAACAACTTTAGAGTAGGAAACCCTTCGATCCTGCATAGTTCCTGGAGGAAATAGCAGGTTTCCCCTTTCAAGTTGGGGAAATAGCATTTCTTCAAGTTAGGATTAGATAGAACCAAACCAAACTCACTGCCTTCAAGTCAGCTCGGACTCACAGCGACCCTGGAGGACAGAGTAGAACGGCCTCCGTGGGTTTCTGAGACTGCATCTCCTCACAAGAGTAGACAGCGGAGTCTTTCGCTGGCATGATAAAATAGCAATTCCCATTACACAGGTGGAAAAACTGAGGACTCGCCCACGCTCTACCTTATCATTGGCAGGGAATTGCCAGTGGAAGATCAATTCTCAGCTCTCGTAAACCAGAGTCGTTTTCTCTAGTGTTTTAGAATTCTATAGAGATATTTATTCAGTCAGTGAGGCAAATAAGTAATTATTGAGATCATGCTATGTGCAAATTACTTAGCCTGCAAGGGGAGTTAGATCCTTATAATCTTACTGATAGCCTAATTTGCAGTCCTCATTATGGTCTTACATTTTAATGTTATTGTTAAAATAATATATATTTGTTATAAAAAATAGCAGTACATTATGAAAAATTTAAAATGACAGCTCTCTATCTCTATTTCCATAAGTAATCTTTATTAAATTATTATATATACTTATCTTTATATAATGACATTGTATAATGCATACCATTTTTCTTCTCTCAATTGTAAATTATGAATATATTTATATATCAGGATACATAGATGAAAATCACTTGCTATTTTTAATGGCTTATTCCTTCTTATGAGACTTCAACTTGCTGCTATCGAGAAAATTCCAAGTGACAGCAGCCCTGTAGGACAGGGTAGGACTGCCCCTCTGGTTTTCGAGACAGTAACTCTTTAAGAGAGTAGACAGAGCCACCTTTCTCCCACAGAAACAATCATCTTTCTCCCTTGAAGTGGCTGGTGTTTTCAAGCAATGCAGTGCGTAACCACGACTCCATGAGAGCTCCATCGACATGGATTTCCTCCGGGGAGTAGCCGTCAAGAGATCAAATGGTGTGTTGCATTGGGTAAATCTGAGGCACAAGACTGCTCTACAGTATTGAAAAGCAAGAATGTTACTCTGAAGTCTAAAGGGTGGCTGCCCTAAGCCATGGGTTTTCAATGACCTCATATACATGTGAACGTTGAATATTGAATAAGCGAGACCAAAGAAGAATGGATGTGTCTGGATTGTGGTGCTGGAGAGGACTATTAAAAGTAACATGGACTTTAAACAGGACAAACAAATCTGAATTAGGACCAGAGTCCTCCTTAGAGGCAAGGATGGTAAGACTTTCTCTTAAACACGTTGGATATGTGATCAAAAGAGACCAGGCCCTGGAGAAGGACATCATGCTTGGTGAAGCAGAAGGGCAGAGAAAGAGAGACAGGCCCTCAATGAGCTAGAGGGATTGACCCATGGATGCAACAATGGGCTCAAGTATGGGAACTATTTCGAGGATGGCACAGGGCTGGGCAGGGTCTCGTTTTGTTGAACGTAGTGTTGCTACAGATTCGCAACTCCATGGTACCCAACAATAACAACATGCATTTTCAAGACCCCCTTGTTGATGGACCTTGAATTTTTTTCCATATATAGTATATATGTAAACATATTAGCAATTGAATATTCATCATGTATGTATATATGTATATATTAGCAATTTAATGCTTCTATATTTGGTGCCCCTTTAAAAAAAACTTTTTAATAGCTTGTAGTTCACATAACATACAATTTATCCATCTAATTACATTAGGAAAAGTTGTGTAATCATCACCACCATCAATTACAGAACATTTTCTTCTCATACGCATAGTGGTTCACTCTTCATTTCCCCATCCTCCTCTGCCATGCCCCTACGTCATTATTAATCCAGTTTCTGCCTCTATCGATTTACCTATCCTGGATTTAATATACAGAAAACCAGACAAAATGCAAACAGGAAACAAACAAAAACCCAACAACAACTGGACAAAACAAAGAAAAACATCAACTGAAAGGAAAGCAGAAAATATTAAAAACTGAAACAACTTTAAAATGGGTCAAAAGGGAGATCAAACAATGAAGTAATACATTTTAACCTAACTGCATTTGCCATAATCTACTCTACAATAGCAAGGCTGTTCACTTTCCTGGACTATGTTTAGAGACTATCTACCAGAGGCTTAGTCCACCTGGGCATCCTACAAAGGGATTTTGGACTTCCGCTGCCACCCATAGCTCTCTGCAAACTGGGTGTTCACCATTTAAGCTGTGATACCTTTCCCACCTTTGTATTTGAATTTTATTATTTACAATCCTTGGATCACACCAGTTAGTTTGCTTCTTCCGTGTGCACTTAGTTGATGCCTCATTAGATGCAGTGCCCTCTTTTTATCTCCTCGATAAGACTACCATTATTTTAAAAAGCAGATTGTTTCAAATGAATTTGGACTACAAAATTTCCTGAAGATCTACTGATCTCTAAAATGTCACGTTCTATCCTACTTGCTCAAGACCACCAAGATCATCACTTATTAACCACTAAATGAAGTCCAGACCCACACGAGAAGACTTAATAACTTCTGAATTCAACTCTGTCAATTTAATGTTACCCTGCAAGCCCTTTCAGGCCATTTTCACATACTATCATTCCACACTAAATCTTCATGCAATTATCATTTTGTCCCCGAAACTCTTCTGTCTTTTGAATGCTCCATTCCACACTGGATACTTTACTTCCATCTACAAAGTTCAAATTCCACAATGTAAACATTAGTCCATCTCCTGCTTCATCACTTGTTACAATAAGGCAAGAAGAAGATACTCATCATCTTTCTGGGCTATCACACCAAACTGATGACTCAGGGTCTCTATCTGCATCGAATAACATAAACATCAGTTGGGGAAGTAGACAAGCCACAGCTCACGTAACTATGAAATGACGATATTCAGGGTGTGATGTTGGGGTAGTTATGTATTCTGGTGTCAATTTGGGACTGATAGGATTAAGAGTGAAGTGGTGGAATCTAGTATATCAATTGGATCATAGCCAATGAGGCCTCTGTGTGGGCATGGCCTTCTCCTAAGAATTCTAGGAATTTCTGTATTTCCTTCTTTGGAGTTGAGAGAGACTATCTCTCTCTGCTGACTCCCTGCAAGATATCCCTGAGGAGAAGCCACACAGACCTACCCTGATTTAGCCCTGGAAGCTGGAGAAGCCATGTGGAGATCCCTGCCAGCGTTGAGATGCTTATAACGCCACTGTATCCAAAGACTTTCTACCCACTGGCCTGTGATTGTCCTGCATTCAGCATCATTGCATGTGGTTTGTGACCCTGAAGGAGACTATATAGATTGGTATCACATATGGGCTAATATCAGACTTATGGGCTTGGACTTATGAGATGCTTTCTTAAGGTACAATTACCCTTTATATAAAACTCTCTATATACACATATGAGTTTCTATGGGTTTGTTTCGCTAGTCTACCCGGACTAACACAGATGCGTCCCTCTTATGTCCCACCACTGCTCATTTACTTGCACATAGAAAAGTAGTACACATTAGGTTGATAATGACTGTTTAATTAATAGAAGGTTGTCATAAAATATATCTGGTCCTCAAAATAATCATCTAATTTAATCTTCACTACAGATATCCAAATTAGGTATTACCATTTTTTTATTTTATCCCAAGATACTTGCCCTGATCACATGGCTGCAATATGAGAAAACCAAAAACAAAACCGAATTTTGAACGCAGGTCATTAGATTCATAAACTTTATGATAATTATTTCTTTATTTTAAAAATATATTTAAAAATTTAATTGAAATACTAAAATCATTTTGGAAAAACACAAATTGGTGAGACTCCAGCCTAGTCCATGGCATAAGAAAAATGTGGAAGAACCATTCAGGTCAAGCCATGAGATTACATGACCCTTTTGAGGTTGACTATTATCTGCTTATGATATATCAATAATAGCTAATAAGGAGAACTATATTTTTGAAATACCAACTAAATTATCTGCTAATTGAATTAAAAGGGATTTTCTTTTAGACCTCAAAGGTCTAGATAAATCATCATTTTCTTCTCCTGCTCCCCAATTCATTTTCCATCAAAAGTGGCATCACTCTTCATTGAAGGATATTGGCTCCAAATGGGTCATTTATCTTTGTTCAAAGCAAATCATGTCTCATGTTCTCCTGGAAAATTTAATCATTAGGGCAAATTCTGTCTGTATTTACTCATGCTGGGAAATCTTACGTTTGTCACAATGAATAACAGCTGTTCATTCATGTCTCGGGCGGAAGCTTCACTATCTGTATTAGATTCCTGTGACTGTTGTAACAAGTTACCCACACTCGGTGGCTGAAAATAACACACATGTAATCTCTTACTGCCCTCTAGGTTAAAAGCCTAACAAGGCAGGTTTCACTGAGCTAAGTTCTAGGTATTGGCAAGATTTTGATTCTTTCTGGATGTTTTAAGAGAGAGTCCGTTTCCTTGCCTTTTCCAGCTTCGAGAGATCATAAACGTATTCTGCTCCATGGATATTTGTCTAGCTCATAATGATTTGCCATGTTTCTTCCTTCTGACACCCTAGGAGCTCTGGTACCATTGGGGCTACTCTTAAGGCTGCTAACAGCAGGGTTGGTAGTTCCAAACCACCATCTACTTTATGGGAGAAAATTAATCCCGTAAAGATAAACCATCTCAGAAACCTATAGACACAGTTCTGCTCTGTCTTATAGCATTACTGTGAGTCAGAATAAACTCAATGGCAGTGAGGCATATTTTTGTTTATTTTGAGAAACCATCCACCTTCCTCAGTTCATAGCCATTATTTCCATGTTCAAAACAAGCACTAGAAAGTCAAGTCTTCACCCTCAAGAAGATATCCCTGAAGATACACGTGCTATTTTAAATGTGCTGAAGAAACCAGATGATGCCCTGCTATCAGAAAGAGTAGTATCTGGTGTCTTGAAGGATTATATTAAAACAAGCATCCGTCTTAAGTGTAGAGTCAGCAAAGACCACACAGAAGCAGCACACCAGCCTGTGTGATCCATGGACTGCTAATAATAAAACTCAAACCTGTAGGAGGGAATGGCATTGGAGCTTAAATTTTTAACACCAGTTTTATGGAATTCTATGGATGACAGTAAAAAGACTCACATCCATTTGCAAGGTCCCTATGTGGATTAAGTCTCTGGCAAATCCCTCTGATTATAGTCCTGGGATGTGAATAGCCTTAATAGCAGACAACATTATAAAGTGGACTTTAGCAGAAGTAGAGGAGCCCTGGTTGTTTAGTACTTACACGTTGGGCTGCTAACAGTAAGGTTAACTTTTCAAAACCACCGGTTGCTCCACAGGAGAAAGATGAGGCTTTCTATTCTGGTACAGTGTACAGTCTTAGAAACCCACAGGGGCATTCCGCCAGTCCTATAGGGTCATTATGAATCAGAATTGACGCCATGGTAGTGAGTGAGTTAGGCTAAAATGTAATACATATCATTTGATCTTCCTTTTGTCCCATTTAAGTTTATTCCAGTTCTTAAAATATCTTATACTTTCTTTTCAACTGAAGCTTTTCTTTTTCATTTGGTTATCGTTGCTTGGTGCCTTCTTTTTTCTTTCTCTCTTTCTTTGTATGTTGTTCTCTGTAAAGGGAATATAGGACAGCTAAATTGAAAGAGATGTAAGTGGATTAATTAATTTCCTTGGGGCTGAGAATAGCCAAGATAGTGATGAAGAATAAGGTGGAAATATTTTCCCACTAAATAGGCAGACATATAAAGCTATAGGAATCTGAAACTTATTGTTATTCCAGGGATAGCCAGATAGAAAGGAGCTTTTTTGGTGTAGTGGGTTACGCATAGTGACTGCTAGCCAATCAGCGGTTTGAACACAACAGTCGCGCTGAGGGGAAAAGATGAGGCTTTCTGCTTCCTTAAAAATTAAGAGCCTCAGAAACTGCGAGGGGACAGGACTACTGTATATTCTATTGTGTTGCTGTTAGTCAAGGTGCACTTGATGGCAATGAGCTGAGAGCCTGCTAGAGTAGATGTTTGTAGATACTTAATATAAATTAGACTTTCATTGAGTAACAGTAAGAAAGGAATTATCTATTCAAGAGATAATATTGGAAAATAGGATTTTCTAATCCAGAAAAAAAAAGAAATTTGATTCATACTTCATAAAATACACAAAATTTATTACCAGGTAAATTCAAGGCTGAAATGTAAATGAAAAAAAAATTATAGAAAAAAATATAAAATACTATTGCTGGGAACCTGGAGTCCAGATAGATTTCTTACACAAGTTATGTATAAACACATTCACAAGTAATAAATAGAAAATAACTGATCATTAAATTATACTAAAGTTAAGAATTTCTGTACCCTAAAAGTGAAAATGAAGCAACAAACTGGGAGCCTAAAGGACTAGGATCAGAATAAAAACTTCTAAAAACCAATAAGAAAAAGATTTCCAGTACGATAGAAAATTTTCTATATGCGTTATATAGTCATTAGCACAATAATGCTGCATAACAGCTTCAAACTTAGTGGCATAAAGTAATGAGCATTTATCTCTCATGCGTTTGTTGGTCAGCTGGGGCAACTATGTACCATGTGTCCCTCTCTGGGACCCTTCTGGGAAGTGGTAGACAATGGCTACTGATTTTTTTTTTCTTATGACTTGCCTGTAGCACACGAGTGCCACTACACATGAGCACATTTCAAATCGCAATTCGTGCTGCATTCTCTCCTATTACATTTACGAAAGCAAGTCACCTGGCCAGGCGTGAATTCAAGAGAAAGACACCAGCTAGCTCATTAAGAAGTCATAGTACAAATGTGATTGTTTAGTACTATTACCAGAGAATGAAGAATAAAACAAAACAGTAATTAACAACACACACAAGTGGAAATTTTACAGAAGAGAAAACACAAATCATGAACAAATACAGGGAGAGTTGCTGAACTTATTAGCAATTAGGAAAATTGTAATACAAAATCACTATAAGATAGCGATTTGCAACCTTCCATTTGACAAAAATTTAAGTTAAGCAACACCAAATGCCTACAGGGAAGAACAACGGTAAATCTTATAAGCGGTTGATCCTGTAGAAACTGTTCCAATGTTCAGTAAAGTAGGTTTGCATTGTTCACTCAAGTGGAAGGTTCACATATCCCACAATTCAACAGTTGTAAACCCAGGTGTTTATGAAAGCAGGTGTATATAAGAATTTCATAATAGTATTATAGGACTGTTTATAACAAAGATACACAAAATCAAAGCCAAAATAATGGAAACAAACTCGGTATTTACAAGGAAGAATAAAACAGATCAATACACGATCAGGAACAGAAAATGAAAAACTACATTATCTAAAGATATCAGTGTGGATAAAATTCATAAATAATGCCGAGTCATAAACTAATAGAATATTATTTCATCTACAGGTTAAAAAAACTACAGAATATATTATTTAGGAGTATGTAGCATAAAATATTTCACACATGTTACCTATAATGAATAAAATATGCATATGTGAAACAAAATGCATAAAGAAACTCATGGTGAGGCTTTCTAAACCCAGGATCCAGAGAGAACTGGGCTCTCAGCAAGGGACGATGAAGGGTTTCAGTTTTGATTACATTTCTTAGCGCGGTGGTGAAGGTGTGGGATGACGATGACGACAACTACAAGTTTCTGACATACAAGTTATTCATCTTCACGTATGAATATTTTGTAATTAAAAAAAAATGTAATTTAAAAATATGAGTGGCAATTGAGGCTATCTCTCTCCTTAAGGGAAATTCAAAAGTCTTTGTAAAAGAGTTGGTTTTTTTGTTTTTAAATCATTTTATTGGGGCTCGTACAAGTCTTATCACAATCCATACATACATCAGTTGTGTAAAGCACACTTACACATTCGTTGGCCTCATCATTCTCAAAATTTGCTTTCTGCTTGGGTTCCTGGAATCAGCTCCTCATTTTCAGTTTTCACCTTCCCCTCCCTCCCCGTTCCCCCCTCCCTCATGAACCCTTAATAATTTATAAATTATTATTTTATCTTATCTTACACTGCAC
>NW_022103968.1:22787678-22789136 GCF_000313985.2 Echinops telfairi
CAAATATGACTGAAAGATAAATTAACATCTAGCCTATTTATTGGAATTAAAATCATCATCCCTATCAAAAATAATCACATACAAACATCAAGCTATGCTTCATTACATGTACAGCAAGTGATATACAGCAATTATTAAAGGAGTCAGAATACCGGTAGCTGTATCCTCTGTATTCTCATCATCATGAGCCCTAGTTACAGTGATTTCTTCCCTTACTTTCATTATACTTTCAGATGTCAGCTCACATCTTTCCTTTCCCAGCAGACATATCAGCTCCCAAGTGACTCACTTCCACGTTGGGTCCTACGTTTGCAGGAACCTCAGTGCTACTAATGTGCTTGCAGGATCAGCCATGTCCTGGGAGAGCCGCAGGCTCTTTAGAGAAGGAGAAATATTTCTACTGTGGGATTGATGGCTAAAATTTATAGAGTCTTCATTGCAGGTCACAGATCCATCATCTCATGTACACATTATCCTCTCTCCAAGGTTTATGATCCTCCAGGGCATTTTGTTCGTCGCTTCATTCTTCCAAAGTGTCTTTGACACCCTGGGTTTTGATATGAAGTGTAAGTTAAAAACCACATATAATACAAAATTTATCTAGAGTCCTCTTTTTATTCTTATTGAATAATCACCATAAATAAATGTTTATATGGGGAAACAACAACAACACACGGTGTGGTTTTCTTTGCTAAGACAGAAAATAAATGTTCCAATGACTTACACAGATATGCTGGCAGGTATAATGATGGGACTTCAAAAGGTTTGTGGGAAAATTCCATTGTTTTTTACTTCCAATTTTCCATGAACTTTCTGAATTTTCATATCAGTCTGATGAAACAAAAATCTAAGGAAACATACTTTCATTTTTTCCCTGTTGTTTCTTTTTAATAAAAATGTACTGGCAACACAAGACTGTGCCTTGCTTTATTATGCTAGTATTTACCTGTTTTTGAAGATATTGTTGTTGTTTTCAGGTGCCCTGGAGTTGATTCTGACCCCAGGGACCCCATACACAACAGAAGGAAACTCTGCCTGGTTCTGTTCCCTCCTTGCAAGTGTTCCTGTGCTTGAGAAAATTGTTGCAGCCATTGTGTCCATCCATCTCTGTGAGGGCCTTCCTCTTTTTCACTGCCCACTACTTTACCAAGCAAGATGTCCTTCTCCAGGGACTGGTCTCTCTTGACCACATATCCAAAATATGTAAGAGGAAGTTTTGCCATTGTTGCCTCTAAGGAGCACTCTGGTCATACTTCTTCCAAGACAGATTTTTTGCCCTATTGGTAGTCCAGAGTCCTTTCAAAATTCTTCTCCAGCACCATAATTCAAATACATCAAAATTATTCTTTGGTCTTCTTTATTCAGTGTTTGACTTTCACATTCATATGGGGTGATTAAAAATACCATGGCTTGGGGCCGGGGCACCTTAATCCTCAATGTAACTTCCCTGCCTTTCAA
>NW_022103968.1:22789803-22791366 GCF_000313985.2 Echinops telfairi
TTAGGCATATTTATATTGTTCCTGATGGCCAGATCAATCACAGCCAAAGCACCGGTGTCTATTATTCTAAGTGGAGGAAGTGACCATTCCTTCCCAAGCATATTAAGGAAAAGTCAATCAGAAGCCTCCCTTCAGGGTTCAATCAAGTAGCAAAAAAACCTCCCATTTCTTCCCAGTTATAGCCATGAGTGTGTTGGTTTGTTGCACTGTGGTTTCTGGCCAGAGTGAACTCAAAATGCAGCTGGAGCAAAGAACTCTGAAATGCATATCATTTGTCAGAAGGTCTGAGTTCAATCACAGCTCCAGTTTTAGCCGTGAAACCTCAGGCAATTCACCAAATCTCTGCAGGCTTTCTCGTTCTCATTCTTAAAGGGCCCCATGTGGATTAAACGACCTCTGAAGACCCTCCCAGAAGCAAGTAGGAGAAACATCATTTCTGTGTTTCTAACCGAAGGGTACAGACTCTCACCAAAAGAAAACTCTCCCATGTTCCTATGTCCTTTCATGCTATATATCAAATAACTGCTGAATGAAACCTTATTTATAAATGCATCTTTAGAAGGACTTGATCTCCTTTCCAGAAGGAATATGACCATTTTATGAAACCAAATCTTCTGCCCTTGAGTGGATGCCTGTGTGACCCAGCATGTGCAAGTGAGGCTGCCTTCCATCATGCTTTCAAGGCTGTTACTTGGGGCTCAGATCATCAGGTTTTCCTTCCAAGGCACCTGTGGGTGGGTTTGAACCACCAGCCTTGTGGTTAGTCGTTGAATGCTTAACTGTTGGCATCAGCCAGGGACCCCAACCTTTACATAGCCATCTTTGAAAGCAATGTGTGCTCTGACTTAGAAGAGGTGTCTATCATCTTTCTGCATTTTTCTTCCTGAGTATTTTGTGGTTCTACCGATTGTTGCCTATTCATTTCAAAAGAATAAAAAATGCCCATTGTGAGGTTGCAATAAGCTGATTATCTTGCTTTGATTTAGTGAAGCGAGCTAAGTATTCAATGTCAGTTTTCCTTTGGACATGGACTTTAACCTCAGTGCCACCTTTGCACAAATCAGTTTGCTCTTTCTCAAAATCACTTGTCCCCACAAAGCAGATCACACTCAACATACTAGGTTGTCAAGCAGAAACCAAGACTGATAATTTTAATGAAATAATGTTATCTGTTTCACTCCTCACTCCCGTTATTATGCATTGCCTCTCTGAAAATGTGTGAACAGACTACAGAGAGAGAAGATGCAATGATCCTCATGCCGCACGAAGTCAGGTTGCCCAGCTTTCAGTGAGGAAGCCAGTCCTCTCCAAGGGCCCAGTAATGACTCTGGCAATGTTAGAGTGTGTTAAGTCTAGGGACATTAGAATATGTAAGCAAAGTAGATAAAGTCTGTTGTGGATCCCAAAGTAAAGGCAAGTGGCATTAATTATCTTAGTAAATGTTCATTTTACTTTAGATAATTATAGGTGGACCCGTCCAGATAAAGGCTTAAGTATAATACCTCAGGAGCTCTGCTAAAGCTATGGCTTGGGGATCAGTTTCATTATAGTCCCTTGTTATTC
>NW_022103968.1:22792686-22820554 GCF_000313985.2 Echinops telfairi
ACTTTAAGACATCAGATGCTATATCTCTATAGCTGGGCACCATCAGCTTTCATCACCACATTTGGTTATGTACCCATTTTGTTTTCAGCAATCATTTCAGGAAGGTGAGTGTCACAGAAAGCTGGAAATACATATTTTATTGGTGTCATTTAAGGCAAACTTTAAAGTAGTATTTTGGGTATTTTTTATGGAACTGGCCAGTAGCACAAAGATATTTACCTGTGTTTCATTGACTGTATTAATCATAAGAAGTTATGAATAACATTGGGAAGAATTGGAATTCCAGAACACCTAATTGTGCCTATCTAGAAACTGTACATGTACTAAGAACAAGATATAGAGAAAAAGGAGATATTCATGTATGAAAATCAGGAGAGGTATGTGTCAGGGTTTTATGCTTTCACCATACCTATTAAACCTGTCTGCTGAGCAATTACTCTGAGACACAGGGCTTTCTAAAGAAGAGTGCGGTGACATGACTTGTGGAAGATTCATAACAGCCTGTGATCTGCAGATGACACAACCTTGCTTGCGGGAAGTGAAGAGGACCTGAGTCATTTGTTAAGATAAAAGACTATATAGCCTTTAGTTTCTATTTCATCTGAACACAAAGAAGACATACATTTTCACAACAAGGCCGATAAGCAGCATCATGATACATGAAGAACATACTGAAGTTGTCAAGGATTTCATTTTACTTGCTCCACAATCGACACCCACGGCAACAGCAGTTGAGGCATCAAACAACACCTTGTACTGGGCAACTATGCTGCCAAAGTTCTCTTTAAAGTTTAAAAGCAAACATATCATTGTGCCAGTTACATTTTTATGTCAAAATGCACCTGTGTGAAATTTCCGGCATGGAATACAAACTGTTGATCAAGTTCTAGACCAGCGGTTCTCAACCTGTGGGTCATGACCCCATTGGGGGTGGAACCACCCTTTCACAGGGGTCACCCAATTCATAACAGTAGCAAAATGACAGTTATAAAGTAGCAACAAAAATAACTTTATGGTTCGGGTGGGGGGT
This sequence comes from Echinops telfairi, assembly GCF_000313985.2. NCBI lineage: Eukaryota > Metazoa > Chordata > Mammalia > Afrosoricida > Tenrecidae > Echinops > Echinops telfairi. The sequence continues at coordinate 22,793,717 of NW_022103968.1, forward strand.
CACCACAACATGAGGAACTGAATTAAAGGGTCATGGCATTAGGGAGCATTAGAACCACTGGTCTAGACTAACGATGCCTTCTTGTGCTTACAGCCCTTTTATGTGAGAGACATTGGGAAATTCTCTCTGGTCCACCTTCTTCCTCACTGAGGGTCTGTCTGCCTCCAGGAATAGCCTCCTGTGAGCCGCCTGATCCTGGTGGCTTTTGGCCTGCTGTCTTTCCCACTGACCTTGAATCCACACCACTCGGCACCCACTGGCCTGTGATCTCCAGGCGTCCCACTGCATCTTTCTATATCATCGACCTACAGCTGTGTGAGTCTGAAGAGTGCTCTCACTAGCATCAAGCCCATGGACTTATGCTGAATTTGGCTGGGCTGACTTCTTGGGAGAAAAAGTACTCCCTGATATGAAGTTTTTCCTTATACATATATGACTGCCACTGATTTTGTTTCTCTAGACAACCCAGCCCAACACAGTAATGTTAGAAACAAAGGTGTGCTCAACTCAGGCCATGGTATTGTCAATGCTCTCAGATGGACACTGAAAGCTGGGCCACCAATGAGGAAGACCACACAAGTAGTAATGTCCTTGAATGGTGACGTTGGCAGAGAGTATTGAATAGAATGTAGACTGCCAGAAGAATGGGAAAACCAGACAAAGCAAAACAACAGCAACAGAAAAGAGCCCCTGTCTGAGAAGAAGTACAACCAGCATTACACTTGGAAATGGAGACGGTGAGTCAGGAGGAATCGGTTCCTGGAGGAGAGTATGCTTGTTAAAGGACTCTTATTAGTAATAATAATAAAAGTATTCCTACTAAGATTACTGTTCGCATATGCACAGGTTTATTTCAAATAAATTACATTCAAGTAAGTCCCTGTGATGGGTGAGTGACTATGGACAAATTCTCTGCACAGTACATTTGTCTGAGCTTCTAAATTAGATAACAAAAAGATTCGATCCAAACAATGACTTCTGAGAGGGTTACTGAGCCGCTTATGTTCAGGGCAGAGATGCCAACTCAAAAAGTCTATGGTGATTGTTTTTTCTAATTCTAAAGGAATAATCCTGATAAACTTTCTTGAGGGACTCAGGACAATCAATAGGGCTTATAATGAAGAAGTTTTAAGAGAACTGAAAACGGCATTGTTAAGACAAGCCAGGAAACTTTGAGCATGAGGATGCATCTGCTCATTCTTCAAAGGGAACAAGAGCTGTCTGATGAGATTTTCCCTAGGAAAGCTTACCGTGTACGCTCTGAAGTGCCGACTTGCCCCCACAGAGGGCCTTTTGTTCCCCAGACTCCAGGAACACTTCAAAGACATCTGAATTGGATTCCTCAGGGATGCCCAAACCCTAATGTGACATGAATCAAACAGCACAGAATTCTCTGGGGAAGATTAGACTGGAGTCAACTGCACCTTCAGAAGTTGTCAGATCTAGAAGGAGAGGATATGTGGAGAACCAATAACTTCACAGGTTCCTATTTTTGTTTAATATGCTTTTCGATGACTTTGCAGTGATACTTTTTCAAACTAAACACCTCAGAGGGTCAGTGAAAGTGGAAGACCTTCAATGCGATGGAGTAACCCAATGGCTGTAGCTGGGACTGGGACACCACAGGGACTGAGGAGGGGGCAGGACTGGACAGCATTGTTCTGTTGCCCGTAGTGTCCCTACGAGTCAGAGCCGATTCTACAGCCCTTGAAGAGGGCCAGCACCAACTGAGTCAAATACACTGTGTATACAGCTGGCAAAATAATGAAGACCATTTGACAATGGCACCATGTTCAGAAACACCGGTATAAGGACACTTGAATGACCACCTTGGTCTACCCTATAATTTAGTAATGAGACATCTATGCTCAAAGATATGAAACAAGTTCTTCACATCACCAGGCTAGGAATAGATTACAGAATGAAGGAGCCAGCAACCAAAGTATTCAGAATGCACCCTCAGGAGAGCAACTATAGACAAGAGATCTTTGCAAAGGACCTGTTCTCGGAAAATAATACTTGATTTGCTCATTTCCTGCACCACAGTTAAATATGCCTAAATCAAGTTAGGGAGGAACTACTGTTTTTTGACTTGTTCTTCTTCTACAAGGTGAGTTTATTTAACAACTATGAGTATAACCTTGGATTTATAGATGTTCCCCCCTTGGTGAAAAAGTCCCCCCTTTCTCTTGTATAGCACAGCCTTTTGATGATAAATTTCAGCTGCTCATAGGCAATCTTAAGTAAGGCAGTGATTCTAAGGAGTTCAACATTTGTATTGCAAGAATATCCTTTAAATCCCTCTTATCAAGGAATGCCGCATTTCCCTCTACCAAGTAAAAATGTAAATGGATGACAGCTCAAGGCCAGAGAGGGCAGTGGGAGCCTGTTTCTGCAATTGACTCTGAGTGTGAACAAGTCCAGAAACACTAATCACACAAAAATAGAGCATACTGGGGGGTGGAAAGGGGTGGGGGATGAGATCTACTGCAATTCCCCAGACTCTTGTAAACTTACAAAGCTAACCCAGCAAGTTGCTCCAACTTAGTCTTGAATGTGCAGGGGAAATCCCTCCAGAGAAGAAGGTATTGTTTCTAATTAGACCTTGCAAATCGAGAGAGCCAGAAAACCTGAGACTAGCAGGCAGGCTTAATAGCAGTTAGTGTGGGTAACTTCCATGCTAAATGCTAAATTTGGGGTTTTTTTCCACTCGGACTCATGGCAACCCATGTATGGGAGAGAACCCTGCACTGCAAGGTCTGTGACGGTTGGTTTGTCCGATGCAGGGCCCCAGACATCTGCGGAGGGACTGAGACCTCCAACGTTTGGGTTCCAACTGAATGTGTGAGCTATTTGTACTTCTGAGATTCCTGAGTGATGATTATCACTTCATAGCAGAGCAAGGTATAATAATTACTGCCTTACTCGAGGCGGGGTGGAGCGGGAAACAGAAGAAAAAGAAAGGAATGAAGGGACAGAGAGAGAGAGAGAGAGAGAAATGAACCCAACACAATGTAAAATATCTAGACCCCTGGCCTGACAGGATTATGAAGGACACCGTCGCGTCTCCCTCTGAGGGCATTTCAGAAGATGGCTGGTAGGCCGGGCTGTGGTTTCCCGTTCTCACTGCCATGGAAGCATTGCTAGCTGCAGAGTTCCAAGCATCTGTGTCAAACAGCCACTTGTCAGTTCTGCAGATTGTCCCTCTGACGCTCCTGGGCCTGCAGGCAGAGAGCAGAGCCACGAGAGGGACCCTTGGGTGCTATGACATGACGCATGAAGAGCCTGCTCTCTCGAATGCTGGCCTGTGACACGTGCTTGGGGCACACTGGGTGCCTGGGTTGGTCTCCTGCAGGAGCCAGAGTGAGACCCAAATGCCTCCCGCCAGGGGCAGGGCAAGGTCTGTGTGCTTTAGCAGAGGCTCATCCCAGAGCGCTGGCCTGAACTCACCAGGGTTTTCTCTATTCCACTGCACATCTTCTGCACTACGCAGTGGTTTGAAACTTATTACTGAAAAATATAGAAATAATGCACTTTCAAGAAAAGGTACTGACTGGGACCAATCATTGCCTTTTTCCCCTTTATGTGGTTTAATGGAGAATGTTTAAGACCGTAATAGTCTCTTTCAGTGATATTTTTGAGCAATTACTGCATGAAAACACGGAGGCGTAGACAGGCTCTTTAGGAGGTATATGAAAGCTGAGATTCTAAGCAGGAGGTGAACCCCTATATTGTTCCCATCATGTCTTCTCTTATCTTTTGGGCCCACTTTCATCTTCAAGCAGCGTCTTTGGTCTCTGTGTATTCTTATGTCTCCATGTGCTTCTATATAAAGTTCAAAGGCTGAGGTATGTCTCCTGCACCAGGCAGTACAATGCGGATAGATAGCTGTGACTCTCTCCCAACTGGGCTGGGCTTTCGCTAAATGCCATGAAATGGAATCTTGGATGCTACTGCGATGGGAGGATCGACTTCTCCACTTGTGAAAGGTGAGCCTTTTCAGCAAAACAGTCCTCTCCCTGGGCTTCTGGGCAACAGATTGGCCTCTCCAGTTAAGACAGGTGATGTTATTAGCATAATTAAGTCTGTGTCCGCCCGGAGGAGAACCTTGTTAGGCAGTAGTTACTGATATTTCCATGCACCTGCCTGCTTCTCTCTAAGGCATCTATTTTATGTCAACTTGTCTAATCTTCCTGCCCAAGTAAGGTTGTGTGTGAGCTGAATTCACTGACTAGGTCAGGCGACCGGGGGGGATTCCCAGAAGTCAACATGGAGAAAGATGTTATTAGGTCAAGTTGAATGACAGCTGGACTCAACTTCGGTCTGGATTCCTGGCTACTACTTTTAATCATGTGCCTTCCATTTTCCATCATTTAATTCATTTTACCACTAGTTTATGCTCTGGTCATTTTCATTTTAGATCTCAAGTGTGCATAGTGCATATCTTGATTACCTTTTCAGAGGTCAAAGACAGCAGGTGTTAAGAAACACTGATGTGTAGTTGATTAGAAGAAGTTCTAGCAAAGTACAAAGAAATACAACTCAGATTCTGATTTTGTAAATAAAATTTTGTTGAAATATAGCCACAATCATTTCTTTTTGTATTATCTATTATATATCACCTCTGCATTACAACCACGGAGTTTGATAGTGCGCAGAGATTCTCTGGCCCTAAAATCCAAAGACATCACCTATATCCAGAGTATCATATATACTGGATGCCTGGTAATGCAGATGGTAAGATTTGCACTGTTAACCACAAGGTTGGTGGTGCCAACCCAACAGCTGCTCCTTGGGAGAAAAAGGTAGGGCTACCTCCCCTGAAAACATGCAGTCTCCGGAACCTTACAAAAGGGTTGTTATGAGACAGAATTGACTTGGTCCTTGGTGACAGTGGGTTTTCTCATTTTCATTAGATGTCAGTGCCCAGCAGAATTATGAAATGTTTAGTTAGTTAGTTTGTTTTTATTAAGCCTGTATACCATTTGAAGGAGTCTTAAGTATGTATTATCTTAGGATCTGATGTAAGCAGGGTGGGGCATTCTAATAGGTAAAACTTCAACTGTTTGATTCTTTTTCTTTTCAAGGAGATGGTGTGTACGTAGCTTTTATTGTAGTGGTTTATTTTGTTGGCCTGCCAACCACTAGGCCAGCAGTTCGAGTCTGCCAGTTGCTCCAAGGGGAAAAAGTGGGACTGTCAGCTCCTGTAAAGATTGACAGCCTTGGAAACCCAAGAGAGCAGCTCTCTTTTGCTCCATAGGGTCTCTATAAGTGAGAATCAACTTGATGGAAGTGGATTGGGTTCTCATGCAAACAAAAAGGATGAAGCTAGAAGTAGAGAGGGGACTGGGTGCCTGTAGAAAACCTAAAGAAGATGATATTGAACTGAGTCTTAAGAGACAACAAACATACAACTTTCCTCTAGTTCCTAAATGCTTCCCCCTTCCCCAACCCCACTATCATGATTCCAATACAAATCTGGCTAGATCAAAGGATGCACACTGGTACAGATAGGAACTGGAAACACAGGGAATCCAGGGCGGATGATCCCTTCAGGACTTGTGGTGTGAGTGGCGATACTGGGAGGGTAGAGGGAGGGTTGGTTGCAAAGAGGGAACCAATTACAAGGTTCTATATGTGATCTCCTCCCTGGGGGACGGACAACAGAAAAGTGGGTAAAGGGAGACGTCTGACAGGGCAAGATATGACAAAATAATAACGCATAAATTATCAAGGGTTCATGAGGGAGTGGGGAGCGGGGAGGGAGATAAAAAATGAGGACCTGATGCCAGGGACTTAAGTGGAGAGCAAATGTTTTGAGAATGATGTGGGCAATGAATGTACAAATGTGCTTTACACAATTGATGTATATATGGGCTGTGATGAGAGTTGTATGAGCCCCTAATAAAATGATTAAAATTTAAAAAAGGATTAGAAAAAAAAAGAAACAACAAGTATTTAAGGCAATTAATTCACTGCTATCAAGGTTTTTTCCTGATTCCTAGTGGGGGAAGCCATAGGTAAGGGGTAAGGCAGAGTAGGGGGTTAGACATACGGACCTAAAAAGAGTAAAGCACTTGCTTTGTTGTTCCTGGAATGGGAAAAAAAAAAAGAAATTAAATCTCTATTTTAAAAGACCACAAAGAAAACCAAGTTCAAGATTCCCATTGTTCTGGATACAGAATTCTCTTGAAATTGTAACTCAAATTTATTGATGACCCCTTAATTTTATATGATCTTGGGAAATTACACAGCCTTTCTGAACTCCCATTGTCGTATTTGGAGGTGATGATATACCTCTAACGTGTGTGGCAGCATGGAAGGATGGTAGGATTTCACACGGAGTTGGCATATAATTTATCCAAGGATTGGCCCCCTTTCTTGTTCATCATTACATATGCAAAGGGTTAGACACTTGATGGGCCCTATTAAGTAACTCAGGTAAGGAAGTTGCAGGAATAGAATGAGAAAGCAGATTTTCTGGTTTTGCAATGTTATTCTCTCCTTTTTAAAATGATCCCTCTCTGCACCATACTACCAGTAAAGTGTGCCTTTTCAGCCTCCAGAGCAAAGCTGGAACTAGTTTTCACATGACCACAAAACATTGGGAAGAAGGCGTCCTTGGCGGCAAAGTGGTTACAGTTGGGCTGCCAAGCACAAGTCCAGCAGTTGGAAACCACCAGACGCTCCAAAGGAGAGAGAAGAGGTCTTGTGCTCCCATGAAGAATTACAGTCTCAGAAGCCCACAGGGGCAGTTCTACCCGGTCAGCTGGGCTTGCTATGAGTTGACATTGACTTGATGGCAGTGAATTTGGTTTTGACGGCCTGTGATAATCAAGTGAACGAGAAGGTCTTTGGAGGCTTCTGATGACCTAAAATACAAGTAGAGGCAGAGTGGTCAAATTCTCTTGATCCCACATTTCCAGATATGTAGTGATCCTCAGTTTTTGCTTCATATAAACATGGATGTGATGAGGACCCATCTTTGTGAACCTACAGATAGTCCCCATTTTACAATTAATTTGCATTACCATACACTGCATTTATGATGTCTGGGTTTTGATTTTGCATTGTTTTGTTTGGTACACCTTCTCATCAGTAACATATACATATTATTAATTTTCTGATGTTATAATTTTTAAATGTTTACTCAAAGATGTTCAATGTTATGATTGACACTGCAAGACACTGCCATATGGCTATGATAACTATAAGTAAATAAACAATTGACTTACTTGCATCCCAACTGATTTACATACGACAGTGACTTTGGAACAGAATCCAGACATAAGTTAGAGACTGTCTGTACAGTCTGGGACAGAATCCTTTCCCCTTTGAAAATACAGACAAGAAAAGCATAGTAATAGCCCGACATCATCTTTGCTCCTAGCCAATGCTTCTTAAGTGTCAATCATAGGTACAGAAAAAAATTGGCCAGAAAATCCACATGGAACAAGGATAACCAGGGCTAACAGTAACTCACTGCATCAATCACTTTTATTGCCCCCAAGGTAGTGTTTCTATTATTTATGCTGCTGGGTGATCCACAATATTTATGATACAGCTAGTTGTCAGGGCTTTAAAAATATGATGGATTCTTAAATTAATCTGATAGTCCTTGTCTTGGGCTTAAAGCATGGACAGTCACAAGGGGTACAGCGGTATCTATTCTCATGACGTTAAATGCCCATGGGTCTTGATGAAGAGAAAACTGACTGTATGCCCAGAAGTGGTGTGTAAGGAATGCTAACGGTCTCTACACGTGCTTACAGATTGAGTGTGAAACAATGAAGGCCCAGCTGACATGTACTAAGTCTGTCATTAATCAGGCAGTGCACTGGCGTGCCCAAATCCACAGAGAAAGAGAACGTGAGACCCTGAATACAACATAGGCTTGGCCAGTAAAGTACTCTGAGAGCTTTTAGAATTCGTTTTTGAAAATATGGACTTTCTTTTAAAAAGGGTAAAAATAAGCTATTAGACATTTTGGAGATAAGAAGGGCCATTTGTTGGTGTGATTAGGGGTGTTGATAAAAATGACATGGTATTTGGGGAAGCCTGAGGAGTGAAGTGAATAAGGTATTGATCAGAGGAAATGAGAAACCATTCATATTTAGAGAATGGCACAGGAAAGGCTTAGCCATGGATGAGAATGATTGAAAGACAATCTACAAACGATTCTACAAGTTCCAGAAAGGAATTTAGACTTAATTTTAGAAGCAAGCACAAGACAATTTTAGAAGCTATGGTTGATGTTTTACAAGGAAAAGCATGATCAGAACTATACTTTATGACTCTAATTTACAGATCCGTGACTCTAATTTACCTACTCATCTCTTCCCACAGTAGCTTCCACGATCCACTGTGGGAAAACCCGCTGTGCTGCCCCTTCCTAGTTTCCTGATTCTGCTGCCCCCATTTCTCTGCTACCCCTTGTTTCCATTTTCTATCCTATCCAGCGCTCCTACACGTGGAAGAAAGATGAAGTGTTTTGCTCTTTAAAAAATTTTTTTTGATAGTTTTATTAGGGGCTCATACAACTCTCATCACAATCTATACATTCATCAATTGTGTAAAGCATAGAGTTACAGTTTGCAAAATCCACAGGGCCAGTTCTCGTCTGTCTACAGGATTGCTGTGAGTCTGAATTGATCGATGGCACTGTTTTTTTTTGTTTTTCTTTTCCGTCTCTTACGCTACTTATTGTCCATCTCCATCTGCTTCACGTAAATTAGACAATGGCAGTGCAAACATGATATGGTGTGCTGTCTGACCTCTTTGTCTAGTCTTATAAGTACAATGAGTGGAGGGTGGAAGTCAGGGAGGGAGCTTGTTGGAGGAAACTCAGGGACAAGAAAGGACTCAGTAGGAGTAGCGCTGGAAGACTTTAAATAATGTAACAAGGAATAAGGAAAGAGAGTGTGGTGACCCAGAGTTGAAACATGCTGTGGTAATTTGACCCTGCATCAGATACTCAGAGTCCATCCTGTGGTTGACATAGTAGACCACATATGGAAACCTGTGTGGTTAGGTCCTTCTTAAGACTCGGCCCCCACCCCCTCACCCCCTCCTCCCCTGTTTTCTACACAATGACCTCCTTGCAGTCCTCAGGTGTGGCAGGTGTGCTTCAGGATTAGGGCATTGCACTGAATTTTCCCTTTGACTTTAAGCCTCTTTCCCCTGGTAACAGCACCATTTATTCCCTCACCTCTTTTGACTCTTTGTTCAAATGTCTTTTCTCAATAAAGATTATCCTGACACCCTATTTACAATTACAAGCCACTGCACTGCCATCCTGTCACCTAACCAGCAGTTGCCATTGGCCACTCTGCTTTTTTTCAATTTCTCTACTGTCTTCTCACATGCAAATATAATTTACCTCTGCATCTCATATGCTCTTGATTGTCTCTCTCTATCTGCCTCAGCATATGAGGGGGAACCTCTCCCCCCACCAAGAATTTTTATCCAAAGCTATAGATTTCAGTTTTTAAAAAAACAACCTTATCACCTTCAAAGTCATCTCCATTACATTTAATACATTTGTCAAATCTGTGATTCCATTCTTGGAAACATTTTTCAAACTCATCTGTTTGGATGATAGAGCACCTCTCTTGTTTTTTCCTTCACCTCTTCTACATTGTCAAATCACTATCCTTTTATGTACCTCTTCATCAGCGAAAACAAAAAGAAGCCACATGCAGCAAGGTCAGATAAGTAAGGGCAAGAGAGGCATGCTGGGTTTTTTGGCCAAAAACTGGTGTCCTATTCAAGGAGAGAATAAATGCGGTAAAGGGTCTTGTCTGACTTTGTTGCCTATCTTTTCAAGGGATGAGGTGAAAGAGCCATTGTCAGCATCAGCTCAAGGCTGATTTTTTTTAACAGTTTTATTGGCATATAATTTACACATTAAACAATTTAATATTTCAGTCATATTAAAAAGAGGTGTGCAGTAGTCTTCACAATTTTGAAACCTCTTATTTATTGTATTTATTGTTATCCACTACCATTTCCCCCAACCTCCCCTGTCATATCCTTCAAGAAATCATAAACGCAGTCACTATCTCTATGGCTTTACCCATCCTGCATTTCATATACAGAAAGACTTACAAAAAACACACAAATAACAATAGCAAAGTAAAACAGAGAAAACCTTAAATCAAAAATGAAGCAGAAAAATATGAAAAACTAAAACAAATTAAAAATAGGTAAAAGGGTGAGATTGTATGATAAAGTGTTATTTTTAACCTCATTGCATCAGCAACTATCCACTTCCACTGTACTCTGCATGATAGCAAGGCTATCACAGCTCCGGACTATGATTAGAGGGGATTTACAGTAGGCTTACCCGGTATGTGAACTCTGCAAATAGATTTTGGGCTTCCACCATCATCCATAGCTTTCTGCAAACTGTGTGTCCATAATTCAAGTACTGATATTACTCCCACCTTCAGGGTTGGATTTAATTATTTATAATCCTCGGATCACCACAAAGCTGGTGTGGTTCGTCCGGTGGATGTAGTTGGTGCCTCACTTAGATGGCTGCTTCTCTGAAGACAAGTCTTCAAGATCCCAGGAGCTATTCTTTCTGAGAGACAGGCACCGTTTCTTTGCCCCATTTTGCTATAGTGCCCATATCCTCAGTGATCGCTTCTTGATGGCGAACATCAAGCAGGGCTGAGGATGATTCTGAGGAGGTAGCAGTCAGGCACATGTTTTCTCTCCATCTTTTGGACAAATTCAGATACTGGTCCTCTCTCCCAGGGCACTCTCTCTTTCTCTGCTGAGTTAGGTAGTCTGTTACCATGACCACACAGAAGTCACAGCAACATTCATGATTATGGGCCTCTAAGTGCCAAATCAGGATTAGGATTAATCAACTCCAAGGTGGGATCAGGATCAGGAAGCATACAAGAAAAGTCTCCCTTCTTCCACTTCAGGCAGTTGTCAGCTCCTCTCAGCTGAGCTGGACTCCTTTTGGTCCCCAGAGGACAAACTATTCTTGGTTCCTTCTATCCTGCTCAGTCAAGTGTAACAGAACTCTTCAGCTCTTACAATAAGTCCCAGAGGCACCCCATTCTGATAGCAGACTTCTGCCTAAAAGTGCTCAGCTCTCTCACTCTGTGGGTTGGCATCCCACAGTAGCTGCCAAAATTCATGGGCTGTAAACCCACTGCACTGACATTTACTAATCTCCTCTCTCTACAGCTGATATTTCTATGCCACTACTTCTCACTGTTTTGTACCAGCACCAGGGCTACAACACACTGACTCCAGGGTTTAGGAGGTTCTTAGCACAGGGACCCAGCCACACATCTAGGAATGTAGTAGAAATGCAGAAATTCAAGCCACACCCAAGAACTACAAAAAATTTTTTTTCAAATTCCCTAGGTGATTCCTATGTGCATTTTGCTAGGAATACTAGTAAATACTATCCAGCAGGAACAGTAAAGAAAGGACAAGCGAGTCCTTCATAATTTCTATTTGTATGTACTATTATTTCCAATATCATTGTGCCTAAATGAATATTGGTCAGTGGGTAATGAATTACTCTCCTCTCCGGTCATCTGGAGTAGCAGTAGAATTCAAAGCAGTGTTGGTCAAATCTGTTCCTCTGATTTCCTTCATCGAATTAATCTAACATTTTCTTGAAAAATGCTGAATTCTTGGCTCAAAACCATGCCTACAGTGTCAGGATCAATAGATCTGATCCAGGAATCTGCATTTATGTAAATGAAGACTTAAGGGATTCTTATGCATATTAATGTTTTAAAATCACTGGCAGGTTAAATCTCTACCTTGCTATAAATACCCCTCCACCCCTAGGATTAAAGGAGTATCACAGTATTGCTATACTTTCTGTTCCTAGCATTTCCATATATATTTCTAATGAAATTATTCTGGAAGGATGTAACACAGCACACTGATTATTGACATCTTGTTTTGGTAGTTATCAAGATTTACTGTAGTGTGGGGTAAATATTGACCTTAGCCTTGGCCTTTCATTTATCCATTAACTGTGTTCATCTTCTCTGCCACAGCAGGAGGTGATACTGAATGCATTTTTAACCATGGCCACACTGTGTTAACCATTTACCTAAAATGCATTGCAGGAATGGGAAACAGGATTGCTGCAAAGGAGAGTGGGAAAAAATTGATTCATGTCAGAAGATAAATGACTGGCATTTAAAAAATCAAATAGTGCCAGCATTTTAGGAACAAGAGCTTAGATTACAAAACTCAGATGCAAAAACACACACATACACAAAACCTACAAGAAACATATATAGACAGATTTGTCTTTTTGCCGACAGTTTGTCTTCATGAGAGAGAGTATAGATGGGGGAAGCAGAAGCCATTGATGGACACATGGGTGTAGCTCTGGGCTGCTTAAGGAAAGGTTGCCCTTTCCACCCCCAGGTGCTTTGGAGGCATGGTTCCATGGTGACACCCCTGGGGTGAGCATGAATTAGAAAAGGCTCATTGGCAAGCAGTAGTGGTGGATTCAGGAGGGTTACTGTGGTCTTTATGCAAAGAGTGGACCCATTTTCAAAGGACATTGTGTTGATGTTAGCAAATAGACGTTTACCTGGAAGAAATCCCGTTAGACAAACTTTCAAAAGTAGTAAACTGCTGTTTGAGGGGCACTGAATGCTGGCGACTTCTCCCAGAGTCTCCTAGGGAAACTGAGGAAAGTGGGTCTTGATTTCCACTACATGGAAGCACAGTGATGGGGCTGAGTGTGTAAGAAATGTGCTGCAACCCCTGGGGGGTGGGGGTGGGGGGTGTGGAATAAGGAGAGGAAAGAGGTAGAATTTGGAATTGGGAAAATTCTCCAATACCCTCAAGAAAGCCACTTCCTTCAAATGAAACTCACTCCTCCTTTCGGAAGCAAGAAATAGACTTCGGAGGGGTGTGCTTCCCTTCCATTCTTTGTTTAGTTTTGTTTTTCATTTTCTGCGATACTGATCCCCTTTTCCTTCTGCTGCCTTAAAACCAGAGTCCTTGAGGGGTTAGAAGACTTGGGTCGCCAACAGTTAGGAGGAGACTTGGGTCTGCCCAGAGTGTGCCTCGGAAGAAAGCACTGGTGATCCATTTCTACAAACATCAGCCACTGACAACCGCACGCAGCCACCTTCCACGCTGACACCTGTGGACTCTCCCTCGGCTAAAATGGATTTAATGGCAACTGGTTCTGGAATTAGTACCTCAAAACACTTGACACAACCTACAGAGGACAGAGGCTCCCTTTGGAAAAAGATAGTCGTGAAATTGAGGGAAGCGTTTTCAAAAGCATGGTGAGAAACTCTGAGACTGGGGTTCTCCCTTCGCTTTGGGTAGTTCCGTCCCAGCCTCTGGGTGTCACAGACAGAGGTCTGTCCCCCTGGTTCCTGAGAGGCAGCTGAGTCTTGGGGTAAAGCTCCCACCCACAGGATGTACCGTGGGGGTGGCTTGGCGGAACCACGCTGAACTTGAGAAAGGAGCGCCCCCAGTGGCATTGTGGCTAACAGGCTGAGAGCTGCTCTGATTGTCCCTTGCTGAGAAGTATGTTCCTGGCTGTCAAGCCCCAATGCTGCCTCATTTTCACACATAAGGAGTTCTAATAAGATACTTCAGAAAGTCACTTATGCCATAAGGTATTCACATTATCTTAAGACATTTCTATTTGGCTAATAGGAAATGAAAGTGTGGATTAATGTCCTTCGCATGCCATTAGGAAGCTGAGCGGGAGAAGCCTCATTTTGGCCACCAGGGGCCTCCTTCTCTAGCCTGTCCTCTGCTGCCTCAGCCAATCGCGTTTAGCACTTTCAAACGCGAAAGATGAGTTTTGACTTCCTAGAAAAGGAGTTTAAGCCAGAAAGTCCATGTGGCCTCCAAACTTTGGATGATTGCCACGACACGCTGCATTTCACCTTTGATTTAAAGATAGAGAGAGCATGTGGCTGCCTAAAAATGAGAAACACTTTTCACTCAATTCCCAAAAGACTCATGCAAGCAGCTGTTACAGGAGAAGTAAAGAGACAGACACCAGAATTCCCAATAAGCAGAGCTTAGTGGAATTAGGTCACCTGTCACCTCTCGGGAACCCTGTGTCTGACGTGCAACTTGCTTCCTTTTTCTCTTTGTCTTCCCTGGGAGCAACCTCTGCCTGGGGGTGCCCTAAGTAAGACCCGAAAGACCGTGAGCTTGGTGACGTCATCGGAATCTTGAACAATGCATTTTATAATATAATACAATAAGCACCATCCCACCTTCTGAACTAGCACCGTGCTGACGGCTTCCCACGGAGTCATTCAGGAAGCCTTACCAAACCGGTGACGGAGGACCTCCTGCGACTATCCCATTGGCAAGGTAAAACACATGAAGCAACCTGCTTACGGTCTCGTGACTATGAAGTGGAAGAAGTGAAATCAGAACAAGAGTCACCTGCTTGTTTTATCCACATCTTCTCACACACTGTGAAATCTGAAATTTATCCGCAGCGGATTTTCTTACGTTAGTTTTGTGTACGAAAGAACTATTTCAGCCTATCCCCAAATAACGTCCTTATCATAAATGGTCTTATAATGAAACTGGGGGAGCCGTGATAAGTGTTTTCTTAAAGAAGAAAAATGTCCTTATCATAAATGGTCTTATAATGAAACTGGGGGAGCCGTGATAAGTGTTTTCTTAAAGAAGAAAAAGGGTTTCTAGGGATGCTATAGCCCTCCCTTCCCATTCTGCACATACCTCCAGACAAACGCTAGAGTCCATGCAATGGTATTAACATGCCCTTCCATATTTATAAACTCGATGAGCCGGGCAGTAACATGGGAGTTATTTAAGCAGGGCAGGGGCTGTCGTCCCCTTGCTCTCTATTGGGGAGTCTTGAGCTCTTTTCAGGGAACACAGGGCTCACAACCTTTATTGCCATTCTTTGAAAGAGGATGTTTCAGTTGGTGGACTCCAGAGATCAACATCATCGTGTGAAAATCCACCCAGATCTTCCCAGAGCCTAAATGAATGGGGCTGCTTTCCTCAGAGCATGGGTGACTGTACTCCAACCGCTGTTTTGGTTTTGGTTTGTTTTTTGTTTTGTAGACCATCTACTACAAAGGAACCGTAGCTTCCATGGAATTCTAATTCTCCTATCTCCTCTCAGCCACCCCCAGGAAGGCAGAACTGCCATGCTGGCTTCTCAGTCACTGGAGAAAGGGCATGGAGTTAGGCTGTGAGGAGGAGCGTGCCATAAAGTTACTAGCTTAATTAAGCCATTACAGCTTTTAGGGCCTTTTAAATACAGGCAATTTGAATGTATAATTGATCCTGAGAACAGCCTCATCCTGAATTTTCCTTGGTCTGCTCTGAACCAGATTGTGACTGGAAAACAGCTGGGGTAACCTCCTGCCGGGGTGGAGCCAGCAACTCATTCTCATTTCCGACTCCACAGTGCTTATAGGAAGGTGTTTCTTCCCTTGATGTGGCCCGGGAATGAGGCTTTTAGACCCTAAAATGCCAAGGTCAGGAGTCTAACATCATCAGTAGCACTTTGTTTGATCCAAGCTGATGGTCTTACAAACAATAACTCATAACATTTCAATGGAGAAAGTTATCAAATGTACCTGGGACCGGCATCTGCTGTGGACAATTATGTTGAATTTCAGCCTCAAGAAGCGGAAACTAAGAGGAGGGATTTCAGTCCCATGTCCTTCAAGGCTGACTAGCAGAAGATGATCAATTTAAACCTCTCTTTATGCAAAGTGTCTATTTGGAGAAAGTTCAACAAGTCCAATAGTTATGGTTTGACCATAATTCAGCAGCTTAGGGACTAGGTAGTTTCCCTTGCAAATTGATGGCTAGTTCATCCCAACAGGGTATCGTATTTCTCCTTAGCAGCACAATCAATGGATTCGCTTGTATCTCACATTAATTCTAACCTCCTCCCCATATTAAAGAGCAAAGATGTCACTTTGAGGACTTAGGTGCAGCTGACACAAACTATGATATTTTCAACAGCCTCGTTGCCTCATAGACATGTGAACGCTAGAGATGATTGAGAGCGAAGCACTGGTGCCTTTGAACTATGGTGTCAGCAAAGCATATCGAACAGACCGCGGACAGCCGAAAGAATGAACAAATCATTATAGGAAGAAATTTATTCAGAACGCTATGTGATTTAAAAAAAAAAAAAAAGAAGGAATTTGAGATTCAAAGAAGGCAAACAGCTGGGGAGGAATCATTATAACTCCCGTGGTTCCCAGGCCCTCCTTTCTGTGTCAGGATTTACACATTTACGTTTAGAAATCTCTGATTTCTTTCAACTCCCCTTGGCACGTGGGAAGAGAGTGCCGTGTCTTTCGACATGCATCCATCCCACTACCCACGCCGCTTGAAAGCTCAGGAGGGTTTCTTTAAAATGAACTCAACAAATCCCACAATTCCTGAGACCACGGGTAGTGATTAGTCCTTAATGCTATAAATGATTCTGTGGCTTTCAGCCACATGTTATTGGTTCAATTACCCAGAGTAGAGCTCCTCCGATTTAGCCAAGCATCAGAATCACCTGGAGAAGTGGTTTAACACACATTGTCAAACTTGCTGCTGAATCTCTGATTCGAGATGTCTTGGATACGCACCAGAACTCGCTTTTCTAACAAATCCCCATGTGTTGGTCATAAGGATGCCGCTAGGCTGGGTATGGACACTGGTCTGGGGCAAGTCAGTCTAGGGCTTACTTGCTGGAGGGATGTATCGCTACCATTCCAGAGCGAGCAATCAAACAAACGGTCCTAAGGACTGTCCATCTCATGGGGAATTCCGGCGGATGTAATTGGGGGCACAAAGGCCCTGGTGTTGCAATGTTTAAAGTGCTCAGCCCACTGCAAATGGAAAGGTTGGCATGTTGAAGGCCTTAGCGGCTCCATGAGAGAAAGATGGGGCAGCCGGCTTCCATAAAAGTATCCCACCCTCCCTGACATCAAGTTGATTCCACAGAACAGAACAGAACTGCTCTGTAAGGTTTCCAAGACTCTAAATCACTAGGGAAGATGAACGTCTTGTATTTTTTTCCACCGACGGGCAAGTGGGTTCAAACTACTGACCTTTCGGTCAGCAGCACAACACTTAACACTGCAACTTTAGAGTACCTTGGGGTAATATATAGCCTTGGGAACCCTAGGAGGCAGTTCTAATTTTTTTTTTTTTTTCCGATAGAGTCACTTTGAATCAGATTTGGGGTGAGAAAAGGAGACAAGAGTCTGGAGCAGGGGGTGAGAGGTGGCGTGCTTTTGATTTTTCCTCCATTCGGGCTCAAGCATCAGGACTGAGAATCCAGGCACCCCATGGGTTTGCAGTAGGACTTCCAGTGGGCACAGACAGCCTGTGCATTTGGGGGAGAAATGCAAGGTCTCAGCAGGGGACTGGCACCGAATGAAAGAGTGTGGAGGCCGTGGTTTGCAGGTTATCAAGCTTGTAGAGGATGAAATTTGCCAGTTTGAGGTTTGAAGGCAAACAGCCAAAAACTTGTGAGAGGAAAAAAAGCTATAGCCTAAGGTGCTTGCCCAGCAGCTTTGAATTTATCTGATGTAACCAGGTCATGACTGGAGGGAAAGACTTTCTGCTTGTTAAAATAATCAGCTACATCGCCTAATGGTTTGGGGAAAGACCCCAGGGAGAGACAGTTCTCTTTACACTCTGTAATATGGGGGGATTGATTCCCCTCAAACCTGAGGCCCTTTGAGACCACATAATTAAGAATGGGATGGTTCACAACATCTGCATGAGGACTTAGGATGCTTGGAATGTATCACACATCTGCCGTAGAGGAACTGATATTAGGCATATGCAATCATAGCTTGATTATCAAATTGTCATAGATAGAAATCAAAATGGACTAATATAGATTACAGAGAGGTTTCTAGATTGAGAGTTGAAGGGCAAAAAGAAAGCTTATCTTCCCAAACAGAATCTTGCAACTGCAGTGTTCTGTGGTCCCCCCATAATTAGGGAAGACCTTTCTCTTTGCACAGTCTTTGTGAAAGTGCTCTTATTTCTTCCTTCTCCTTCTGTAGTTCAGTTTTATAGATGCAGGCTACTATGAAGAGCTTCAACAACTTTATGGGACAATTCCATGATCTCTTTTCTTTTTTACTGCCATCATTTTTTTTCCAGATTTATATTTCTATCCAAGATCACCGCTTTCTGTAATCCGAGCTCTAACATAGGCTTCCACCTTATGGCATCTTGCAAAGCATTTAATCCTATTACTTGCATTAAATGAGACATTCGCACTTTATGTTCTGGAGATGGCTGGCGTTTCTTGTAGGCCCGTCTGTGATTTCCTCCTTGTTTCCCTCTAACATTTCTTCTGTTTCTTCTTCATGAGATGTTTCACTAGCATAACTGGAATGTCACTGCTGATGGGAGGATCAGTTGGGCTGGCTGTCCAATGAACTGTGTGGCTTCAAAATAATCTGTTTTCATGAAATTGTTCTCTGTAGGGTAAAAACCATGGGGGTTGATGAAAGAGTTCCATGGTTACTGCAAAGGTGTCTCCGTCCTTTAGCTACTTAGAGGTAAGAATGGCAGCTTAGATGCTGCATAAATGCCTAGTTTGTGAGATTCTTGTGACATCTTTGCCTGTGATTTCGACAGTTGACACACGTTTCCCACAGCTATTGGCCATTGCTCTCAAATTCGTACTCATCATTGGAATTCAAAACTGTTTCTCTAGGACGGTAAAGAGGCAAGTAGACCTAGAGTTAAAAAAAAAAAAAAAGAATGGGCCTCATAGAATAATATACATCACTAAAAACCAACGAAGAAGCCTTGAAGCGCCTCATGGCGTAGATGGGACTTCAGAACATCATGCTGAGGGGAGTTGGCCAATCTCCAATGACAGTATTGTGTGACACCACTACTGTAAGCATAAAAGAGAAATACTTGTATACCAAAGGACTCGACTTTGGAGGTTCCCAAGGGAGGGGAGGCCAAGGTTGGACAGTGGATCAATAGGCTAGAAGGTTGACAGATATTGGCTTTGCTAAAAGGCAAGGTAGAGGTTCAAAAGAGTGCCAAGAAATATCTATCAATTCCATTTTTCTATGACCTTTTTGGAGTCCCCTCTAATTTCCTTGGCAGCATGGTAGGTCTTTTGTTTGGTACACCAATAAATAAAACATACTTTCTGCTTTTAAGAAATGCCCATAAAATGTCAACATGTAGTAGTATGTAGTAAACACATGGAAACAATTATACAAGGTGTTATCCAAGAAACACGGGGATGATATTAATCAACTTCGATTGGCAAAAGTCCTACCTTAAAGAGAATGATCTTTACTTATGTCAAGGTTTTTATTGAGAATAGAACCATAGATATTGGTATCAATTAATTACTGATCAACTTTACCAGACTGGCTCCATAATTCGGTGAACGGGGCCATAGAGAACTAGATAGATTTAGGGGTCAAAACTAGAGAGCTGATTACTCTTCCTCCTTCAAGAGAAAGCCCATGATGTTGGATTTTTTTGTTCACACAGTCACCCTCAGCCCTTTAGAATCTCTTCAGACTAATGTGGTCACTTAAGCCAAGCGCCTGGACCACATGTCTCATCTTAGTTTGGCATCTCGGTCCGCCTCCCTCGGGATAGAGAACCTGGGCAATGACCGTGTTCTCCTTTTGAATATGACTATTTCTCCTTTGCAAGGCCAGGTATGAGTACAAGAATATCTTGTCTCAGAGGCATACTTTTAATCTAATTTCTGGTTAATTGACCTTAAAATGTGCTATCATAAATGAAGGGATGTGCAACTAATTGAGGACCCTTCTCAGTTTGGGAGGCCTATAGTCCAGCTATTAAAAGATACAGCACGTGGGGTCTTAAAGGCTTGAAGGTAAACAAGCAATCATCTAGTAGGGAAGCAAAAAAGTCCAGATGGAAGAAGCACACCATCCTGTGTGATCATGAGGTGTTCACGGGATAAGGTACCAGGCATCAGAAGACCCAAAAGAGACAAATATATCGATGCAAATGATGGGGGTCAGAGTGGAGACCCAAAGCCCATCTGTAGACAATTGGACATTCCCTCACAGAAGGGTTGCAAGGAAAGAACGAAACAAACAGTATGCAGCCCAGCACTGATGGAACAGCCAACATTCCTCTAGTTCTTAACGCTTCCTCTCCCCCACTATCATGACCCCAGTTCTACCTTACAAATCCAGCTAGACTGGACCATGCACAGTGGTATAGATAGGAGCTATTGACACATGGAATCCAGGACAGATAAACAGCAATGGGAGTGGTGATACCATGAGGTTAGGGGTAAGGCAGGGAGAGAAGGGGTAGAAACAGGGAACCAACTACAATGACTGACATATAATTCCCACCCCACCTCCAACTCCTGGGGACGAACAATAGTAATGTGGGTGAAGAGAGACAGTGGGTTGTGTAAGATATGAAAATAAAAATAATTTATCATTTATCAGAGGTCCATGAGGGTGGGAAGGTGGGGGAGGAAGGGAAAAAAGAGTTGCTGATACCAAGGGCCCAAACAGAAAGAAAATATTTTGAAAACGATGATGGCAACCTATGTACAAATGTGCTTGATATAATCAATGTATGGATTGTTATAAGAGATATAAGAGCCCCCAATAAAAGATTTATTTTAAAAAAATCAGAGCGAGAAAGAGATAGTGAACAAGGGTCCAAATGTCCTGTCTGTGTGTTCAAGACATCTGGGATATGAAGAGACATCAGCCATCAGTGGCCTTTGAGGTCAATTTATAACAGTTTGATGTGGAAATATTTAAACAAGCAAGTGGGTGTCCCTGTACAGCAGTAAAGAGGGGGTTGTGGTTTATAGAAGGTGATATTCACCTGCTTTATATTTCTGGCTTTAACCAACAAAAAAGTTTCCCTTGAATCAGAGCTGACGTGATCAGAATAAACAACCTACATGGTGTCTGAGGAAGCAGAGGACAGCTGTACCAAGATTGTGGAAATGTTGGCAGGGGACAAACATGGTCTTGCTACATCAGTGCCCCATATGCTGGATTAAGATATGTATTATTCTCGACATTCTCAGTCATTATTATTGTAAATTTTCCCTGACAATTAAACCTCATTGTTTGTGTAAATAGCATTCAATCATGACAGGTTTAATTCTTTACAAGTGAATAATTCAGGCACTGAGATATGGAGTTAGCCTACATTGGACCAATATCCCTCTCTCAACAGGACTTTAAAAAAAAATTAGTAGCAGAGGCTAATCAAAGACAATATTAATGGAAGATCATTATGCTCCAGGAGGATGATCAATTTGCCTCTCTACCACAAATTAACAAGGAGGTTTTGAAAGTGAGCCAAAGGCATGTAAAATAATAACCAAACAAGTAAAAAGATCCAGGAATGGGTTTGGGGATCACACTACATTCTAGCACCAAGTTAAGAAAAATTAGTTCTTGCATCATGGCCCTGCTCGATACTCACCCTCAGAAATGGAAGGCAGAAGATAATGGTACTGTAGAAAAACATGGTGAAGAAATTAAATGGTGGCCGGGTCTTAAAGGCTTCTCTCCAAAAGATCCATAATTGATGGATAGGAGGAAAGTGGTTACTAAACAGAGTGTATGGGAGCGATGAGCACAGAATATCAAAGGAACAAACTTGACTTAAACAGATAAAACTTTTTCAGTTGATCCACTCTCTGATGCATGCTGGACCTGATCTTGTTTTCAACATTTTCTGTATTTTGGGGGGTTTTGTTCATATAAGGTTTTTCGCAGATGGACATCAGCCTCTTGAGGTTGTGTTATGTTTTTCAGTTTTTCAGTACACGAGACACAGGATTGATGAATCTATAGGAACAGCAGATAGAATAAGGGTTTTCGGGGGGTTTGCGTACAGTGGTGGGTGGTGGGGTGGTGAAAGGGAGACAATATCAGGAGTCCAGGAAGCAAAAAATGTTTGGAAACTGTGGTAGAAATTGTACAATACTGCATGATATAATTGAACTGTGGAATGATATGATATATGTATTAACTCCCGATTAAAATTAAATTAAATTATTTCCAATATTATTTTTAAAAAGTATTGACAACCTTTCTGGGATAAACTACCCAAATGGACAACAATTCAATCTGAGTCTAACGTCTGTCCTTGCCGCTGAAGGCATTCACATTAGCTCTTTGATCCGTTCATTCTGTTCAGTTCCCAGTTTTCAGTGAAAAATGAAAAATAAATAAAGCAGTCTCCCTTTCTAATATTCTACATGGGTTTAATTTTCTTGCACTATTTTAGGAATGGTACTATACTGTAGTCAATGGGAAATCTTTTTCTGGTGTGGAGTTAGGATAATTAATATACTTTCTGTAGGAGAAAACCGTTGTATAGAACCAGTCTGCCTCTCAATCAGGTTGTCATTTTGGAGAATCAAAGGACAAGTGATTTTCATTAGTTGACTTAGTGACCAGTGCTGTTAGCTGGAGCCAGGACAAATTCCAGTACTTAAGGTTGTTTCTCCGCTAGGTCCTGATATGATTAGTCACCAAAACAGCATTAGTGATTCTCCAGGGGTCACGTTCTTAGGGAGCAGCTAGGGACAGTCCCCAGCCTTGGTAGTGAACACAGAGTAATATAACCCCCTAATTTATTCAATGTGTCCTTGTATAAAAAGAGATTCTATCCAAAAAGTTCCTTATGCATACATCTCAGAAACCATGTTAAAGGGTAGGGTCATCCATTCATCCCCACTCAAGGCAGTCACCACTCTCCCTAACAGAAGCTGCAGCCATTTCACCTGGATAATTGAACTACCTTTGCAACCAACTCTCCGCTTTCAGACTACACTTTACAGTAGCTACATACATACATAGAGTGGCCAGGACGATCATTTTTAAACTAAGTCAACCATGCCTCGGCTCCTAACCCTCTTTGGCTCCCCTTGTCTTGATCATAAGATTCATAAAGCAGAGGTTTTTATTATTATGCTTATGATTCTTGCTGCTTCCACAGGGCCAACAACAGTGCCTGGCACATGGGAAGAACTCAGAAAACGTTTGACAAATGAATGGACAAGTAAATGGTTATAGGAAGAATATATCCTCCTGTCGGGGTCCCCCTATTTTGCCTGTGTAAAAAGCTGTAGTGAGTGGCTTATTTTTTCTACATTTAGCATGATATGCAGTATGTCCATATTATTTCATAAACACAGGAAACCTAGATAAGCATAAGAGGAAAAGTAAAAGTTATCTAGAGCTCCATTCTCCAAAAGAAACGAGTTGAATTATAGTCTTCTAGACATGTTCTATAGTAAGGATTTTTCCATAATCACATCCCCATATCTAATCTGGCGTTAATGTCATGACCAGTGCTGCCAATGTTCTGGGACTGCTGGGACAAGTTACATCCTATGGAGATCTTGAAGGTGCAGACAGGGATTCTCTCCACTCTGATGTCTGCCATCAAGATGTTGGCAGGGCTGTCCTTTCCCAAGGATTCCATCGGGGAATCCAAGTCCCTCATAGCACCTCCTTCAGTTCTTCCTGCAAACCCCAAACACCCGATGCTTGAGCCCCCAGCATGCCCATGCAAGAAAGTTTTGACAGTCTGTGAAGGTTACAATCTTCGAACCCAGTTCTTCTCTCTCCTGGTGGATGCCTAGGACAGAATTAGTATGACGGCAGCAGGATTTGGGTGGGGAGCATCCGTTCTTTGCCTCTTTCCAGTTCTCCTGAGTGCTGATTCCACTGACGTGTGGTCACACCTTTTTGCTTAAGCTTCACAGCACCTTAACCTCTGTGTGTCTCTGATATGGACACTGGTCATTGTATTTCTGACCCACACGCAAAGTCCAAGATGATCTCTTTCCAAAACCCTTCATTATGTCTGCAAAGATCTTTCTTCCAATAATGGAATATTGCAAGTTCCAGGGATTAGACCTGGCCGTCTAATGGTAGCCGTCTGAGGGGCTACCATTCAAACACACACACACACACACACACACACACACACTCATTTCAGAGTTGATTGCACTCCATAGGGTTTTCTATAGCTATGAACAATCAGGTGTAGCTAGCTAGGCTTTCTGTTGAGACTAATTTGAGTGACTTTAAACTTAGGACCTTTCATTTAGCAACCAAGTGCTTAATGTTTTCAGGAGCCCTTGTGGTTCTTTGCTTAAGTGTTTAGCTGCTAACTGAAAGGTCAGCAATTAAACCTACCAAGTGCTCCATAGGATAAAGGTGTGACTTTCAACTTCCATAAAGATCGACATCCCTGGAAACCCTTTGGGGCAGCTCTGCTCCAGAATACAAAGTTGCTGTGAATCAGAATCAATTTATTGGCAAGGGGTCCAGGCTTAACTGTTTGCACTACCCAGAGAATCCTTCAAACTACTGCCCCAATGTTAAATTCCTCAAACATACATTGATTCGTACCACGTCAGACCCCTTTCCAAATAAGAAAAGAGTTAATCCCTTCTCAGCCCTCTCAGAAAAAAAGGTCTGGTGGCAAGAACCCACAGCAGTTCAGAACATATGCAGCAATCACCCATGTCCACTGCACCCCAGCGAAGTCTACGCAGAAAAACCAGGAGGAGGTCCCTCAGGAAATCCTGAGGTTTCTGCCAATGGTACAACTAGAGGTACAAACACTGGGACGTCACATCCTGGGGAAGCGTGGTCATCGGAACTCACCTGTGAGTCAATCTAGGGCTCATCACCCAGTACAATGCTTGGCATTAAGAAATTTTTCATCACCCAGTACAAAGCCTGGCATTAAGAAGTCCTTCATACATTGTTTTGAAGAATCTATGCGGCCAGCCTTGCATTCGCAACGTGAGCACATCACCCTCCTTTCCCATCTATCGGTTGGCATGGCCTCCAACTGCCCCTCCTAGCAAAAGCCCTTCTCAATCCATTTGCTTTGGATTCTCATTTTTAGAAACGTGTACATGTTTATAGCTTGCTCAATTAATTCCTCCTCTAAAAGGAGGCTCTCATCCCCGCTTCCCTTCACTGTGCAGATGTTGTGTCAGGCAGGAACGGCGGGAGGAAAGCAGGAGCGATGCTGAGTGACAAACTGCAAAGTGTGAAACCCACACGTATTACTTAGTCATTTTCCCTCTTCTGTCTCCTTCTCCGAATGCATTAAAGGTAATTGCCTGAATCAAGCCTCTACAGTTGTTTACTCCTTTCGCACAGAATTAGCTGGGGCAGTTCAATCTCTCTGATTCATTGTTGAGTCTCATCCACTTCCCATCGCTTTCAGGCATATTTTTCTTTTTCTTTCATCTCCTTTTTAAAAAATCCCCAAAAAACATTGCCCACAGTTCTCCTGCATGGTTTGTTGGTTTGACAAAATGATCAGAAGTTACCAAGAATGGCTCTCATCCGATCACATTAGCCCCAGTGTGTCCAGGGTCTGTTGTCATCAGGGTGATGGAGGATTGTTCTGGGATGGCAAGAGAAGAAACCCCCAGAAGGAAGCAGAGCAGTGGCTGCCACACAAGGCCAATGGTGGGGTGGTCCAATGAAGAGGAAGAGAGAGGGAGGGAAACCCATCCTGGCCCACCACGCCCTGAGGATGATCTCCCTGCTTAGAGCAGACAATGCACAAAGAAGACCATAGGCCCAGCCTCACCATGAGACACAATGTCCCTCACTGAACCATCATGCTACAGGGACAGTGCTTCAGACATAGTGTGGAACTGTGCCTAGTCTGACCCCATCCCACTGGGGCGAAACATTGAGGGCATGCAACAGAGCAGCAAGGGGAGCAAAGTGTTAATTTCCCCGGGGAATACCGAAAATAGACTTTGGTTACAGAGTATGGCACCCCATCAGACTCAACTGGAAAACACTCGTAAAAGGCCAACAAACAGACCTTGAACTATTTATAGGCTTTTCCATTTTTGTCAGTGGCTTTCTTTTTGTTGTTATTTTTGTCTTGTTTTGTTGGTCTTGACTTCTTTTGTTCTTTATTTGGCTTTGCCTGTTTTTTGTGTGCTTATTAATGTCTCTGCATGTCTATCTAGATAAGATAGCTGGGATAAACAATTTGGAGATGATAAGAATGGGACAGATGGTTCTGGGGGGGATACAGCAGAAGGGGAGGTGGGAGAAAGGAAGTGGGAGGATGGGAGAAACCAACCCAGGAACAAGGGAACAACAAGTGAAGTAAAATCAATGGGGAGAAGGGCATAGGATGCTTAGTGGGGCTTAATCAAGGGCAATGTAGCAATGAGGAATTACCAAACTTGAATGAAGACTGAACATGATGGTGAGACAAGAGGAAAGTAAAAGGAAGTAGAGGAAAGAACCAGGAGGCAAAGGACATTTATAGAGGTCTAAATACAGGCATGTACATATGTAAATATATATATAATGAGAGGGGAATAGAACTATGTACTCATATCTATATGTTAAGAATTAAGGCTGAAGCTAGACATTGGGCCTTGACTCAAGTACTCTCTCAACACAGGAAGACTTTGTTCTAATAATCCATCATTCTGTGATGCTTACCTTCTCAACATGATCACTGAAGACAAAATGGATGCATAAGCAAATGTGAAGAAAGCTGATGGTGCCCGGCTATCAAAAGATATAGCATCTGGAGTCTTAAAGGCTTGAAGATAAACAGTGGCCATCTAGCTCAGAATCAGCAAAACCCACATGGAAGAAGTACACCAGCATGTGCAATCTTGAAGTGTCGATGGGATCAAGTGTCAGGAATCTTAAGACCTAGAACAAAATCATATGCACTGTGAATGGGGCCTGGGGAAGGGGCAGGCGTGGAGTGGAGACCCAAAGCCCATCTGTAGACAATTGGACATCCCCTCACAGAAGGGTCACAAGGAAGAGA